>NC_091284.1:393526687-393829717 GCF_032444005.1 Ranitomeya imitator | reverse complement strand
GAACAATAAAGATTGCAAACTGTGTTTATTGTTTTATTTCATTAAAATACTTTTTTTCTGGCTGTGTCTTTTGTTAACCCATTAACAACTATAGGATTAGTAATGGATAGGTGTCTTATTAACACCTATCCATTACCAAGCTGGCTTGATGTCACTTTACAATACAAGGGTGACATTAACCCCCTATTACCCATATGCCACCGCTACAGGGCAGTGGGAAGAGAGAGGCTAAATGCTAGAATTGGCGCATAACCTTGGTCCCTTCCTAGGCTATGAATATCAGCCTGTAGCTGTCTGCATATCCTTTTCTGGCTATTAATTATAGGGAAACCCCACGTCAGTTTTTTGGGGGGTCCCCTTATATTAATAACCAGTAAAGGTTAAATATACGGAATCATAGCCTGGGAAGATCCATGGGTATTAAGCCCTTCCTAAGCAATAAACATTGGCCTCCAGTCACTGGCTTTCCTCTCTGGTGCAGAAAATTGCACAGGAGCCCACGCCATTTTTTCCCCCGAAAATGTTACTTTATTAAATACATACGAGTCCCATAATTTGCACACACATAATACTAATTGTATTGGTCACACACATCTATATATCAAACTATTCTGCATGGACTTAATGTATGTAAACCATGTCTCATATCCTGTCAGCTGCATTGATTTTATGGAAGCCGACAAATGAATTATCGGCTAATCTTCTATCTATATCTCAATACAAAATGCAATATAAAAATATACACTGCTCAAAAAAATAAAGGGAACACTTAAACAACATAACATAACTCCAAGTAAATCAAGTTTCTGTGAAATCAAACTGTCCACTTAGGAAGCAACACTGTTTGACAATCGATTTCACATGCTGTTGTGTAAATGGAATAGACAACAGATGGAAATTATTGGCAATTATCAAGACACACTCAATAAAGGAGGGTTCTGCAGGTGGGAACCACAGACCACATCTCAGTACCAATGCTTTCTGGCTGATGTTTTGGTCACTTTTGAATGTTGGTTGTGCTTTCACACTTGTTGGAGCTTGAGATGGACTATACAACCCACACAAGTGGCTCATACAGTGCAGCTCATCCTGGATGGCACATCAATGCGAACTGATGCAAGAAGGTTTGCTGTGTCTGTCAGCGTAGTGTCCAGAGGCTGGAGGCACTACCAGGAGACAGGCCAGTACACCAGGAGACGTGGGGGGGATGTAGGAGGGCAACAACCCAGCAGCAGGACCACTTTCTCAGCCTTTGTGCAAGGAAGAACAGAAGGAGCACTGCCATAGCCCTGCAAAATGACCTCCACAGGCCACAAATGTGCATGTGTCTACACAAATGTTTAGAAACCGACTCCATGAGGATGGTCTGAGTGCCCAACATCCACAGATGGGGGTTGTGCTCAAAACCCAATACCGTGCAGGATGCTTGGCAATTGGCACAGAACACCAAGATTGGCAAATTCGCCACTGGCACACTGATCGCCGTGGAGAGCGATCTGCTGCCTGCAACATCCTTCAACATGAACGGTTTGGCAGTGGGTCAGTGATGGTGGAGGGTAGCATTTCTTTGGAGGGCTGCACAGCCCTCAATGTGCTCACCAGAGGTAACCTCATGTGGCTGGAGTGTGTCAGCAGTTCCTGCAAGATGAAGGCATTGAAGCTATAGACTAGCTCGCCCATTCCCCAGATCTGAATCCGATTGAACACATCTGAGACATCATCTCTCGCACCATCCACCAACGTCACGTTGCACCACAGACTGTCCAGGAGTTGGCGGATGCTTTAGTCCAGGTCTGGGAGGAGATCCCTCAGGAAACCATCAACTGCCTCATCAGGAGCATGCCCAGGCGTTGTAGGGAGGTCATACAGGCATGAGGAGGCCACACGCACTACTGAGCATAATTTCCTTGTCTTGAGGCATTTCCACTGAAGTTGGATCAGCCTGTAACTTCATCTTCCACTTTGATTTCGAGCATCATTCCAACTCCAGACCTCCGTGGGTAATTATTTGTGATGTAAGTTGATAATTTTTAGGTTTTATTGTTCTCAACACATTCCACTATGCAATGAATAAAGATTTAAAACTGGAATATTTCATTCAGTGATATCCAGGATGTAGTATTTAAGTGTTACGATCAGTATATATATACATATATATATATATATAATTTGACTAACATGCTGGGTGGGAGACCTGAATTTTGCAGGTAGACCGGTGAAATACTCGCTATGTTCCAAGTACCGCAAATATCGCATTAGTCGCCGAGTACTGTTATGGCTGGCAATCAGGCAACACAGCGTGCAGTAATCAGCGCACATACAGAGATCTGGCAATAACCAAAAACAATAGGACGAGCTCTGAGACGTGGAATCTCTGTAGACTGCAGTACCTGATCTATCCTCACACAACTATAAGCAGCAGTGGATTGCGCCTATCACTACCTATGCAACTCGGCACTGCCTGAGGAGCTGACTAGCCTGAAGATAGAAATACAAGCCTGACTTACCTCAGAGAAATACCCCAAAGGAATAGGCAGCCCCCCACATATAATGACTGTTAGCAAGATGAAAAGACAAACGTAGGAATGAAATAGATTCAGCAAAGTGAGGCCCGATATTCTAGACAGAGCGAGGATAGCAAAGAGAACTATGCAGTCTACAAAAAACCCTAAAACGAAAACCACGCAAAGGGGCAAAAAGACCCACCGTGCCGAACTAAGAGCACGGCGGTGCACCCCTTTGCTTCTCAGAGCTTCCAGCAAAAGTTAATAGCAAGCTGGACAGAAAAAACAGAAAACAAACTAGAAGCACTTATCTAGCAGAGCAGCAGGCCCAAGGAAAGATGCAGTAGCTCAGATCCAACACTGGAACATTGACAAGGAGCAAGGAAGACAGACTCAGGTGGAGCTAAATAGCAAGGCAGCCAACGAGCTCACCAAAACACCTGAGGGAGGAAGCCCAGAGACTGCAATACCACTTGTGACCACAGAAGTGAACTCAGCCACAGAATTCACAACAGTACCCCCCCCTTGAGGAGGGGTCACCGAACCCTCACCAGAACCCCCAGGCCGACCAGGATGAGCCACATGAAAGGCACGAACAAGATCTGGGGCATGGACATCAGAGGCAAAAACCCAGGAATTATCTTCCTGAGCATAACCCTTCCATTTGACCAGATACTGGAGTTTCCGTCTAGAGACACGAGAATCCAAAATCTTCTCCACAATATACTTCAATTCCCCCTCCACCAAAACAGGGGCAGGAGGCTCCACAGATGGAACCATAGGTGCCACGTATCTCCTCAACAACGACCTATGGAATACATTATGTATGGAAAAGGAGTCTGGGAGGGTCAGACGAAAAGACACCGGATTGAGAATCTCAGAAATCCTAAACGGACCAATAAAACGAGGTTTAAATTTAGGAGAGGAAACCTTCATAGGAATATGACGAGAAGATAACCAAACCAGATCCCCAACACGAAGTCGGGGTCCCACACGGCGTCTGCAATTAGCGAAAAGCTGAGCCTTCTCCTGGGACAAGGTCAAATTGTCCACTACCTGAGTCCAGATCTGCTGCAACCTGTCCACCACAGAATCCACACCAGGACAGTCCGAAGACTCAACCTGTCCTGAAGAGAAACGAGGATGGAACCCAGAATTGCAGAAAAATGGAGAGACCAAGGTAGCCGAGCTGGCCCGATTATTAAGGGCGAACTCAGCCAACGGCAAAAATGACACCCAATCATCCTGGTCAGCGGAAACAAAACATCTCAGATATGTTTCCAAGGTCTGATTGGTTCGTTCGGTCTGGCCATTAGTCTGAGGATGGAAGGCCGAGGAGAAAGATAGGTCAATGCCCATCCTACCACAAAAGGCTCGCCAGAACCTCGAGACAAACTGGGAACCTCTGTCAGAAACAATATTCTCAGGAATGCCATGTAAACGAACCACATGCTGGAAGAACAAAGGCACCAAATCAGAGGAGGAAGGCAATTTAACCAAGGGCACCAGATGGACCATTTTAGAAAAGCGATCACAGACCACCCAAATGACCGACATTTTTTGAGAAACGGGAAGGTCAGAAATGAAATCCATCGAAATATGTGTCCAAGGCCTCTTCGGGACTGGCAAGGGCAAAAGCAACCCACTGGCACGTGAACAGCAGGGCTTAGCCCTAGCACAAATTCCACAGGACTGCACAAAAGCACGCACATCCCGTGACAGAGACGGCCACCAGAAGGATCTAGCAACCAACTCCCTGGTACCAAAGATTCCTGGATGACCGGCCAGCACCGAACAATGAAGTTCAGAGATAACTTTACTAGTCCACCTATCAGGGACGAACAGTTTCTCGGCCGGACAACGATCAGGTTTATTAGCCTGAAATTTCTGCAACACTCTCCGCAAATCAGGGGAGATGGCAGACACAATGACTCCTTCCTTGAGGATACTCGCCGGCTCAGATAACCCCGGAGAGTCGGGCACAAAACTCCTAGACAGAGCATCCGCCTTCACATTTTTAGAGCCCGGAAGGTATGAAATCACAAAATCAAAACGAGCAAAAAATAACGACCAACGGGCCTGTCTAGGATTCAAGCGCTTGGCAGACTCAAGATAAGTAAGGTTCTTATGATCAGTCAAAACCACCACGCGATGCTTAGCACCCTCAAGCCAATGACGCCACTCCTCGAATGCCCACTTCATGGCCAGCAACTCTCGGTTGCCCACATCATAATTACGCTCAGCAGCAGAAAATTTCCTGGAAAAGAAAGCACATGGTTTGAACACTGAGCAACCAGAACCTCTCTGTGACAAAACCGCCCCTGCACCAATCTCAGAAGCATCAACCTCGACCTGGAACGGAAGAGAAACATCAGGTTGACACAACACAGGGCACAGCAAAAACGACGCTTCAACTCCTGAAAAGCTTCCACGGCAGCAGAAGACCAATTAACCAAATCAGCACCCTTCTTGGTCAAATCGGTCAATGGTCTGGCAATGCTAGAAAAATTACAGATGAAGCGACGATAAAAATTAGCAAAGCCCAGGAATTTCTGCAGACTTTTTAGAGATGTCGGCCGAGTCCAATCCTGGATGGCCTGAACCTTAACCGGATCCATCTCGATAGTAGAAGGGGAAAAGATGAACCCCAAAAATGAAACTTTCTGCACACCGAAGAGACACTTTGATCCCTTCACGAACAAGGAATTAGCACGCAGTACCTGGAAAACCATTCTGACTTGCTTCACATGAGACTCCCAATCATCTGAGAAGATCAAAATGTCATCCAAGTAAACAATCAAGAATTTATCCAGATACTCACGGAAAATGTCATGCATAAAAGACTGAAAAACAGATGGAGCATTGGCAAGTCCGAACGGCATCACCAGATACTCAAAATGACCCTCGGGCGTATTAAATGCCGTTTTCCATTCATCTCCCTGCCTGATTCTCACCAGATTATACGCACCACGAAGATCAATCTTAGTAAACCAACTAGCCCCCTTAATCCGAGCAAACAAGTCAGAAATCAATGGCAAGGGATACTGAAACTTAACAGTGATCTTATTAAGAAGGCGGTAATCAATACACGGTCTTAGCGAACCATCCTTCTTGGCTACAAAAAAGAACCCTGCTCCCAATGGTGACGACGATGGGCGAATATGTCCCTTCTCCAGGGACTCCTTCACATAACTGCGCATAGCGGTGTGTTCAGGTACGGACAAATTAAATAAACGACCCTTAGGGAATTTACTACCAGGAATCAAATCGATAGCACAATCACAATTCCTATGCGGAGGTAGGGCATCAGACTTGGACTCTTCAAATACATCCTGAAAGTCCGACAAGAACTCTGGGATGTCAGAAGGAATGGATGACGAAATAGACAAAAATGGAACATCACCATGTACTCCCTGACAACCCCAGCTGGTTACCGACATAGAGTTCCAATCCAATACTGGATTATGGGTTTGTAGCCATGGCAACCCCAACACGACCACATCATGCAAATTATGCAGTACCAGAAAGCGAATAACTTCCTGATGTGCAGGAGCCATGCACATGGTCAGCTGGGCCCAGTACTGAAGCTTATTCTTGGCCAAAGGTGTAGCATCAATTCCTCTCAACGGAATAGGACACCGCAAAGGCTCCAAGAAAAATCCACAACATTTAGCATAATCCAAATCCATCAGATTCAGGGCAGCGCCTGAATCCACAAACGCCATGACAGAATACGATGACAAAGAGCACATTAAGGTAATGGACAAAAGGAATTTGGACTGTACAATACCAATAACGGCAGAGCTATCGAACCGCCTAGTGCGTTTAGGACAATTAGAAATAGCATGAGTAGAATCACCACAATAGAAACACAGTCTGTTCAGACGTCTGTGTTCTTGCCGTTCTACTTTAGTCATAGTCCTGTCGCACTGCATAGGCTCAGGTTTACTCTCAGACAATACCGCCAGATGGTGCACAGATTTACGCTCGCGCAAGCGACGACCGATCTGAATGGCCAAGGACATAGACTCATTCAAACCAGCAGGCATAGGAAATCCCACCATTACATCCTTAAGAGCTTCAGAGAGACCCTTTCTGAACAAAGCCGCTAGTGCAGATTTATTCCACAGAGTGAGTACTGACCACTTCCTAAATTTCTGACAATATACTTCTACATCATCCTGACCCTGGCATAAAGCCAGCAGATTTTTCTCAGCCTGATCCACTGAATTAGGCTCATCGTAAAGCAATCCCAGCGCCTGGAAAAATGCATCAACATTACTCAATGCAGAATCTCCTGGTGCAAGAGAAAACGCCCAGTCCTGTGGGTCGCCGCGCAAAAAAGAAATAATAATCAAAACCTGTTGAATAGGATTACCAGAAGAATGAGGTTTCAAGGCCAAAAATAGCTTACAATTATTTCTGAAGCTCAGGAACTTAGTTCTGTCACCAAAAAACAAATCAGGAATCGGAATTCTTGGTTCTAGCATCGATTTCTGATCAATAGTATCTTGAATCTTTTGTACATTTACAACGAGATTATCCATTGAGGAGCACAGAGCCTGAATATCCATGTCCACAGCTGTGTCCTGAAGCACTCTAATGTCTAGGGGAAAAAAAAGACTGAAGACAGAGCTAAGAAAAAAAAATGATGTCAGGATTTCTTTTTTCCCTCTATTGGGAATCATTGGTAGGGCTCCTTGTACTGTTATGGCTGGCAATCAGGCAACACAGCGTGCAGTAATCAGCGCACATACAGAGATCTGGCAATAACCAAAAACAATAGGACGAGCTCTGAGACGTGGAATCTCTGTAGACTGCAGTACCTGATCTATCCTCACACAACTATAAGCAGCAGTGGATTGCGCCTATCACTACCTATGCAACTCGGCACTGCCTGAGGAGCTGACTAGCCTGAAGATAGAAATACAAGCCTGACTTACCTCAGAGAAATACCCCAAAGGAATAGGCAGCCCCCCACATATAATGACTGTTAGCAAGATGAAAAGACAAACGTAGGAATGAAATAGATTCAGCAAAGTGAGGCCCGATATTCTAGACAGAGCGAGGATAGCAAAGAGAACTATGCAGTCTACAAAAAACCCTAAAACGAAAACCACGCAAAGGGGCAAAAAGACCCACCGTGCCGAACTAAGAGCACGGCGGTGCACCCCTTTGCTTCTCAGAGCTTCCAGCAAAAGTTAATAGCAAGCTGGACAGAAAAAACAGAAAACACACTAGAAGCACTTATCTAGCAGAGCAGCAGGCCCAAGGAAAGATGCAGTAGCTCAGATCCAACACTGGAACATTGACAAGGAGCAAGGAAGACAGACTCAGGTGGAGCTAAATAGCAAGGCAGCCAACGAGCTCACCAAAACACTTGAGGGAGGAAGCCCAGAGACTGCAATACCACTTGTGACCACAGAAGTGAACTCAGCCACAGAATTCACAACAGAGTACCGAATACTTGCAAATATTCTCGCTCATACCTAATCCTCACCTGTGACCTATTTGCTTGTAATCAGTGTGTGAGTTTCTGGGATCCAGACAGACTCTTGCATCTTTCATCCAGCCACTGACATTTCTGGATTGTGTGTCATGGGGAAAGCAAAAGAAATGTTCACGTATTTACTGGAAAAGGTAGTTGAACTGTATAAAACAGGAAGGGGATATAAAAAGCTATCCTAGGAATTGATAATGCCAGTCAGCATCGTTCAAACTGTGATTACCAAATGGAATATCATGGGTTCTGTTAAAACAAAACCACGGTCAGGTAGACCAACAAAAATATTGTTCACAACTGCCAGGAAAATTGTTCGGGATGCAAAGAACAACCCACAGATAACATCAGCTGAATTACAGGACTCTCTGAAAACTAGCGGTGTGGCTGTTTCAAAATGCACAATAAGGTGGCACTTGCAGAAAAATTTGCTGCATGGTCGAGTCACCAGAAGAAAGCCATTATTGCACAAATGCCACAAAAATATTTTGCCTACAATATGCAAAACAGCACAGAGACGAGCATGAAGACTTCTGGAACAAGGTCATTTGAAGTGATGAGACCAAAACTTTACTTTTTGTCTGCAACCAAAAACGTTACATTTGGAGAGAGGTCAACCAGGCCTATGATGAAAGGAACACCATTCCTACAGTAAAGCATCGAGGCAGATCGCTGATGTTTTGGAGATGTGTGAGCTACAAAGGCACAGGAAACTTGGTTAAAGTTGAAAGAAAGATGAATGCAGCACATTATCAGCAACCACTGGAGGCAAATTTGCACTCATCATCACGGAAGCTGAGCATGGGAAGTACTTGGACATGCCAACATGACAACGATCAAAAACACAAGGCCAAGTCAACCTGTCATTGGCTACAGCATAACAAAATGAAGGTTCTGGAGTGGCCATCTCAGTCTCCTGACCTCAATATCATTGAGCCACTCTGGCTAAACAGCCCAGGAATTTACAGAACCTGGAGGTTTTGGGCCAAGAAGAGTGGGCAGCTTTACCATCTGACAAAATAAAGAACGTCATCCACAACTACCACAAAATACTTCATGCTGTCATTAATGTTAGAGGGGGCAATACCCGGTATTAAAAAATGGGGTATGTAAACTTTTTATCAGGGTCATTTTGATGCTTTGGGTTGTGATTATGATTTAAAAAGAGAAAACACAGTAGTTTGACAATAATTGGCTTAACCCAACCACTAACCAGTGGTGAAAAAGTTTTGGAGTTATCATTCATATTCTCTGAAAAAATGCCAAAAAAGCAAAAATTCTGCCGGGGTATTTAAACTCTGGAGCACAACTGTACCTGGGACATATAAGTTGGTTATTGAAGAATTATTTGCTACTGTAAGGAATGAACTGACCATTACGGTATTTGCCCAGTGTCAAGAGTAGATATGCCGTGTAGATGGAATAAGCAGCTGAGCTCACTGATTGGCTGCAGGACCGTTGATGTGACGTCAGCAATACAAACAAAACAGCAAAGCGAGCCAGCAGCAGTAAGTCAACACAGGACCTTGAGAGGGTAAGTAATACTTAGGTTTTTTGTTATAGGCTATCACAGCTATTTTCTGAAAGAGGACAACCCCTTTAAGGGAATATGGAGTCAGAGTTAAAATGTTGAAAACCAATTAAGTTGGCACTGTAATAAGGTCACTGTGTTACACACTATAAATTGCTGACGCAGCATAAGGGGCAGTGTTTTTACTATTTTAAAGGCAATATGTCAGCAATTTTTTGCAATGTAATTTGAGGATGGTGTGTCATTTATCAGGCTATGTGCTGTTTACTTACAATAAATGTTTAATTATAAGGACAATATCTTTGCTGTGACTAGCTGGCAGCGTGTGAACTGGTCCGACTCGGCTCCATCCTCTGATAAACACCTTACTGTCTCTAGACTATGTACATAGAGAGCCTGGTGTGGATGGGGTTAGCTTTCTGAACTCTGCTACATGCTAAATTTAAGAACTCTGATTGTGTTACAATGGCTGCACCCAGTAAACTAAGTGATACATCGTTGGATTTACGGTCTCTTGGTCTACATCAGGCTGATCTTAGATGAGAATATAATTAAATCAATCAGAGCTACATATAGAATTAATGCAGAACAACTCCCAGCAATATATATACAATCAGACAATTGGAGTCAGAAGAACTGTTTGTAAGTAAAAAGGTATAACATTTATTAAATACACAATATAATCAGTACCGCAATATAGTTTTTTTTAAGACAAAATACACATAATTACAGAAGGGTCACTCTATAAGCAAAGGATCCAGGTAAAGTACCCAAGCATCCACACTAATTTGTTAAGTCCGACCAGAGGTTCAAGTTCACACATATGTATATTCCAAAATGAATGGTAACCATTAGTTGTTCAACTAACACTGTGAAACATGAAAGTATCTATAGGATTAAACCTCACCCATTGTGGTCGTAGTGTGGATGTGGAAACGCCAGCCCCTACGCGCGTTTCGCGTAGGCTTCTTCGGGGGGCCGTACAGAGTGTGTCACTGAAGAGTCTTAACCCCTTACCGGCATCGGACGTACTATACCGTCCGATGCCGGCTCCCCTGCTTTGATGCAGGGCTCCGCGGTGAGCCCGCACCAAAGCCGGGACATGTCAGCTGTTTTGAACAGCTGAAATGTGCCCGTAATAGGTGCGGGCAGAATCGCGATCTGCCCGCACCTATTAACTAGTTAAATGCCGCTGTCAAACGCAGACAGCGGCATTTAACTACCGCTTCCGGCCGGGCGGCCGGAAATGACGTCATCGCCGACCCCCGTCACATGATCGGGGGTCGGCGATGCGTCTGGATGGTAACCATAGAGGTCCTAGAGACCTCTATGGTTACTGATCGCCCGTCGCTGTGAGCGCCACCCTGTGGTCGGCGCTCACAGCACACGTGCAATTCTGCTACATAGCAGCGATCAGCAGATCGCTGCTATGTAGCAGAGGCGATCGTGCTGTGCCTGCTTCTAGCCTCCCATGGAGGCTATTGAAGCATGGCAAAAGTTAAAAAAAAAAGTTTAAAAAAATGTGAAAAAAATAAAAAAAACGTAAAAGTTTAAATCACCCCCCTTTCGCCCCAATCAAAATAAATCAATAAAAAAAATATCAAATCTACGCATATTTGGTATCGCCGCGCTCAGAATCGCCCGATCTATCAATTAAAAAAAAGTATTAACCTGATTGCTAAACAGCGTAGCGGGAAAAAAATTCGAAACGCCAGAATTACGTTTTTTTGGTCGCCGCGACATTGAATTAAAATGCAATAACGGGCGATCAAAAGAACTTATCTGCACCAAAATGCTATCATTAAAAACGTCATCTTGGCACGCAAAAAATAAGCCCTCAACCGACCCCAGATCATGAAAAATGGAGACGCTACGAGTATCGGAAAATGGCGCAATTTTTTTTTTTTTTTAGCAAAGTTTGGAATTTTTTTTCACCACTTAGATAAAAAATAACCTAGTCATGTTTGGTGTCTATGAACTCGTACTGACCTGGAGAATCATAATGGCAGGTCATTTTTAGCATTTAGTGAACCTAGCAAAAAAGCCAAACAAAAAAACCAATGTGGGATTGCACTTTTTTTGCAATTTCACCGCACTTGGAATTTTTTTCCCGTTTTCTAGTACACGACATGCTAAAACCAATAATGTCGTTCAAAAGTACAACTCGTCCCGCAAAATATAAGCCCTCACATGGCCAAATTGACAGAAAAATAAAAAAGTTATGGCTCTGGGAAGGAGGGGAGCGAAAAATGAACACGGAAAAACGAAAAATCCCCCGGTCATGAAGGGGTTAAATAAGACTACCGCACCTGATATTAATCACCGGACTCATCTGACGGCGAATGCGCGCGCGACGCAAGCGCCGGAACTTGCATCACCTCTCGGCTTCCTGAGCGACACGAGAGGCCAGGGAGCCATGTCCATGGCAACCGTGACCCGCACGCCTCACCCAATAGGCGCCAACAGCGATGCTCCAGACCACTGACATCACGGGCATGCGCACAAGTCCGTGATACAGAATGAGTGAGAGCGGGGACAAGTGCGAGACGCCAAGTGAGATATGTCATAGGTACGTGCTTAAAGTGCAGAGTGCTGTGCAAAAACTATAGTGAACCACCCCTAGTATACTTTAACATAGGGCAGATAGTCACTTGCATATTTTTTAAGGAGGTTATGACCAACAATCATCATAATAACATAGAATTATATATAAATTTAGAAACATGCAAGTGAAAAGATATCACCACATAAAACAGACAAATACATTAATATAGTCACAAGTAGTGTTGAGCGATACCTTCCGATATCGGAAAGTATCGGTATCGGATTGGATTGGCCGATATTAAAAAAATATCGGATATCGCCGGTACCGATATCCGATCCCAATGCAAGTCAATGGGACCAAAATATCGGAATTAAAATAAACCCTTTCTTTCCTTGTAGGTTCATTCTACATGAAGGAAAACAACAAAGAATAATGCAGGATGTATTTGGGGAGGTGGCGGAGACATTAAAGTCATAGAGGCGTAGCCCAATCAAATAGAATAGCATTATATATATATATTTTTAAAGACGTTAGGATTGACAAAGATATTGACTATGTAATTTTTTTTTTTTTAAATATTGATGTTTCACTATTCCACGCCCTTCCCCTTTTTTTTTTTTTTTACTGTTCCAACACTTTCATCTTCATTATCATCCGCATCTTTGACATCAACTTCTTCACCTTATTCATCTTCTTCTAAATCTTCTATTTTTTTTTTATTACATTCTTCATATTCATTTTATCCAACTATTATTATTCTTCCTATTCTACTTTTTCATCATATTCACATTTGTGACAGGCATTCCCGTAGTTGTTATCTATAAAAGTTTGAAGATTACACCTTCCGTTCTGCCAGTCACAAAAGTTACATTTGTCCGCGTTCAGTTTGGCCTGCAGCATCAGGCCTTATCCAGGGGCACCACGAGGAGGAACGGACTCACCCCCATACACTGCTTAGTCTTCTTCTGCATATAATTTAGATAATATCTTTTGCTCTGATATTAAGTGTTATGCTTAATGTTCTTCTGCTCTTTGTTCTGCAGCCTCTTGTTCTTCTGCTTCTCGGTCTTCCATGTCGTCGTTTCCAGGGTCGTCGTCTCCGCCGTCGTCGTCTCCGCCGTCGTCGTCTCCGCCGTCGTCGTCTCCGCCGTCGTCGTCTCCGCCATCGTCGTCATCGGGGTGGTCTTCAGGGTCGTCATCTCCAGGGTCGTCGTCATCTCAGTGGTTGTCATCTCTGGTGTCGTCGTCATCTTAGGGGTGGTCTTCCGTGACGTCGTCTTTAGGGTCTTCAACTTGAAAATGTAGCAGAAGGTACAAGAAGGCTGAGAAAATGCCGAGAACCAGCTGATGGAACTGGAACTCGGATGGCTACCCGAAGGTCCAAGAGCCAATGGAACTACCGAGGACCAGCTGACGTTACTGGAACCCGGTTACTAAGCAGGAGGTACCCGTGCTAAAAAGCACTACCAAGGTCCGCCTGACGTTGGCGGAACTCGGATACCCAGAAGGAGGCACATAAGCCAAAGGCTCTGCCCGGAACCAGCTGACGTTACTGGAACCAGGATGGGGAGCAGAAGGTACAAGAGCAAAAGACACTGCCGAGAACCAGCTGACGGTACTGGAACCCGGATGGGTAGCCGAAGGTCCAAGAGCCAATGGAACTACCGAGGACCAGCTGACGTTACTGGAACCCGGTTACTAAGCAGGAGGTACCCGTGCCTGAAAGCACTACCAAGGACCACCTGACGTTGGTGGAACTCGGATACCCAGAAGGAGGCACCTAAGCCAAAGGCTCTGCCCGGAACCAGCTGATGGTACTGGAACCAGGATGGGGAGCAAAAGGTACAAGAGCAAAAGACACTGCCGAGAACCAGCTGACGGTACTGGAACCCGGAGGCGTTGGCCAACTGTGCAAGAGCCAATGGCACGACCGAGGACCAGCTGACGGTGCTGGAACACGGTTACTAAGCTGTAGGTGCCTGCGCTTAAAAGCACTACCAAAGACCGCCTGGCGTTGGCGGAACTCGGATACCCAGGAGGAGGCACCTAAGCCAAAAGCTCGGCCTGGAACCAGCTGACGGTGCTGGAACCAGGTGGTGGACCAGAAGGTCCACAGGAGAGTAGATAACAGCTAGGCCGCGAGGCAGCCGCAGTTACCGAACCCCAACAGTCCTACAGGGGGAGCTTGGCCTACTGGCACTACACAACCAGCCTTGACTACCAATTCACGCAGCCCACATAGGAAGCTCCTAAACTGGAGGCACCCTGGAGTTGGCTAACCCGACCGCAACACGACGGGGCAAGCATAGGCGTCTCAGTGAGTTTGACAGTACCCGGAAACAGCTGACGGTGCTGGAACCAGGCTGGGCACGAGGGAGTACCCGTGACAAAAACACTGCCGGGAACCAGCTGGCGGTGCTGGAACCCGGATGCGTCGCCCCAGTGTGCAAGAGCCAATGGCACCGAGGACCAGCTGACGGTGCTGGAACCCGGTTACTAAGCTGTAGGTGCCCGCGCTTAAAAGCACTACCGAGGACCGCCTGGCGTTGGCGGAACTCGGATACCCAGGAGGAGGCACCTAAGCCAAAGGCTCGGCCTGGAACCAGCTGACGGTGCTGAAACCAGGTGGTGGACCCAAAGGTCCACAGGAGAGGAGAGAACAGCTAGGCCGCGAGGCAGCCGCAGTTACCGAACCCCAACAGTCCTACAGGGGGAGCTTGGCCTACTGGCACTACACAACCAGCCTTGACTACCAATTCACGCAGCCCACATAGGAAGCTCCTAAACTGGAGGCACCCTGGAGTTGGCTAACCCGACCGCAACACGACGGGGCAAGCATAGGCGTCTCAGTGAGTTTGACAGTACCCGGAAACAGCTGACGGTGATGGAACCAGGCTGGGCACGAGGGAGTACCCGTGACAAAAACACTGCTGGGAACCAGCTGGCGGTGCTGGAACCCGGATGCGTCGCCCCAGTGTGCAAGAGCCAATGGCACCGAGGACCAGCTGACGGTGCTGGAACCCGGTTACTAAGCTGTAGGTGCCCGCGCTTAAAAGCACTACCGAGGACCGCCTGGCGTTGGCGGAACTCGGATACCCAGGAGGAGGCACCTAAGCCAAAGGCTCGGCCTGGAACCAGCTGACGGTGCTGGAACCAGGTGGTGGACCCGAAGGTCCACAGGAGAGGAGAGAACAGCTAGGCCGCGAGGCAGCCGCAGTTACCGAACCCCAATAGTCCTACAGGGGGAGCTTGGCCTACTGGCACTACAGAACCAGCCTTGACTACCAATTCACGCAGCCCACATAGGAAGCTCCTAAACTGGAGGCACCATGGAGTTGGCTAACCCGGCCGCAACACGACGGGACAACATATAGGCGTGTAAGTGACATTGACACTACCCGGAACCAGCTGACGGTGCTGGAACCAGGCTGGGCAGGAGGGAGTACCCGTGACAAAGACACTGCCGAGAACCAGCTGACGGTGCTGGAACCCGGATGCGTTGCCTATTCAAGATTGTCTTCCTAAAGCCACAACTAGCGGTGTTGGAGCAAAGGGTAAGCAGGGGGAGCAGAGTGTAGGCCGAAGCCTGCACTGGAGGCAGCTTTGTGTCTGCGTTGCGTTTGCAGGACACGTTGCCGGCTACACAGCGGGGGAACAGCTCGCGTTGCTGAACCCCACTGACACATTGGCTGGTGTTTTTCTCTGTGCAGCTAGCACTTCCGGGCCCCAACTGGCGGTGTTAGAGCCCAGGGTCAGCAGGAGGAGAAGAGGAGCAGAGTGTAGGCCGAAGCCTAATTGAACCAATTTCGAAGGTAACCTTTAACCCACCCTCAGGTGTTACAATTTAGAAGAGCTACACCTTGTGCAACAGTAATGCTACACAAGTGAAAGGTTGCTCTTTAAATTTTGCTCATTGCACACGCTGAATGAAAGACGTACACAATTTTGCCCATTGTACAGTAGAACGGTATTGGAGGCGTGACTTGTCTTTTTAAGGAGACGCAGCACAGGTGTCCAAAAATAACGCCTTGGTGCTGGGCGCATCCTCCTGAGCGTTGTTATTTGCTGTACAGGAGTGTGTGCTCTTGTTAGCCCTTGGCCATGCGCTGTGAGCGCAGCCTGTCTTATGACCTCATTTCATGTTGGCCGGTGCGGTTAGCGATGGCCATGAATCCCAGACCCCCAGTGTGTTTTCAATAATTCACACTGCGGGGCTGGGATTCATGGCCTTGTGCAGTAAATATTTTCGCCGCTCACAAATGTCCTTACACCTGCATCAGACTGGGCGGCCTCAGCTGATCCCTTATCGCATGCCGCGGCCATGAGGCCGCACAGTCTGAAGAAGGCGGAAGGAGATGAGTTAAGACAGGCGAATATATGCACTGCTTGTGCCCATCAAGCACACCCTCGCTGTCAAAATAAAGGAGACAACGAGAGGCGTTGTGTCGGGCAGGGCGGACGCACAGGCACAGCCAGCCAACCAATGATGTCAGAAGACGGGCAGCGCTCCCAAGGGGGGTGCTCCGTGCGATTAAAAAGGAAAGTCACACCTCAGGGACATTGTATTGGTCTGTAATGAGACACATTTTGTACGTGTTGAGTTTCACGAGGGCAAGGAGAAAAAGTCAGCCACCTTGTACAAATGCAGCATTACTGCTGTACAAGGTGGCTGTTATACATAGAAACACCTGGGGGTGGTGGTCAGGGTCCCTTTAATTTCAGTTCAGGTGCCTGCGTGGCGTTTGCAGGTCACGTTTCCGGCTACACAGCAGGGGAACAGCTGGCGGTGCTGAACCCCACTAACACATTGGCGGGTGTTTTTCTCTGTGCAGCTTGTGCTGGACACGTTGCCGACAAGGAGAAAAAGTCAGCCACCTTGTACAAATGCAGCATTACTGCTGTACAAGGTGGCTGTTATACATAGAAACACCTGGGGGTGGTGGTCAGGGTCCCTTTAATTTCAGTTCAGGTGCCTGCGTGGCGTTTGCAGGTCACGTTTCCGGCTACACTGCAGGGGAACAGCTGGCGGTGCTGAACCCCACTAACACATTGGCGGGTGTTTTTCTCTGTGCAGCTAGCACATCCGGGCCCCAACTGGCGGTGTTAGAGCCCAGGGTCAGCAGGAGGAGGAGAGGAGCAGAGTGTAGGCCGAAGCCTGCACTGGTGGCAGCTTTTGGTCTGTTGTGCCAGCGTGGCTTGAGCTGGACACGATGCTGGCTACACAGCAGGGGAACAGCTGGCGGTACTGAACCCCACTAACACATTGGCTGGTGTTTTTCTCTGTGCAGCTAGCAGTTCCGGGCCCCAACTGGCGGTGTTAGAGCCCAAAGTCAGCAGGAGGAGGAGAGGAGCAGAGTGTAGGCCGAAGCCTGCACTGGTGGCAGCTTTTGGTCTGTTGTGCCTGCGTGGCGTTTTCAGGACACGTTGCCGGCTACACAGCAGGGGAACAGCTGGCGTTGCTGAACCCCACTAACACATTGGCTGGTGTTTTTATCTGTGCAGCTAGCACATCCGGGCCCCAACTGGCGGTTTTAGAGCCCAGGGTCAGCAGCAGGAGGAGGAGAGGAGCAGAGTGTAGGCCGCAGCCTAATTGAACCAATTTCAAAGGTAACCTTTAACCCACCCTCAGGTGTTACAATGTAGAAGAGCCACACCTTGTGCAGCAGTAATGCTACACAAGTGATAGGTTGCTCTATGAATTTTGCTCATTGCACACGCAGAATGAAAGACGTACACAATTTTGCCCATTGTACAGTAGAACTGTATTGGAGGCGTTACTTGTCTTTTTAATGACACGCAGCACAGGTGTCCAAAAATAACGCCTTGGTGCTGGGCGCTGCTTCCTGAGCGTTGTTATTTGCTGTACAGGAGTCTGCGCTCTTGTGTTATCCCTTGGCAATGCCCTGTGAGCGCTGCCCGTCTTCTGACCTCATTTCATGTTGGCCGGTGCGGTTAGCGATGGCCATGAATCCCAGACCCACAGTGTGTTTTCTAAAATTCACACTGCGGGTCTTGGATTCATGGCCTTGTGCAGTAAATATGTTCGCAGCTCACTCATGTCCTTACACCTGCCTCAGACTGTGCGGCCTCAGCTGATCCCTTATCGCATGCCGCGGCCATGAGGCCGCACAGTCTGAAGAAGGCGGAAGGAGGGGAGTGAAGACAGGCGAAGATATGCACTGCTAGTGCCCATCAAGCACACCCTCGCTGTCAAACGAAATGAGACAACGAGGGGCGTTGTTTTGGACAGGTCGGACGCACAGGCACAGCCAGCCAACCAATGATGTCAGAAGACGGGCAGCGCTACCAAGGGGGGTGCTGCGTATCATTAGTAAGGAAAGTCACACCTCAGGGGCAGTGTAATGGACTCTAAAGAGACACATTTTGTACATGTTGAGTTCCACGTGGGCAAGGAGAAAACGTCAGCCACCTTGTAGAAATGCAGCATTACTGCTGTACAAGGTGGCTGTTATACATAGAAACACCTGGGGGGGGGGCAGGGTCCCTTTAATTTCAGTTCAGGTGCCTGCATGGAGTTTGCAGGTCACGTTGCCGGCTACACAGCAGGGGAACAGCTGGCGGTGCTGAACCCCACTAACACATTGGCGGGTGTTTTTCTCTGTGCAGCTAGCACATCCGGGCCCCAACTGTCGGTGTTAGAGCCCAGGGTCAGCAGGAGGAGGAGAGGAGCAGAGTGTAGGCCGAAGCCTTCACTGGTGGCAGCTTTTGGTCTGTTGTGCCTGCGTGGCGTTTGCAGGACACGTTGCCGGCTACACAGCAGGGGAACAGCTGGCGTTGCTGAACCCCACTAACACATTGGTGGGTGTTTTTCTCTGTGCAGCTAGCATGTCCGGGCAAAAACTGGCGGTGTTAGAGCCCAGGGTCAGCAGGAGGAGGAGAGGAGCAGAGTGTAGGCGGAAGCCTGCACTGGTGGCAGCTTTTGGTCTGTTGTGCCAGCGTGGCTTGTGCTGGACACGTTGCCGACTACACAGCAGGGGAACAGCTGGCGGTGCCGAGATCCGAAAAGGAAAGTAAGCCGGTCAACGTTATCGGAGGATAGTCGCATGCAACGGTCTGTTAGTACACCACCTGCGGCACTAAAGACACGTTCCGATAAGACACTAGCCACAGGGCAAGCCAGCACCTCCAATGCATACTGGCTTAGCTCTGGCCATGTATCCAGCTTAGAGACCCAAAACTTGATCGGGGAAGAGCCGTCTGGGAGTACAGTAAGAGGGCAAGCCATGTAGTCTGTCACCATCTGACGGAACCGTTGCCTCCTGCTGACTGGAGCCGCCGGTGATGGTGTAGACATTTGGGGTGGGCACACAAAAGTGTGCCAGAGTTGTGCCATACTGGGCTTGCCTTGGGCAGAGGCACTGCTTCTGCTCCCTCTTTGGGCAGAGCCTCCCCCACTGCCTCGACGCACTGAGCTGCTTTGTAAAGCACTAGCAGCACTCCTCTCAGTTGGACTGGAGAAGATGATGGAATTCACCAGTGTGTCGTGGTACTCCCGCAATTTACGCTCCCGGGTCAACGCTGGGATGAGGTTTTGGACGTTGTCCCGGTAGCGAGGATCGAGGAGGGTGAACACCCAATAATCAGGCATGTTGAGAATGTGGTCGATGCGGCGGTCGTTTCTCAGGCACTGCAGCATGAAATCCACCATGTGCTGCAGACTGCCAACTGGCCCAAAAAACGCTGTCCCCTGCTTGAGACATGATCTCTGCCCGCTCGTCATCACCCCACCCTCGCTGTACACACTGACCACTGGACAATTGTGTCACTCCCTCCTCTGGACGGAGCTCTTCCTCCTCCATTGACTCCTCCTCATCCTCCTCACAAAGTGGCCCCTGCGTACCCCTTTGTGAGGAACCACGTGGCGCTGACTCTCCAGAAGTTGATGGAAAAGGTGACTCCTCATCCTCCACCTCTTCCACAACATCATCCCATAACCCTTGCAAAGTTTGCTGAAGCAGGCAGATAAGGGGGACAGTCATGCTGACTAGTGCATCATGTGCACTTGCCATCCGCGTGGAATAATCAAAAGGACGCAAAACCTGGCAGACGTCCTTCATAGTGGCCCACTCTGTGGTTGTGAAGTCTGATCGGCGCTGACTGCGACTTCTTTGCGCCTGATGCAGCTGGTACTCCATAACTGCTTGCTGCTGCTCACACAACCGCTCCAACATATGTAACGTGGAATTCCACCTGGTAGGTAGGTCACATATGATGCGGTGTTCCGGAAGGCGGAATCGGCGCTGCAGAGCAGCAATGCGGGATCTTGCCAAGCTGGAACGCCGCAAGTGAGCACACTCTAGGCGGACCTTGTGCAGCAGTGCATCAAGATCCGGATAGTCCCTCAGAAAACTCTGCACAACCAAATTGAGCACATGTGCCAGACATGGGATGTGAGTGAGGTTGCCAAGGGCCAAAGCTGCCACCAGATTTCGGCCATTGTCACACACTACCATGCCTGGCTGGAGATTCGCTGGCAGTAACCACACATCGCTCTCCTGCTTGATGGCATTCCAGAGCTCCTGCGCTGTGTGGCTTCGATTCCCCAATGAAACTAGTTTCAAGACGGCCTGCTGACGTTTGGCCACGGCTGTGCTCATGTCGGTCATAGGTAAACGTTCACCGGACCATGTGGAGGTGGACTGTGACGGCTCCTGCAGAGATGATTCTGAGGAACTTGTGTAAGAGGAGGAGTCAATGCGTACAGACTGGATTCCTGCAATCCTTGGAGTGGGCAGGACACGTCCTGCGCCACTCGCACGATCTGTACCTGGCTCAACAACATTAACCCAATGGGCAGTGAGGGAAACGTATCGCCCCTGTCCATGCTGACTGGTCCACGCATCGGTGGTGAGGTGGACCTTGCTACTGACGGCGTTCAGTAGCGCATGTTTTATGTTTCCCTCAACATGCCTGTGCAGGGCAGGGACAGTTTGCCTGCTGAAGTAAAAGTGGCTGGGCACCTTGTACTGTGGGACTGCCAATGCCATCAAGTCACGGAAGCTGTCAGTCTCCACCAGCCTGAATGAGAGCATTTATAGGGACAACAGTTTGGCAATGCCTGCATTCAGAGCCTGTGCTCGGGGGTGGTTGGCCGAGAATGCCCGCCTTTTCTCCCATGCCTGTACTACCGATGGCTGTAGAGTAGACTGGGAGTGTGAGGATGACTGGGAAGGTGGTGCTGTGGGTGGAATTACACTAGGTCTCTGGACAACAGTGCCAGAGGTTCTTCCATGGCGATCCTGGGAGGAAGCCAAACCAGCTGCGCGTGAGCTGGAGGAAGAGGCAACACGAGCTGAAGAGGTGGTAGCTGCCGCTGTTGGTTCGCCTACATCTTCAGTGTGTTTCTGTAACTCCACCGCGTGCCTAGTCCGCACATGTTTCCACATATTTGTGGTATTGAGGTTGCTGACACTTTTACCTCTTTTGACTTTCTGATGACACAGCTTGCATTTGACAAAACAAATGTCATCTGCAACTGTGTCAAAAAAGGACCAGGCACTGCAAGTCTTGGGAGCGCCCTTTTTGGCTTTTGAAAGAGACAGGCTCCTAACGGGTGCCAAAGTGGAGGCTACAGGCTCCGCAGTCTTCCCCCTCCCTCTCCCTCTTTGGCCCGTTAGGGGAATCTCTTCCTCTGAGCTGCTCCCACCACCTTCCTGTTCCTCACGCCACGATGGGTCAAGGACCTCATCATCTCCACTACCCTCTGCCACCAACTGCTCCTCCTGGGTAGTCTCGGCAGCACAGTACGCACCAGAAAGCGGCACCTGAGTTTCATCATCAGATGCGTACTGCGCTGTGGTCACCGCAGGCACTGGCCCACCCGCCTCTTCAGAGTCAGAGAGACAAAGCTGTTGGGCATCACTGCACACTGCCTCTTCTTCCATTTCTCCAATGCTGCTTGGCTGGCCCCCTGTTTGCAAGCCAAGAGATTCAGAGAACAGAAGTAGAGACGGCTCCTGTCCTGGGCTCTCTGACTGCCTGGCCAATTTGGCAGGTGGTGAAGAGACAGATGGCTGCTCTCCAGTGCTCTGTGCCTGAGAGGATGTGGCACTAACTGAAGTCGATGCCGAGTCGTTAGCTGCCATCCACCCGACAACGGCTTCAATTTGATCTTCATGCAGCAGCGGTGCACGGCGCTCTCCGACAAAGCTGCGCATGAAGGACTGTTCCCTGCTGAAACTGAGTGACGACGAGTCACCGGTGCCCGCAGCAGGCACAGAATCACCACGTCCTCTCCCTGCTCCTCTCCCTGCTCCGTGCCCACGCCCACGTGCCTTACTCCCTGCCCTCTTCATCTTGGTTGACAGATAAAGATAAGCAGAAAAGTACTAAGGCCTTAGTGTGCTTATTCCTGAAATGCTCCTCCTAACAGGTGTAAGAAACACTAATGTTGTAAAGTGTGGACTAAACTTTATTATGTTTCAAATGTGGCCTACACAAGTGTTAAGTGGTGTTTGGTGAACTTTACCTTTTTTTTTCTGCAGATCGGACTACAGAGCAAGTGTAACTCACACGGGGACCGTGCAGACAGCCGTAAATGGCGCTGCAAGGCCCAAAAACCCTCCTCTAGGTTATCCTATCTAGTGTTTTTCCACTATTTAGCTGGAGACGGGTGGAAAGACACTAATAGGAAATTTTTTTTAAAATTTTAAACAGGCTGCACTATTTGAAAAGAAGGAAAATTTTTTTCAAGGTATGAGGCAGTAACGCACCCTGAGCTGAATCCAACCGGCTATGGCTGCACACAGACTACAGGGCGAGCTGCGCACACACGGAGACCGTGCAGACAGCCGTAAACGGCGCTGCAAGGCCCAAAAACCCTCCTCTAGGTTATCCTATGTAGTGTTTTTCCACTATTTAGCTGGAGACGGGTGGAAAGACACTAATAGGAAATTTTTTAAAAAATTTTAAACAGGCTGCACTATTTGAAAAAAAGGAAAATTTTTTTCAAGGTATGAGGCAGTAACGCACCCTGAGCTGAATCCAACCGGCTATGGCCGCACACAGACCACAGGGCGAGCTGCGCACACACGGAGACCGTGCAGACAGCCGTAAACGGCGCTGCAAGGCCCAAAAACCCTCCTCTAGGTTATCCTATGTAGTGTTTTTCCACTATTTAGCTGGCGACGGGTGGAAAGACACTAATAGGAAATTTTTTTAAAAATTTTAAACAGGCTGCACTATTTGAAAAAAGGAAATTTTTTTTCAAGGTATGAGGCAGTAACGAACCCTGAGCTGAATCCAACCGGCTATGGCTGCACACAGACTACAGGGCTAGCTGCGCTCACACGGAGACCGTGCAGACTGCCGTAAACTGCGCTGCAAGGCCCAAAAAACCCCCTCTAGGTTATCCTATGTAGTGTTTTTCCACAATTTAGCTGGAGACGGGTGGAAAAACACTAATAGGAAATTTTAGAAAAAATGTGCAGCAGGCTGCACTATGAGCAAAAAAGGACAACTGTGTGTTAGGACTGGCGGAACGCACCAAGACAGATGGTATAGATGCGTTCGCAGTCCGGGGTCCACCGTGCAGGTGAAAACCTGCTGCTAGCAATTAGCAGACTATATGGCGGTACACCAGAGTATACACGCGTGGGTTAACCTCACCCAGCGTGAAAGAAGCAATCCTGTTAAGCCACAGGACCGCGGTACCGCACCTAAAGCGCGAGCAAGTAGTCAGCGAACTCAACCCCAACTGGGATTGAAGTCCGATTAGACCCTTGCTGGCGCAACACCGCAACTGGGTGTGAAATGAAACAGAAGAGCATGTAGTGCCGCACTAACGAACGCCACTAACCACCCAGGCTTGGGTAAGGAAAGCACAGAGGAAGTGCACGGCGCCGTACTGGCGGTCACAGCAACTGGACGCTATAATGTGTGACTAGTGCTGTAGGATAAGTCGGGCGCTAGGTAGCAGCCATACACCTTCCGCGAACAGTCATACTATAGGGTAGGGGTATCCAAGGACGACTTGCACTCACAACATACACACATTAGCAATTGTTTGACAATACTAGCGCATGGCCGTGCGGTCATGCGCAGTTTATATAGCAGCAGCACAGGAAGTGGCCACAGCACTTTTGCCCTTCTAGGACCTGCCAAGAGGACCAATGGAATGTGCTGCAGAGCCTGAGCACATGACCCTCGATCTCCAACGGGAGACCTTACGCTGGGCATGCTCAGTACGTGCAGACAAGGACTTAGTCCCAGAGAAGTCCGCTCGCTGCTGACCAGCACAGACTTTTATAGCAGAGACTGGAGAAGCAGCAGTAACTCTCAGAACAGAGTGAGAATGAGCAAGACGCTGGGACCGACGTCCTTGCTGAGCAGACTCCACTGCGGCTGGACAAGAATGGGAGACCGCAGCGGAGGTGGCTCGAGATTCCCCCTGTGCAGAAGCGGGAACTCGACCCCTAACATTACCCCCTCCTAGGGCCCCCCCTCCTTGGGCCTCGCTACGTTCAAAGGCAGCAATGAGCTGCGGAGCCCGAATGTGCTTAGCAGGCTCCCAGGACCTATCCTCAGGGCCGTAACCCTTCCAGTCCACCCAAAAAAAATTTTTGCCACGTACCACCTTGCGCCCCAAGATAGCGTTCACCTCGAAATCGTCCGTAGACGAACCCGATGTCCCGGCAGATGACTCAGAAAACCGAGACATGTATACGGGCTTAAGGAGGGACACATGAAAGGTGTCGGTGATACCAAGGCATGGAGGAAGGGCCAGACGGTAGACCACAGGATTAACCTGTTCGAGGACCTTGAAGGGACCCAAGTAGCGAGGAGCAAATTTAGTGGACTCGACTCGCAGCCTGATGTTACGGGCGGAGAGCCACACCCAGTCGCCAGGAGCAAAGGACGGGGCGGGGCACCGATGAGCATCGGCGGAGGACCTCATTCTCTCCTTAGAGGCCCGAATGGCATCCTGAGTGCGGTCCCAAATATCCCATGCCTCCACAGCCCAGTCTGCCACCCTGGAGTCTGCGGAAGACACGAGCATAGGCACAGGTACCCGTGGATGCTGACCATAGTTGAGGTGGAATGGGGTTTGTCCAGTGGAGTCGGCTACGGCATTGTTCAGCGCAAACTCTGCCCATAATAGCAAGGATGCCCAGTCATCCTGCCTGGCTGAAACAAAATGTCGCAGGTATGTGACCAAGGTCTGGTTGGCCCTCTCTACCAACCCATTTGTCTCTGGATGATAAGCGGAAGAGAGATTCAACTCAATACTGAGAAGACGACAGAGCTCTCTCCAGAACCGAGACGCAAACTGGGGACCCCGGTCACTGACAATTTTGTCAGGCATACCATGTAGGCGGAAGATGTGCTTAATGAACAACGCAGCCAAGGCCCGTGCAGAAGGTGACCGTGGTAGCGGCACCAAATGCACCATTTTCAAGAAATGATCAGTGATGACCCAAATGATGGTACAGCCGCGAGACTTGGGCAAACCCACGACAAAGTCCATCCCGACCATCTCCCAGGGCCTATCTGCCACCGGCAAGGGATAGAGCAACCCAGCTGGCCTTTGACGCGGAGATTTATTTTTGGCGCAGGAGACACACACCAGAATATAATCCCTGACATCCCGGACCATATGCGGCCACCAGTACGTCCTCGCCAGTAGCTCAGATGTCCTCTTTGTCCCAAAGTGTCCACCCACTCTGGACGAATGAGCCCAAGAGAGAACCTCCGGTCGCAAATTAATGGGCACAAAAGTCTTGCCCGGAGGCACAGACTCAAGCGAAACCGGTGCTACGGTTCTCAGGCTCTCAGAGGGAACAATAAGCCGAGGCTCCTCTTCCTCCTCTTCAGTTGACATAAGGGAGCGAGAGAGAGCATCAGCACGAATATTCTTCTCCCCGGCGAGAAAATGAAGAGAAAAGTGGAACTGGGAAAAGAACAAGGACCATCTGGCTTGGCGAGAATTTAGCCGCTGGGCTGTCTGTAAGTAGACCAAATTTTTGTGGTCAGTGTAAACCTGGAAGGGAAACCGCGCACCTTCCAGAAGATGTCTCCACTCTGAAAAGGCCAACTTCATTGCTAGCAGCTCCCTATCCCCGATGGAGTAGTTTCTCTCCGCTGGCGAGAAAGTCTTAGAGAAGAAGAAGCATGGATGCTTCCGACCTTGAGCATCCTTCTGGTAGAGGACTGCTCCAGCACCAACGGACGAGGCATCCACCTCCATTAGGAATGGCTTATCCACATCGGGACGATGTAAGATGGGAGCGCTAGCAAAGTGGGACTTAATAGAAGTGAAGGCCTTGGAGACCTCTTCCGGCTACAATTTAGGATTCGCTCCCTTCTTGGTGAGGGCTACCAAGGGAGCTACCAGAGTTGAGAAGTGGGGAATGAACTGGCGGTAATAGTTAATGAACCCCATAAAGCGCTGCACCGCTTTAAGAGAATGGGGCTCTTGCCAGTCCATCACAGCCTGTAGTTTGGCAGGATCCATAGCGAATCCCTGGGCGGAGATGATATAGCCCAGGAACGGCAAAGACTCCTGCTCAAACATACACTTCTCCAACTTAGCGTAAAGAGAGTTTGCCCGTAGGAGGTCGAAGACTCTGCCAACATCTCTCCGGTGGGAGTCAATATCTGGAGAAAAGATGAGAATATCATCCAGATAGACTACAACTGAGGTGGAAAGCATATCCCGGAAGATGTCGTTGACAAAGTCTTGAAAAACGGCTGGGGCATTACAGAGCCCGAAGGGCATCACCAGATACTCATAGTGCCCATCTCTGGTGTTAAACGCCGTTTTCCATTCGTCCCCCTCACGGATGCGAATCAGGTTGTAAGCACCCCGCAGATCTAATTTAGTAAATACCCTTGCTCCCCGAAGCCTATCGAAGAGCTCAGATATCAAGGGCAAAGGATACTTGTTCTTAACGGTGATAGCGTTAAGACCCCTGTAGTCTATGCATGGACGTAGCTCCCCATTCTTCTTCTGCACGAAGAAGAACCCTGCCCCAGCAGGTGACACTGACTTCCTGATAAACCCTCTTGCCAGATTCTCTTGAATGTACTGAGACATGGCCTCCGTCTCCGGGAGAGATAATGGATAAACTCGACCCCGGGGAGGCTCCGCACCAGGCAAGAGATCGATAGGACAGTCATAGGGACGATGGGGCGGAAGGGTCTCCGCCGCCTTCTTGGAGAACACGTCTGCGTAAGACCAATATTGCTTGGGGAGAGAGGATAGATCTGCGGGTACCTCATTAGTAGCATCCTGAACGCACTCTCGGTGACACCTACCCTCACATGATTCACCCCATCCCAGAATTCTGCCTGAGGACCACTCGATGTGAGGAGAGTGGTACCGTAGCCAAGGTATCCCCAACAGGACCTCATCAATACCCTCAGGAATGACGAGCAGAGAAATAATCTCCTGATGGGATGGCGACAGGAACAGAGTAACAGGAATGGTCTGATGTGTTATCTGTGCGGGGAGTGTCGACCCATTCACCACTCGTACCGTTACTGGTTGAGATAGCATAACCAGGGGTATTGCGTGACGTTGGGTGAAGGCAGAAGACATAAAATTGCCCTCCGCCCCAGAATCCACGCAGAGGTCTACCGAGTGGGAGGATGAGCCAAAGGTAATTGTCCCCTTGAAGGACAATTTGGAGGCAAACGTCGCAGTGTCTAGTGCACCTCCACCTACTACCACTAGACGCTGACGTTTCCTCGACCGCTGATGACATCTGGTGGCAAGATGTCCTGACTGTTGGCAAACATGGCAACCCTGGAGTGCACGAGCGGTCTGGGACTTAGATCCCGCTCGTGACACCACCTTAGGTTCCTGGAACTCAGGAGCCTGGACTGGAGATTCCAAAGGTTTGGCGAAGGTGGGAGCCAGCCGAAACCTCTGCCTACACTGGGCTCGCTATAACCTCCGCTCGTGAAAACGGAGGTCAATGCGAGTAGATACTGCTATTAACTCCTCCAGTGTGGCGGGAATCTCCCTAGTGGCCAGAGGATCCTTAACGTGGTCAGCCAGCCCCCTCCAAAATATAGGGATAAGGGATTTATCCGACCACTCCAGCTCAGATGCCAGAGTGCGGAAATGGACGGCAAAAAGGCTGACCAAGGACGAGCCCTGAGTCAGTGCCAACAGTTGGAGCGCCGTGTCATGGGTGACACGAGGTCCTAGAAAGACCTGTTTCAGAGTGCTCAGGAATAACGGAGCACTCTGCACCACATGATCGCCACGCTCCCACAGCGGCGTAGCCCACTGCAACGCCCTGTCCAACAATAAGGAAATTATAAAGCCCATCTTAGCCCGCTCTGTAGGGAAACGAGAGGCCAGAAGCTCGAGATGTATTGAGCACTGACTCACGAAACCCCTACAGGACTTACTGTCACCAGAAAATTTCTCTGGTAGCGGGAGGCGAGATAGCGTCGGTACAGGAGCGGCAGTGGACAAGGTAGCTGCAGCCACACTTGCAGCCTGAACAGCGACAGCAGTAACATCCACAGCTGAGGTTGAACGCTCAAGAGCCACCAACCTTCCCTCCAGCTGCTGGATGTACCGCTGTAAACGCTGGTCGTCCGCCATTTTACTAGCCAGACCCTGGCGCTAGTATTCTGTTAGGACTGGCGGAACGCACCAAGACAGATGGTATAGATGCGTTCGCAGTCCGGGGGCCACCGTGCAGGTGAAAACCTGCTGCTAGCAATTAGCAGACTATATGGCGGTACACCAGAGTATACACGCGTGGGTTAACCTCACCCAGCGTGAAAGAAACAATCCTGTTAAGGCACAGGACCGCGGTACCGCACCTAAAGCCCGAGCAAGTAGTCAGCGAACTCAACCCCAACTGGGATTGAAGTCCGATTAGACCCTTGCTGGCGCAACACCGCAACTGGGTGTGAAATGAAACAGAAGAGCATGTAGTGCCGCACTAACGAACGCCACTAACCACCCAGGCTTGGGTAAGGAAAGCACAGAGGAAGTGCACGGCGCCGTACTGGCGGTCACAGCAACTGGACGCTATAATGTGTGACTAGTGCTGTAGGATAAGTCGGGCGCTAGGTAGCAGCCATACACCTTCCGCGAACAGTCATACTATAGGGTAGGGGTATCCAAGGACGACTTGCACTCACAACATACACACATTAGCAATTGTTTGACAATACTAGCGCATGGCCGTGCGGTCATGCGCAGTTTATATAGCAGCAGCACAGGAAGTGGCCACAGCACTTTTGCCCTTCTAGGACCTGCCAAGAGGACCAATGGAATGTGCTGCAGAGCCTGAGCACATGACCCTCGATCTCCAACGGGAGACCTTACGCTGGGCATGCTCAGTACGTGCAGACAAGGACTTAGTCCCAGAGAAGTCCGCTCGCTGCTGACCAGCACAGACTTTAATAGCAGAGACTGGAGAAGCAGCAGTAACTCTCAGAACAGAGTGAGAATGAGCAAGATGCTGGGACCGACGTCCTTGCTGAGCAGACTCCACTGCGGCTGGACAAGAATGGGAGACCGCAGCGGAGGTGGCTCGAGATTCCCCCTGTGCAGATGCGGGAACTCGACCCCTAACACTGTGTGAAGCAATGTGAACCCCCCCCTGAGCTGAATACAACTGGGTATATGGCTGCACACAGACTACAGAGTGAGCTACACACACACACACAGAGACCTTGCAGAACGCTGTTAAAACAGCGCTGCAAGGCAAGAGCAAGGTGAACAGTGAATAACACACAGCGTTTTGCTAAATTAGCCTTGGGAAAGGAAAATAAAGCAATTAGCTATCTCAACTGGCCCTCAGTTAGAACACAGAGTCCTATCCCTAACTGAAATCACAGCAGAGTGAGCGCAAAATGGCGGCAGCGTTTTTTTATAGTGCATGGTGACATCAGTTCAGCATCCAATCACAGCCTTGCCAGTAGTTACATGCCCACCATGCTAAACAGGATATGCCCACACTTCCATTCATTCCTCATTGGCTGCTGCGTGCAGTTTGAATTCCGGGAACTTCCGATTCCGGTATCCGATACGCGGGAAGTATCGGAATTCGGTATCGGAATTCCGATACCGCAAGTATCGGCCGATACCCGATACTTGCGGTATCGGAATGCTCAACACTAGTCACAAGTAAACGTGCTTCGATTCTTGATCAGTGAATGTAGAAGGGTCAATCAAATTCCCGCATCATCAATTTTTCATTCGGTGAGGTAGATGTCAGTAACGGATACAATCCCTTTATACATAACTAAAAATACAAGTGAAATAAAACACCAGTTAAGACATTAAAGACACACAAAGACATAAAAACTAAGCCCACAGACAATGATTAGGGTTAAAGAAATGAGGCGAAACTGAGTAGCTCGTTTAGACCATGGGGCACTAGTGTGTTGAGAACAGTGATCCACCTACATTCACGTTGAAAAAGGAGGCGTTTCAAATTTCCGCCTCTGATTTCAGCATGGACCCTGTCAATACCGCACACTTTCAGATCATTTGGGTTACAGTTATGTTTTTCCCTGAAATGTCTGGGGATGGTTTTCAGGTTTCCCATCTCACTTTCATCCCTTGCAGCTATGATCTCCCTCATGTGTTCATGTGTCCTCACACGTAACTCACGTGAGGTAAGTCCTATGTGGATGAGGTTGCAGGTGCACTTCGCATAATATTTTACAAAAGTGCTTTTGCATGTAATAAATTCCCTGATTTTGTACTCATGCACCTCATCAGAGGATGTAAAGGACAAGGCTCTCTGATGGTTTTTGCACGCAAAGCAGTCAGAACAGGGAAAAAAACCCACCCTCAGTTTCCCCATTCCAAGAATTGTAGGAGGTTTTGCCACATAGTGACTTTTGACAAGGATGTCACGTAAGTTGTGTCTCCGTCTCGCCGTCATCAGTGGATGTTCAGGTAGATGCTGTTTAAGTATTGGATCAGTCTTTAAAACCGACCAATGTTTAGATAGGATGGAACGTAATTCGTCCCAGTTAGAGTTAAAAGTGGTAATAAACCTAGTTGTCACTTGCTGCCTCTTAACTCCACCCCTATTATTAACAGACACATGTCGATGTTGATCTTGGGATAGCAGAGAGGTCCTAGTTGTTTGTTTGGCTCTTTTATAGCCTTTTTTGACACACCTCCTGCTGTAGCCACGCTCACTAAATCTCCCCCCAAGGTCCACAGCTTGATGCTCGAATGCCTCCTCGGAGGTACAAATTCTCCTCATCCGAAGGAATTGACCTACAGGGACAGCCTTGATGGTTGACTCAGTGTGTGCAGATGAAGCATGTAAAAGTGCATTCACTGAGGTATCTTTTCTATAAACATCAGTACCCAGTGAACCATCAGGCTGCACCTGTGTTCGGAGGTCTAGGAAAGAAATTTCACTAGAATGATATAAATATGTGAGTCTGATGTTGAAGTCGTTGCGGTTCAACCTCGAGGTGCAATCCAGGAATCTCAGGACATCCGTAGTGTCTCTGACATAAGAGGGCAAAGTCTCCACCTGCGATCTAAGATAGTGATCAATATATTTACAGATTGGTTCGTTTAGCCCTCCTATGCCAGAGACAATCGGACGCCCTGGAGGATTCTGAGCATCTTTGTGGACCTTGGGGAGAAGGTAAAAAGTAGATATTCGTGGACAATCCACAGTCAAGCCATCACGCAGTTTTTTAGTGATGACCCCCCATTCAAATGCCATCTCCAATATGTGGCATACTTGTGTTTGAAAGTTTTTAATCGGGTTTTCTGTGAGCATGACATAAGTATCTTTATCCCTCAGTTGTCTAAACACTTCCTTTTCATATTTCTCAACCGGCCAGATCACCACATTTCCCTCCTTGTCAGCCGGCTTTATCACCATATCAGTCCTAGATTGCAGCTGTACAAGAGCCTGTTTTTGGTTGAAGGTGAGATTATCTCTCCTCTTATGTCTACTCATCTTTCTCAAATCCTCCGTTACAAGTCTAGTAAAAATGTCAACCTGTGATACCAACGACAAGGGAGGAAATGCGGTAGATCTGGGGGCCAAAGGCGGAGGAGAAATACCTGAAATTTCCGGAAGTGATTCGGATTCCAATTCCTCCAAGATGTTAATCATTTCTTGTTCTGATATAGGAATCGTATCCGAAGGGGACCCATATTTGGAGTGTAGACGTTTAAGGACCAACTTTCGCGAAAATAAATTCAAATACTTTAAGACTGTAAAAAAATCAAAGGAATTAGTGGGTGCGAAGGAGAGCCCCAATTGTAGAACCATAATTTGATCTCTGGTTAATGGTTGTGTTGACAGATTTATTACCTCCAGATTATTCGTTTTAGCTTTTTTCTCTCTTTGTGAGGAAGTAAAGGCTTTTCGTTTATTATAGAACTTTCCACTTCTCAGCCAGTTTTCTTTTGGAGGGTCCCTCCTTTCAACTGAGGGTCTCCGTATCTCAGTGGCCAGACTTCTATCCTCATTAGATGACATCGAGGAGAATGAGATCGATCTCCCACGTACTTGTGGGTTCGTAATAGGAGTATTTCTCCTCCATTTATAGATCCTGTTATTTTTTAGATCTGTCAAGTCCCGCTGGTACTTTTTTGTTTTTCTGGTAACAATATAATTTTCCCATCTCTCCAAAACCGCATCCATCTCTCCACTAAACTTAGTGACCAGCTCGGCCGAAGCCTGCTTAGTAATATCACTTTGTATAGAGTTCAACTCGGCATCTAATTCAGTCAATTTTGTCTCATTTGATTTAATTAGTAGCTACATAAAACCTTTGGAGCACTGTGAGGCAATCTCCTCCCACATATTCTTAAACACCTCCTCTTCAACCGAGAACGAAGGGAATAGTTGGACTCTCAGTCCCCTAGGTATCAAACCACATGATATGTATCTCTCAAGGAACACTTTGTTCCACCAAATGCGTGTTCGCTTATTTAGTAGTTCTTTAAATTTATTTCTTAATTCAAAAATGTCTCTGGATTTAGGATCTAAAACATTACCGGATCCTTCACAAAACACTTTGTCAAGTTTACATGGCTCCCTGGCCTCTCGCGTCGCTCAGGAAGCCGAGAGGTGATGCAAGTTCCGGCGCTTGCATGCGCCGTCAGATGTGTCCGGTGATTAATATCAGGTGCGGTAGTCTTATTTAACACTAGAACTACTGATGGAGTCATTTTGACTCCTTTCGTTTTTTATTTCTCTTCTGTGACTACATTTTTCAGAATTCCGGCTTGAAACTCGGTGACTTTTCCTCAAATATGATGTGAAAAAAGATTTTGTGAGAATAAATAATTTTGGTAAAAAATTTGCGCGTTTTTTTTCAAAATTTACCAAGAACTACTGAAGGGAGTCATTTTGACTCCCTACTATATTTTGAGGTCCTTTTGTCACTAAATGTTGCTATAAAGTTTTGTGCATAATTTTTTCACTGTCTTATTTACCCTGATGTTCATATAGATGTAGTTCAATTTACATGTCAACTTTTCACATTTTCCTTGTGTTTTACCTGCTTGTATTAAGGTACCGTCACACTAGACGATATCGCTAGCGATCCGTGACGTTGCAGCGTCCTGGCTAGCGATATCGTCCAGTGTGACAGGCAGCAGCGATCAGGCCCCTGCTGTGCTGTCGCTGGTCGGGGAAGAAAGTCCAGAACTTTATTTCGTCGCTGGACTCCCCGCAGACATCGCTGAATCGGCGTGTGTGACACCGATTCAGCGATGTCTTCACTGGTAACCAGGGTAAACATCGGGTAACTAAGCGCAGGGCCACGCTTAGTAACCCGATGTTTACCCTGGTTACCATCCTAAAAGTAAAAAAACAAACAGTACATACTTACCTACAGCCGTCTGTCCTCCAGCGCTGTGCTCTGCTCTCCTCCTGTACTGTCTGTGAGCGTCGGTCAGCCGGAAAGCAGAGCGGTGACGTCACCGCTCTGCTTTCTGGCCGCTGTGCTCACACAGACAGTACAGGAGGAGTGCAGAGCACAGCGCTGGAGGACAGACGGCTGTAGGTAAGTATGTAGTGTTTGTTTTTTTTACTTTTAGAATGGTAACCAGGGTAAACATCGGGTTACTAAGCGCGGCCCTGTGCTTAGTTACCCGATGCTTACCCTGGTTACCGGCATCGTTGGTCGCTGGAGAGCGGTCTGTGTGACAGCTCTCCAGCGACCAAACAGCGACGCTGCAGCGATCCGGATCGTTGTCGGTATCGCTGCAGCGTCGCTAAGTGTGACGGTACCTTTACTGTGTAATGCTGAACAAAATAGCTTGTTTACTCTAGGCTCTTATCTTATGCTAATGAAGGGTGGTGTTTTTCTAAGGTCCTAGCAGGAGACAGTATTCTGGATAGTAACTTTACTTTCAGTTCAGCTGAAGAGACAAAGAGAACAGACGCAGACATACGAGCTCTGAAGACTCATACAGGTATGAATTGTTATGAAATAGTTTAGCTGTCTGTCAACTGATTCAGCCCACCTACTTTTGAAGGTGGCAGAACAGTTATTATTTCGTTTAATTTTCATTTCATTTCTATTTTTCAGCAGGGAACTATATAGAATTATGGAATTTGTGAGGAATATGGAGAGAAGACGTTTAATAAAGCCTCAGGATATTCTGGCTACTTTGCAATCCATACCGGAGGATGAATCGGAATCCGAATTGCAGGAACATGTATTTGATTCTGACAGTGATGAAGATTTCATTCCTCAGAACATATCAAGTGAATCTGAAGACTCAGAAGGAACAAATCCAGAAGGTAAGTAGTTATGTGTATTTATTTGTTCTTCCACACACTGAGTTAGGGCCTGTGCACACTAGCAGAATTCTGGCTGAATAGCCATCTGGATATTCTTGCTGCAATACAGGCCGTACCTGCCCGCTCATGCCTGAAGCTCCGCTCCGAACCCCGGGCTGGAGCCGCTGTCAGGGACAGAGCAGCGCTTGCTTATGCGCGAGCACGGCTCCGTCCCAGACAGCGGCTCCAGCCCGGTGTTCGGAGCGGAGCTTCAGGTATGAAACTCCGCTCTGTACCTGAGCGGGCAGGTACGGGCCGGATTGTGGTGAGAATATCCGGTCGGATATTCCGCCGCTAATCCAGCCAGTGTGCACGGACCCTTACAAAACAAAAATTCTAAATATTCATCAACTTTTTTCCAGATATTCCAAGCACATCAACTGGGGATCGGGCTCATGCAGTTATGTTGCCTCGTGACCATCCTCCTGGTCGTGGACAGAAAAAATCAGCAAAATGTCCCAGAAATGAAAGAACAACAGATAACGATGTCGGCGAAGGTAATGCAACAACAAACACCAGAGAAGGCGAATCTGAAGGAATACTAGTTTCAGCGGATGGTATTCAATGGAAACCTGTTGAAATTGGACAACACTTGCCTGGTAGGCGTGACAGCCAAAATATTCTTCGAGAAGCACCTGGCCCTACAGGATACGCCAGAAGAAATATCATTATCGATAGTCCTTTGAGCGCATGGCGTTTATTTTTTGATTCATATATATTGACACATATAAAGAACTGTACGCTTGCAGAAGCATGCAGGAACAATAATTTACAGTTTACTCTATCTGATGAGGAGCTAGATGCATTCATTGCGATATTCTATGCTCGTGGAATATCTGGCACCAACCGTCACTCGATTAGCAGTATTTGGTGTAATGACTGGGGAATACCGTTTTGCAAAGCGACAATGTCTAGGGACCGCTTTGTTGAAATTATGAGGTTTCTCAGATTTGATGATAAATCTACTCGATCGCAGAGACTGCAAACGGACAAGTTTGCTCTATTTTCTACTGTGTGGGACAGGTTTATTGAAAATTGTATTGCGTGTTACAAACCTGGCCCATACATAACGGTGGATGAGCAACTTTTCCCAAGCAAAACTAGGTGTCCATTCACGCAGTACATGCCTTCCAAACCAGATAAATATGGCCACAAATATTGGCTAGCTGTTGATAAGGAGAGCAAATATCTGGCAAATGGCTTCCCTTATCTAGGCAAAGATGACACACGCCGTGCTGAGGACCGTTTAGCTGACCATGTGGTAATGAAGTTATTGGACCCGTTTTTGAAAAAAGGTCGCAATGTTACAACCGATAATTATTTTACTTCAGTAAAATTAGCTAAACAGCTAAAAAGCAAAGGAACAACCATCGTGGGAACACTGAATAAGATAAGGCGAGAAGTGCCTAAAGAAATAAAATCCATGAAAGAGGAATTGTACAACACTAAAGTGTTTAGAAATGAAGACAATTTTACACTTACAGTATATCAAGGAAAGCCCAACAAAAATGTTGTCATTTTGAGTTCCGTCCATCCAGATGTTGTTGTTGCGTCTGATTCCGCTAAAAAAACTCCAGAAAAGGTAAAGTTTTACAATGAAACAAAATATGGAGTAGATGTAGTGGATCAGATGGCACGAAAATATACCACACGAACATCCACAAGGAGATGGCCTGTTCATGCATTTGAAAATGCCTTAGACTTTGCGGGTATAAATGCATGTATAATATTCAAGGAGATTACCCACCAAAAAATGTCACGCAAGGCATTTTTGCAAATGCTTGTGAGAGAGTTGAGTGGTCCTTATGTCACAGATAGGGAAAAGGGTTCCACGTCCCAAGTTTCTACATGTTCAGAAGTGATGGTTCAAACAAAATTTTGCCAGATCAAAGAAAAGTGCAAGAAAAATAGAACTGTCGGCAATTGTAAGACTTGTGGTAAGTCTTTGTGTGGGCAATGTACTGCCATAAATCAAAGGCAATGCCTAAAATGCAAAACACCAAATGTTTAGAAGGTGAATTCTGCGCCATATTTTCATTTTTATGCTCCTCCACCTACATTTTCTCTGCTTTTTGTTCTTCAGTTGTTGTTTATATGTGTGCACTTGAATAAAAAAAAATGTTTGAAAAACGTCTATTATAATTATTGTTATTTTCTGTAGAAAAATAAGAAATGCAGAAAAAAAACAATCAAAAGCATTACTGTTGGATCTCACAATAATAATACATTACAAAAAATATAATTATTAATAAATAACCACAAATGAAACTCTAAAAATAAACGAAAACAAGCAAGGAGTCACAATGACTCCTTTCAGTAGTTCTAGGCGGGGTCACGAGTCCAGTAGTCCTAGTGTTAAGACTCTTCAGTGACACACTCTGTACGGCCCCCCGAAGAAACCTACGCGAAACGCGCGTAGGGGCTGGCGTTTCCACATCCACACTATGACCACAATGGGTGAGGTTTAATCCTATAGATACTTTCATGTTTCACAGTGTTAGTTGAACAACTAGTGGTTACCATTCATTTTGGAATATACATATGTGTGAACTTGAACCTCTGGTCGGACTTAACAAATTAGTGTGGATGCTTGGGTACTTTACCTGGATCCTTGGCTTATAGAGTGACCCTTCTGTAATTATGTGTATTTTGTATTAAAAAACCTATATTGCGGTACTGATTATATTGTGTATTTGATAAATGTTATACCTTTTTACTTACAAACAGTTCTTCTGACTCCAATTGGCTGATTGTATATATAATGATCTTAGATGAGGTAGAAAAAAAACTGCTGACAGATTCCCTTCAAGTGTACAGAATACAGTTTACAATATAATAACAAGGACACATGCTGGCAATGAAAATATCCTCTATGGCTCAAAAATTTACAGGAGCATTATGCCTGGTAATGTTAATAAAACACTGTAACTGTCATGATAGACTTGAGCATCAGAAATAAATGAGTTGTAGACTTTCTACAGTTCAGTTTCCAGCCTCGAGCACTGAGCTTTATGTAGGCTGTAAAGGGATACGCACAGTTCTGTGCTTTTCCAAAACAATAATTTACTAAGTTGTTGTTCCACCCACTTTCCACAGGTCAACAAGTAGCTGTATAAATCTTAATTGGACACCATGACACCTACCTACAACCTGCTCTAACTAGATTCTATGTGTTTATCAAGTTTTATCTCCCTTTTCGGAAACTTATTACTCTACCATCTGATTAACAGGTAACCTACCTAACCATCCAGAAAACTGTATATACCATTGCCTAAACACCACAATAAATGGCAGGTAATGATATTTATTCTGTATCATTTATACAAGAGAATAGAAAATCTAACAACGTCACTGTCATGCAAGCAAATGCCAAGTAATGAAATCTGGCAGGAGTATAATATGAAGACCACAAGTTCTAAATGTGAACATAAATCTCTTCCTCTGCATAAAACAAACCCCTGATAAAGGAATTGTAGGCACTAGGCAGTACTTGACAGCATTAATTACAGTAACTACAATTTCCAAAAAAATGTTAATAAATCAAAGACCCATCAAAAAGATAAATTCTGCTCAAATTTATACTCAAAACTATAGTATCCAAAATACATAATCCAGATGGATCGAGTCATCATATAGAAACAGAGTCACTTTGGATTCCAGTTAGACTCTTTCCGGTCAGTGTCAGTCTTTTCAGGAGTTCACAAAACTGTGGTCAACCATTCTTTTATGCATACCTAAAAAGATGGACAATTACAAATTTAAGCCATATGAGGTCATGTGTTTTGGACATTTCGATAAAAACTCAGATGTAAGCTCAGAACACAAGACATACAGTGGCTGCGAAAAGTATTCAGGCCTTCTAGCAGAATGCACCAAATAATTAAATAAATATAATAAGGTGCATTCGCAGCACCGTGCAGAGATGGAACCTGCTGCTAAGTAATGACGGACTATATGGCGGTACAATGAGGATACACACATGGGTTAACTTCACCCTGTATGAAGAAGGCGATCCCTGTTAAGTCACAGGGTCGCGGTACCGCACAGAGAGCGCAAGCAAGGAACCACAGAACTCTATCCCAGGACACAGGATTAGAGTTAGTGTAGACCTCTTGCGATCGACACCACAATTGGGGTATCAGAGGTAACTAATATGCACAGAAGTGCATGCTGTGCCACACTAGCGGACGCCACTAACCACCCAGACTTGGGTAAGGTAAGCGCTCTAATAGCGCACGGCGCTGCACTGGCGGTCACCGCAGTTAGACGCTGTTTCGTGTGTTAAGGCTGTGAGTTCAGCCGGGCGCTAGATTGCAGCCATACACCTTACGTGAACAGTCGTACACAAGGGATGGGTTTTTTAAGGAACGACTTGCACTCATCAACACACACACGATAACAATGCAAACCTTTTATAGCTGCAGCAAGTACAAGACCTTCCGAGAAGGACCAGTGGGAGTCTGCCACAGAAGAAGAACACCTTTAGGACCTTCCTAGAGGACCAATGGGATTAGCTGTAGTATCTAAGCATGTGACCCCCTGACCTCCTGTCATGATATGGTATGAAATATCATATAAGTAGTTTCTCTTGCAGCAGGCTGGGGGCTAAAAAGCACCCCCCCCCCCCCCTTCCCTTTCACTCAGCCAAGAGCTGCTTTGCCAATGTGCTGGGGGGAGTTTTATGGCCGAAAGGTATTTACGACCAGGTTAGAATCTTCCTCCAGCTGGAACTGGAAAAATGGCTCCAAAATTCATGAAAGATTCTTTGTTTGGTTTTTGTAACGAACACGAAAATATATATTTGTATTCCCACTCGGTGTATCTACCCATCCCTTGAAACTCGGGCTTCTAACTCCATCTGGTAAAGAAGTAGGGATTTCTCTGTAAATATGTATCCCAGATAGGACATATTTGATCTCATTAGAATGCTCACGTTAATCCGAGATGAATGATGGGTTTGTTATGACTCTGACATGTTTTGTAGTGAAGTTATAGAAATCAGAGAAAATAGTTTAAAGTTTACTCAGAATGTAGAGAGAGGAGGGTCTGGATAAACCAGCCTTTCTGTGATGTCACAGCCTTAAGGCTTAAGTGTCTGGCAGGCCCTGAGGAGTCACTCTTTTTTCTTGACTTCTTGTCTTCTCCTGAAGCCAGCAGCACGTCCAATGAGCTGGGACGTATGGAAAAAACTCCACTAGCCTGGTTGCCTGCCATGCTTTGAAAATGTGAGTGTTACATTTTCTCATTTAATCCCTGTTTATTTCATAATTACCCTTGTACATATTTGCAATTGTCTCATTTGTAACATCTTTATAAAATATTTTTGATAAAGCACTGCCTAATTTTTATGGGATATAATATTTAATATTAGTTCGTTCTCCTGTTCTAAACCGTACCCTAAGTCTTCTGAAGGGAAATACGCTACTGTTACTGTTGTGTTCGGTTAGCTTCGGACCCGTTTAATCGAAGCTGGTGGCAGCGATAGTGTGCAGACTGTTGAGTGATGCTGTAGCGGCTGCGGTGTTGATAATTATTGTTCCTGCCTGAGTGGGAGTAGTTATCGCGTTGCTGCAGCGTGCCCAATAGCCAGTACATAGCAGGCAGCCTTTCTGGCGACTAATTACCCAGGGTGCAGTACCTAATCTGACCTGAGAGTAAGGGGGCGCCAGAGAGCTGCAAGTGTTAAGTGGAACTGTAAGCGGGATATACATAAATCCCTGCAGTTTGTGGTATATTGAAAAGCAGTGGGATACCTAGAATAAGCCCCTGCTGTAAACTAAGAGGTCAATAGCCTTGGGTGTGTTTTCTCATCACATTGTTAGCAGTGGAGGGATAACTAAGATAAGCCCCCCTGCACATGTGATAGCCTTCTGTTGGCCCAAAGTCACCCCAACCCGTGACGTAGGGGTGACGGTCACGGTGTGAATCGTACAAATTGGTGGCAGTGGTCAGGGAATCCTGACACCTCCAATGGGAGGTCATCCCGTGGGCATGCTCAGAAAGGGAAAATCTGGACTTAGTCCCAGAAAGATCTGCTCGCTTCTGAACATTGCTGGCTACAAGGACAGAGCCTGGAAGAGCAGTAGTAACCAGTCATCCAGTATTAGCCTGAGCTAGACGCTGGGACTGATATCTTCGCTGAGCAGACTCCACTGCGGCCGAAGAAGAATGGGAGACCGCAGCGGAGATGGTTGGAGATTCCCCCTGTGAAGAGGCGGGAACGCGACACCTAACAGACCCCTTTCATTTTTTCACTCTTCGTTCCATTGCAGACATTTGGTAAATTTAAAAAAAGTTCATTGTTTTCACATTAATGTACATCCTGCACCCCATCTTAACTGAAAAACCCCCCAGAAATGTAGAAATTGTTGCAAATTAAAAAAAAAAGAAAAACTGAAATATCACATGGTCATAAGTATTCAGACCCTTTGCTTTGCTCAGACACTCATATTTAAGTCACATGCAGTCCATTTCCTTGCAATCCTTGAGATGACTCTACTCCTTCATTGGAGTCCAGCTGTGTTTAATTAAACCGATAGGACTAGATTTGGAAAGGCACACACCTGTCTTTATGAGACCTCACAGCTAACAGTACATATCAGACCAAATGAGAATCATGAGGTCAAAGGAACTGGCCAAGGAGCTCAGAGATAGAATTGTGGCAAAGCACAGATCTGGCCAAGGTTACAACAGAATTTTTGCAGTACTCAAGGTTCCTAAGAGCACAGTGGTTTCCATAATTCTTAAATGGAAGAAGTTTGGGATCACCAAAAGTCTTCCTATACCTTGCCATTGAGCCAAACTGAGCAATCGTGGGAGAAGAGCCTTGGTCAGAGAGGTAAATAAGAACCCCAAGATCACTGTGGCTGAGCTCCAAAGATACAGTAGGGAGATGGGAAAATGTTGCACAAAGTCAACTATCACTGCAGCCCTCCACCAGTCGGGCCTTTATGGCAGAATGGCCCGACAAAAGCCTCTCCTCAGTGCAAGACATATGAAAGCCGTCATAGAGTTTGCTAAAAACACATGAAGGACTCCCTGACTATGATAAATAAGATTCTCTTGTTTGATGAGACAAAGATAGACCTTTTTGATGAAGATTCTAAGTGGTATGTGTGGAGAAAACCAGGCACTGCTCATCACCTGCCCAATACAATCCCAACAGTGAAACATGGGGGTGGCAGCATCATGCTATGGGGTGTTTTTCAGCTGAAGGAACAGGACGACTGTTGTCCTTGAGGGAAACATGAATGCAGCCAAGTACAGAGATATCCTGGATGAAAACCTCTTCCAGAGTGCTCTGGACCTCAGACTTGGCCAAAGGTTCACCTTCCAACAAGACAATGACCCTAAGCACACAGCTAAATTACAAAGGAGTGGCTTCAGGACAACTCTGTGACTATTCTTGACTGGCCCAGCCAGAGCCCTGACCTAAACCCAATTTAGCATCTCTGGAGAGACCTGAAAATGGCTGTCCACCAACATTCCACATCCAACCTGATGGAACTGGAGAGGACCTGCAAGGAAGAATGGCAGAGAATCCCCAAATCCAGGTGTGAAAAACTTGTTGCATCATTCCCAAGAAGACTCATGGCTGTACTAGCTCAAAAAGGTGCTTCTACTCAATACTGAGCAAAGGGTATGAATACTTATGACCATGTGATATTTCAGTTTTTCATTTTTAATAAATTTGAAAGAATGTCTACATTACTGCTTTTTTTTCAGTCAAGATGGGGTGCATTAATGGGAAAAAAATGAACTTTTTTAAATTTACCAAATTGCTGCAATGAAACAAAGAGTGACAAATTTAACCCATTAATCCCATATGACATACTATCCTGTCGAGGTGACCTGGGACTTAATTCCTAGTGATGGGATAGTACATCATATGTGATCGGCTGCGCTCACGGGGGGAGCGCGGCCGATAGCGGCTGGGTGTCAGTTAACTATTGCAGCTGACATCCTGCACGGACCGCCCCTGGCACATTAACCCTCAGAACACTGCGATCAAACATGATTGCAGCGTTCTGGTGGTACAGGGAAGCATTGCGCAGGGAGGGGGCTCCCTGCATGCTTCCCTGAGACCCTCGGTACAAGGCGATGTGCTCACCTTGTACCGAGCATCTCCTCCCTGCAGGCCCTAGATCCAAAATGGCCGTGGGGCTACATCCGGGTCCTGCAGGGAGGTGGCTTACCAGCGCCTGCTCAGAGCAAGCGCTGGTAAGCCTGCAGCCCTGCATGTCAGATCGCTGATCTGACATAGTGCTCTGCAAAGTGTCAGATTTGCGATCTGACCCTATAACATGATGCCCTCTCAGGGCAATGTTATGAAGTAAAAAAAATATATTCACATGTGTAAAAAAAAAAATCCTAAATAAAAAAACATATACAGTTGTGGCCAAAAGTATTGACACCCCTGCAATTCTGTCAGATAATACTCAGTTTCTTCCTGAAAATGATTGCAAACACAAATTCTTTGGTATTATTATCTTCATTTAATTTGTCTTAAATGAAAAAAACACAAAAGAGAATGAAGCAAAAAGCAAAACATTGATCATTTCACACAAAACTCCAAAAATGGGCCAGACAAAAGTATTGGCACCCTCAGCCTAATACTTGGATGCACAACCTTTAGCCAAAATAACTGCGAACAACCGCTTCCGGTAACCATCAATGAGTTTCTTACAATGCTCTGCTGGAATTTTACACCATTCTTCTTTGGCAAACTGCTCCAGTTCCCTGATATTTGAAGGGTGCCTTCTCCAAACTGCCATTTTTAGATCTCTCCACAGGTGTTCTATAGGATTCATGTCTGGACTCATTGCTGGCCACCTTAGAAGTCTCCAGTGGTTTCTCTCAAACCATTTTCTAGTGCTTTTTAAAGTGTGTTTTGGGTCATTGTCCTGCTGGAAGACCCATGACCTCTGAGGGAGACCCAGCTTTCTCACACTGGGCCCTACATTATGCTGCAACATTTGTTGGTAGTCTTCAGACTTCATAATGCCATGCACACGGTCAAGCAGTCCAGTGCCAGAGGCAGCAAAGCAACCCCAAAACATCAGGGAACCTCCACCATTTTTGACTGTAGGGACCGTGTTCTTTTCTTTGAATGCCTCTTTTTTTTCTCCTGTAAACTCTATGTTGATGCCTTTGCCCAAAAAGCTCTACTTTTGTCTCATCTGACCAGAGAACATTCTTCCAAAATGTTCTAGGCTTTTTCAGGTAAGTTTTGGCAAACTCCAGCCTGGCTTTTTTATGTCTCAGTGTAAGAAATGGGGTCTTCCTGGGTCTCCTACCATACAGTCCCTTTTCATTCAGAAGCCGACGGATAGTACGGGTTGACACTGTTGTACCCTCGGACTGCAGGACAGCTTGAACTTGTTTGGATGTTAGTCGAGGTTCTTTATCCAACATCCGTACAATCTTGCGTTGAAATCTCTTGTCAATTTTTATTTTCCGTCCACATCTAGGGAGGTTAGCCACAGTGCCATGGGCTTTAAACTGCTTGATGACACTGCGCACGGTAGACACAGGAACATACAGGTCTTTGGAGATGGACTTCTTGTAGCCTTGAGATTGATCATGCTTCGTCACAATTTGGTTTCCCAAGTCCTCAGACAGTGCTTTGATCTTCTTTCTTTTCTCCATGGTCAATGTGGAACACACAAGGAAACAGGATAGAGGTTGAGTCACCTTTAATCCATATCAACTGGCTGCAAGTGTAATTTAGTTATTGCCAACACCTGTTAGTTGCCACAGGTAAGTTACAGGTGCTGTTAATTACACAAATTAGAGAAGCATCACATGATTTTTCGAACAGTGCCAATACTTTTGTCCACCCCCTTTTTATGTTTGGTGTGGAATTATATCCAATTTGGCTTTAGGACTATTCTTTTTGTGTTTTTTCATTCAAGACAAATTAAATGAAGATAATAACAACAAAGAATTTGTGTCTGCAATCATTTTCAGGAAGAAACTGAGTATTATTTGACAGAATTGCAGGTGTGTCAATACTTTTGGCCACAACTGTATATATTGTTCCCATAAATACATTTCTTTATCTAAATAATAAAAAAAACAAAAAAAGTACACATATTTAGTATCGCCACATCCGTAACGACCCCACCTATAAAACTGTCCCGCTAGTTAACCCCTTCAGTGAATGCGGCAAAAAAAAAAGAGGCAAAAAACAACGCTTTATTATCATAGCGCCAAACAAAAAGTGGAATAACACACAATCAAAATGACCGATATAAATAAGCACGGGACCGCTGAAAACGTCATCTTGTCTTGCAAATAATGAGCCGCCATACAGCATTATCAGCGAAAAAATATAAAAGTTATAGTCCTCAGAATAAAGCGATGCAAAAATAATTATTTTTTCTATAAAATAGTTTTTATTGCATAAATGCGCCAAAACATAAAAAATAATATAAATGAGGTATCGCTGTAATCGTACTGACCCGAAGAATAAAACTGCTTTATTAATTTTGCCAAATGTGGAACTGTATAAACGCCCCCCCAAAAGAAATTCATGAATAGCTGTTTTTTAGTCATTCTACCTCACAAAAATCGGAATAAAAAGCGATCAAAACATTTCACGTGCCCAAAAATGCTACCAATAAAAACGGTAAGATCGTCCCGCAATAAACAAGACCTCACATGACTCTGTAAACCAAAATATGGAAAAATTATAGCTCTCAAAATGTGAAGACGCAAAAACTATTTTTTGCAATAAAAAGCGACTTTATGTCTGTGACTGCTGTCAATCATAAAAATCCGTTAAAAATAACACTATAAATAATAAATCATACTCCCCTTCATCAGCCCCTTAGTTCGGGAGAAATAATAAAATTAAAAACATTTATTTATTTCCATTTTCCTATTAGGGTTAGGGCTAAGTCTAGGGCTAGGGCTAGGGTTAGGGTTAGGGCTATGGTTAGGGCTAGGGCTAGGGTTAGGGCTAGGGTTAGGATTAGGGCTAGGGTTAGGATTAGGGCTAGGGTTAGGGTTAGGGCTATGGTTAGGGGTAGCATTAGGGGTAGGGTTAAGGCTAGGGTTAGGGCTAGAGTTAGAGCTAGGGTTAGAGTTTGGGCTAGGGTTATGGTTAGGGCTAGGGTTAGGGTTAGGGCTAGGGTTAGGGTTAAGGCTAAGGCTAGGGTTAGGGCTAGGGTTGGGGCTATGGTTGGGGCTAGGGTTAGGGTTGGGGTTAGGGTTTCAGTTGGAATTGGGGGTTTCCACTGTTTAGGCACATCAGGGGCTCTCCAAACGCAACAATAAAAATTTGGGGGGCTAAAAAACCATTTTTGTGGAAAAAATGATTTATTATTTTCACGGCTCTGCATTCAAAACTGTAGTGAAACACTTGGGGGTTCAAAGTTCTCACAACACATCTAGATAAGGGGGGTCCAGTTTCCAATATGGGGTCACTTGTTGGGGGTTTCTACTGTTTAGTTACATGAGGGGCTCTGCAAATGCAACGTGACGCCTGCAGACTAGTGTTGAGCGATACCTTCCGATATCGGAAAGTATCAGTATCGGATTGGATCGGCCGATATTCAAAAAATATCGAATATCGCCGATACCGATACCCGATCCCAATGCAAGTCAATGGGACCAAAATATCGGAATTAAAATAAACCCTTTCTTTCCTTGTAGGTTTATTCTACATGAAGGAAAACAACTAAGAATAATGCAGGATGTATTTGGGGAGGTGGCGGAGACATTAAAGTCATAGAGGTTTAGCCCAATCAAATAGAATAGCATTATTATTTTTTTTTTTTTAAAGACGTTCGGAGTGACAAAGATATTGACTATGTAATTTTTTTTTTTATTTTGTCAGATATTGATGTTTCACTATTCCACGCCCTTCCCATTCTTTTTTTTTACTTTTCCCACACTTTCATCTTCTTCATCATCAGCATCTTTGACATCAACTTCTTCACCTTATTCATCTTCTTCTTCATCTTCTACCTATTTTATTTTTTTTTATTACATTCTTCATATTCATTTTATTCAACTATTATTATTCTTCCTATTCTACTTCTTCATCATATTCTCATTTGTGACAGGCATTCCCGTAGTTGTTATCTATAAAAGTTTGAAGATTACACCTTCCGTTCTGCCAGTCACAAAAGTTACATTTGTCCGCGTTCAGTTTGGCCTGCAGCATCAGGCTTTATCCAGGGGCACCACGAGGAGGAACGGACTCACCCCCATACACTGCTTAGTCTTCTTCTGCATATAATTTAGATAATATCTTTTGCTCTGATATTAAGTGTTATGCTTAATGTTCTTCTGCTCTTTGTTCTGCAGTCTCTTGTTCTTCTGCTTCTCGGTCTTCCATGTCGTCGTCTCCAGGGTCGTCGTCTCCAGGGTCGTCGTCTACGCCGTCGTCGTCGTCATCGGGGTGGTCTTCCGTGTCGTTGACTTTAGGGTCTTCAACTTGGAAATGTAGCAGAAGGTACAAGAAGGCTGAGAAAATGCCAAGAACCAGCTGATGGAACTGGAACTCGGATGGCTACCCGAAGGTTCAAGAGCCTATGGAACTACCGAGGACCAGCTGACGTTACTGGAACCCGGTTACTAAGCAGGAGGTACCCGTGCTAAAAAGCACTACCAAGGACCGCCTGACTTTGGCGGAACTCGGATACCCAGAAGGAGGCACCTAAGCCAAAGGCTCTGCCCGGAACCAGCTGACGTTACTGGAACCAGGATGGGGAGCAGAAGGTACAAGAGCAAAAGACACTGCCGAGAACCAGCTGACGGTACTGGAACCCGGATGGGTAGCCGAAGGTCCAAGAGCCAATGGAACTACCGAGGACCAGCTGACGTTACTGGAACCCGGTTACTAAGCAGGAGGTACCCGTGCCTGAAAGCACTACCAAGGACCACCTGACGTTGGTGGAACTTGGATACCCAGAAGGAGGCACCTAAGCCAAAGGCTCTGCCCGGAACCAGCTGACGGTACTGGAACCAGGATGGGGAGCAGAAGGTACAAGAGCAAAAGACACTGCCGAGAACCAGCTGACGGTGCTGGAACCAGGTGGTGGACCAGAAGGTCCACAGGAGAGGAGAGAACAGCTAGGCCGCGAGGCAGCCGCAGTTACCGAACCCCAACAGTCCTCACGCAGCCCACATAGGAAGCTCCTAAACTGGAGGCACCCTGGAGTTGACTAACCCGACCGCAACACGACGGGGCAAGCATAGGCGTCTCAGTGAGCTTGACACTACCCGGAAACAGCTGACGGTGCTGGAACCAGGCAGGGCACGAGGGAGTACCCGTGACAAAAACACTGCCGAGAACCAGCTGGCGGTGCTGGAACCCGGATGCGTTGCCCCAGTGTGCAAGAGCCAATGGCACCGAGGAACAGCTGACGGTGCTGGAACCCGGTTACTAAGCTGTAGGTGCCCGCGCTTAAAAGCTCTACCAAGGACGGCCTGACGTTGGCGGAACTCGGATACCCAGGAGGAGACACCTAAGCCAAAGGCTCTGCCCGGAACGAGCTGACGGTGCTGGAACCAGGTGGTGGACCAGAAGGTCCACAGGAGAGGAGAGAACAGCTAGGCCGCGAGGCAGCCGCAGTTACTGAACCCCAAAAGTCCTACAGGGGGAGCTTGGCCTACTGGCACTACAGAACCAGCCTTGACTACCAATTCACGCAGCCCACATAGGAAGCTCCTAAACTGGAGGCACCCTGGGGTTGGCTAACCCGGCCGCAACACGACGGGGCAAGCATAGGCGTCTCAGTGAGCTTGACACTACCCGGAAACAGCTGACGGTGCTGGAACCAGGCTGGGCACGAGGGAGTACCCGTGACAAAAACACTGCTGAGAACCAGCTGGCGGTGCTGGAACCCGGATGCGTTGCCCCAGTGTGCAAAAGCCAATGGCACCGAGGACCAGCTGACGGTGCTGGAACCCGGTTACTAAGCTGTAGGTGCCCGCGCTTAAAAGCACTACCAAGGACCGCCTGACGTTGGCGGAACTCAGATACCCAGGAGGAGGCACCTAAGCCAAAGGCTCTGCCCGGAACCAGCTGACGGTGCTGGAACCAGGTGGTGGATCAGAAGGTCCACAGGAGAGGAGAGAACAGCTAGGTCGCGAGGCAGCTGCAGTTACCGAACCCCAACAGTCCTACAGGGGGAGCTTGGCCTACTGGCACTACAGAACCAGCCTTGACTACCAATTCACGGAGCCCACATAGGAAGCTCCTAAACTGGAGGCACCATGGTGTTGGCTAACCCGGCCACAACACGACGGGACAACGTATAGGCGTGTAAGTGACATTGACACTACCCGGAACCAGCTGACGGTGCTGGAACCAGGCTAGGCAGGAGGGAGTACCCGTGACAAAGACACTGCCGAGAACCAGCTGACGTTGCTGGAACCCGGATGCGTTGCCTATTAAAGATTGTCTTCTTAGAGCCCCAACTAGCGGTGTTGGAGCAAAGGGTAAGCAGGGGGAGCAGAGTGTAGGCCGAAGCCTGCACTGGAGGCAGCTTTGTGTCTGCGTTGCGTTTGCAGGACACGTTGCCGGCTACACAGCGGGGGAACAGCTGGCGTTGGTGAACCCCAATGACACATTGGCTGGTGTTTCTCTCTGTGCAGCTAGCACGTCCGGGCAAAAACTGGCGGTGTTAGAGCCCAGGGTCAGCAGGAGGAGGAGAGGAGCAGAGTGTAGGCCGAAGCCTAATTGAACCAATTTCAAAGGTAACCATTAACCCACCCTCAGGTGTTACAATGTAGAAGAGCCACACCTTGTGCAGCAGTACTGCTCCACAAGTGATAGGTTGCTCTTTAAATTTTGCTCATTGCACACGCAGAATGAAAGACGTACACAATTTTGCCCATTGTACAGTAGAACTGTATTGGAGGCGTGACTTGTCTTTTTAAGGAGACGGGGCACAGGTGTCCAAAAATAAGGCCTTGGTGCTGGGCGCAGCCTCCTGAGCGTTGTTATTTGCTGTACAGGAGTGTGTGCTCTTGTTAGCCCTTGGCCATGCGCTGTGAGCGCAGCCTTTCTTATGACCACATTTCATGTTGGCCGGTGCGGTTATCGATGGCCATGAATCCCAGACACCCAGTGTGTTTTCAATAATTCACACTGCGGGCCTGGGATTCATGGCCTTGTGCAGTAAACATGTTCGCCGCTCATAAATGTCCTTACACCAGTTTCAGACTGGGCGGCCTCAGCTGATCCCTTATCGCCTGCCACGGCCATGAGGCCGCACAGTCTGAAGAAGGCGGAAGGAGACGAGTGAAGACAGGCGAACATATGCACTGCACATGCCCATCACACCCTCGCAGTCAAAATAGATCAGACAACGAGGGGCGTTGTGTCGGGCAGGGCGGACGCACAGGCACAGCCAGCCAACCAATGATGTCAGAAGACGGGCAGCGCTACCATGGGGGGTGCTGCGTGTCATTAAAAGGAAAGTCACACCTCAGGGCCATTGTAATGGTCTCTAATGAGACACATTTTGTACGTGTTGAGTTCCACGTGGGCAAGGAGAAAACGTCAGCCACCTTGTACAAATGCAGCAGTACTGCTGTACAAGGTGGCTGTTATACATAGAAACACCTGGGGGTGGGGGTCAGGGTCCCTTTAATTTCAGTTCAGGTGCCTGCATGGCGTTTGCAGGTCACGTTGCCGGCTACACAGCAGGGGAACAGCTGGCGGTGCTGAACCCCACTAACACATTGGCTGGTGTTCTTCTCTGTGCAGCAAGCACGTCCGGTAAGAAACTGGCGGTGTTTGAGCCCATGGTCAGCAGGAGGAGGAGAGGAGCAGAGTGTAGGCCGAGGCCTGCACTGGTGGCAGCTTTTGGTCTGTTGTGCCAGCGTGGCTTGTGCTGGACACGATGCAGGCTACACAGCAGGGGAACAGCTGGCGGTGCTGAACCCCACTAACACATTGGCTGGTGTTCTTCTCTGTGCAGCAAGCACGTCCGGGCAGAATCTGGCGGTGTTTGAGCCCAGGGTCAGCAGGAGGAGGAGAGGAGCAGAGTGTAGGCCGAGGCCTGCACTGGTGGCAGCTTTTGGTCTGTTGTGCCAGCGTGGCTTGTGCTGGACACTATACCGGCTACACAGCAGGGGAACAGCTGGCGGTGCTAAACCCCACTAACACTTTTGCTGTTGTTCTTCTCTGTGCAGCTAGCACGTCCGGGCAGAAACTGGCGGTGTTTGAGCCCAGGGTCAGCAGGAGGAGGAGAGGAGCAGAGTGTAGGCCGAAGCCTAATTGAACCAATTTCAAAGGTAACCTTTAACCCACCCTCAGGTGTTACAATGTAGAAGAGCCACACCTTGTGCAGCAGTACTGCTCCACAAGTGATAGGTTGCTCTTTAAATTTTGCTCATTGCACACGCAGAATGAAAGACGTACACAATTTTGCCCATTGTACAGTAGAACTGTATTGGAGGCGTGACTTGTCTTTTTAAGGAGACGCGGCACAGGTGTCCCAAAAAAACGCCTTGGTGCTGGTCGCAGCCTCCTGAGCGTTGTTATTTGCTGTACAGGAGTCTGTGCTCTTGTTATCCCTTGGCCATGCGCTGTGAGCGCTGCCTGTCTTATGACCACATTTCATGTTGGCCGGTGCGGTTAGCGATGGCCATGAATCCCACAACCCCAGTGTGTTTTCAATAATTCACACTGTGGGGCTGGGATTCATGGCCTTGTGCAGTAAATATGTTCGCCGCTCACAAATGTCCTTACACCTGCTTCAGACTGGGCGGCCTCAGCTGATCCCTTATCGCATGCCACGGCCATGAGGCCGCACAGTCTGAAGAAGGCGGAAGGAGGGGAGTGAAGACAGGCGAAGATATGCACTGCTCGTGCCCATCAATCACACCCTCGCAGTCAAAATATATGAGACAACGAGGGTGGTTGTGTCGGGCAGGGCGGACGCACAGGCACAAGCAGCCAACCAATGATGTCAGAAGACGGGCAGCGCTACCAAGGGGGGTGCTGCGTGTCATTAAAAAGGAAAGTCACACCTCAGGGCCATTGTAATGGTCTGTAATGAGACACATTTTGTACGTGTTTAATTCAAGGTGGGCAAGGAGAAAAAGTCAGCCACCTTGTACAAATGCAGCAGTACTGCTGTACAAGGTGGCTGTTATACATAGAAACACCTGGGGGTGGGGTCAGGGTCCCTTTAATTTCAGTTCAGGTGCCTGCATGGCGTTTGCAGGTCACGTTGCCGGCTACACAGCAGGGGAACAGCTGGCGGTGCTGAACCCCACTAACACATTGGCTGGTGTTCTTCTCTGTGCAGCAAGCATGTCCGGGCAGAAACTGGCGGTGTTTGAGCCCAGGGTCAGCAGGAGGAGGAGAGGAGCAGAGTGTAGGCCGAAGCCTGCACTGGTGGCAGCTTTTGGTCTGTTGTGCCAGTGTGGCTTGTGCTGGACATGATGCAGGCTACACAGCAGGGGAACAGCTGGCGGTGCTGAACCCCACTAACACATTGGCTGGTGTTCTTCTCTGTGCAGCAAGCACGTCCGGGCAGAAACTGGCGGTGTTTGAGCCCAGGGTCAGCAGGAGGAGGAGAGGAGCAGAGTGTAGGCCAAAGCCTAGTAGAACCAATTTCAAAGGTAACCTTTAACCCCCCTCAGGTGTTGCAAAGTACAAGAGCCACACCTTGTGCAGCACTAATGCTGCACAAGTCAGAGGTTGCTCTATGAATTTTGCTCATTGCACACGCAGAATTAAAGACGTACACAATTTTGCCCATTAATACAGTAAGACTGTATTGGAGGCGTGAATTTTGTTTTAAAGGAGACGCAGCACAGGTGCACAAAAATAACGCCTTGGTGCTGGGCACAGCCTCCTGAACGTTGTTATTTTCTGTACAGGAGTCTGTGCTCTTGTTATCCCTTGGCCATGCGCAGTGACCGCTGCCTGTCTTATGACCTCATTTCATGTTGGCCGGTGTGGTTAGCGATGGCCATGAATCCCAGACCCAGAGTGTCTTTTCATAAAGTCACACTACAGGTCGGGGATTCATGGCCTTGCGCAGTAAATATGTTTGCCGCTCACTCATGTCCTTACACCTGCCTCAGACTGGGCGGCCTCAGCTGATCCCTTATCGCATGCCGCAGGCCATGAGGCCGCATAGTCTGAAGAAGGCGGAATGAGGGGAGTGAAGACAGGCGAAGATAAGCACTGCTCTTGCCCATGAATCACACCCTCGCAGTCAAAACAGATCAGACGACGAGGGGCGTTGTGTCGGGCAGGGCGGACACACAGGCACAGCCAGCCAACCAATGATGTCACAAGACGGGCAGCGTTACCAAGGGGGGTGCTGCGTGTCATTTAAAAGGAGAATCAAACCTCAGTGCCAGTGAAATGGTCTCTAATGAGTATGAGACACATTTTGTACATGTTGAGTTCCACGTGGGCAAGGAGAAAAAGTCAGCCACCTAGTACAAATGCAGCATTACTGCTGTACAAGGTGGCTGTTAGACATAGAAACACCTTTGGGGGGGGCGGGGCCCCTTTAATTTCAGTTCAGGTGCCTGCGTGGCGTTTGCAGGACACAATGCCGGCTACACAGCAGGGGAACAGCTGGCGTTGCTGAACCCCACTAACACATTGGCTGGTGTTTTTCTCTGTGCAGCTAGCACGTCCGGGCCCCAACTGGCGGTGTTAGAGCCCAGGGTCAGCAGGAGGAGGAGAGGAGCAGAGTGTAGGCCGAAGCCTACACTGGTGGCAGCTTTTGGTCTGTTGTGCCAGCGTGGCTTGTGCTGGTCACGATGCCGGCTACACAGCGGGGGAACAGCTGGCGGTGCTGAACCCCACTAACACATTGGCTGGTGTTTTTCTCTGTGCAGCTAGCACGTCCGGGCAGAAACTGGCGTTGTTAGAGCCCATGGTCAGCAGGAGGAGGAGATGAGCAGAGTGTAGGCCGAAGCCTGCACTGGTGGCAGCTTTTGTCTGTTGTGCCAGCGTGGCTTGTGCTGGTCACGATGCCGGCTACACAGCGGGGGAACAGCTGGCGGTGCTGAACCCCACTAACACATTGGCTGGTGTTTTCCTCTGTGCAGCCAACACTTCCGGGCCCCAACTGGCGTAGTTAGAGCCCAGGGTCTGCCGGAGGAGCAGAGTGTAGGCCGAAGCCTAATTGAACCAATTTCAAAGGTAACCTTTAACCCACCATCAGGTGTTATAATGTTGAAGAGCCACACCTTGTGCAGCATTAATGCTCCACAAGTGAAAGGTTGCTCTATGAATTTTGCTCATTGCACACTTAGAATGAAAGACGTACACAATTTTGCCCATTGTACAGTAGAACTGTATTGGAGGCGTGACTTGTCTTTTTAAGGAGACGCAGCACAGGTATCCAAAAATAACGCCTTGTTGCTGGCCGCAGCCTCCTGAGCGTTGTTATTTGCTGTACAGGAGTCTGCGCTCCTGTTAGCCCTTAGCCATGGGCAGTTAGCGCTGCCCGTCTTATGACCTCATTTCATGTTGGCTGGTGCAGTTAACGATGGCCATGAATCACAGACACGCAGTGTCTTTTCATAAAGTCACAGTGCGGGGCTGGGATCCGTGGCCTTGTGCAATAAATATGTTCGCCACTCACACATGTCCTTACACCTGCTTTAGACTGGGCGGCCTCAGCTGATCCCTTATCGCCTGCCACAGCCATGAGGCCGCACAGTCTGAAGAAGGCGGAAGGAGGGGAGTGACGACAGGTGAAGATATGCACTGCTCGTGCCCATCAATCACATCCTCGCAGTCAAAATATATGAGACAACGAGGGGCGTTGTGTCGGGCAGGGCGGATGCACAGGCACAAGCAGCCAACCAATGATGTCAGAAGATGGGCAGCGCTACCAAGGGGGGTGCTGCGTGTCATTTAAAAAGGAGAATCACACCTCTGGGGCAGTAAAATGGTCTGTAAAAAGACACATTTTGTACGTGTTTAATTCAAGGTGGGCAAGGAGAAAAAGTCAGCCACCTTGTACAAATGCAGCAGTACTGCTGTACAAGGTGGCTGTTATACATAGAAACACCTGGGGGTGGGGGTCAGGGTCCTTTTAATTTCAGTTCAGGTGCCTGCGTGGCGTTTGCAGGTCACGTTGCCGGCTACACAGCAGGGGAACAGCTGGCGGTGCTGAAGCCCACTAACACATTGGCTGGTGTTTTTCTCTGTGCAGCTAGCACGTCCGGGCAGAAACTGGCGGTGTTTGAGCCCAGGGTCAGCAGGAGGAGGAGAGGAGCAGAGTGTAGGCCGAAGCCTGCACTGGTGGCAGCTTTTGGTCTGTTGTGCCAGCGTGGCTTGTGCTGGACACGATGCCGGCTACACAGCAGGGGAACAGCTGGCGGTGCTGAACCCCACTGACACAATGGCGGGTGTTTTTCTCTGTGCAGCCAGCACTTCCGGTCCCCAACTGGCGGAGTTAGAGCCCAGGGTCTGCAGGAGGAGCAGAGTTTAATTGAACCAATTTCAAAGGTAACCTTTAACCCACCCTCAGGTGTTATAATGTTGAAGAGACACACCTTGTGCAGCATTAATGCTCCACAAGTGAAAGGTTGCTCTTTGAATTTTGCTCATTGCACACTTAGAATGAAAGACGTACACAATTTAGCCCATTGTACAGTAGAACTGTATTGGAGGCGTGACTTGTGTTTTTAAGGAGACGCAGCACAGGTGCACATAAATAACGCCTTGGTGCTGGGCGCAGCCTCCTGAGCGTTGTTATTTGCTGTACAGGAGTCTGCGCTCTTGTGATCCCTTAGCCATGCGCTGTGAACGCTGCCTGTCTTCTCACCTCATTTCATGTTGGCCAGTGCGGTTACCAATGGCCATGAATCCCAGACCCGCAGTGTCTTTTACTAAAGTCACACTGCAGAGCTGGGATTTTTGGCCTTGCGCAGTAAATATGTTCGCCGCTCACACATGTCCTTACACCTGCTTCAGACTGGGCGGCCTCAGCTGATCCCTTATCGCCTGCCACGGCCATGAGGCCGCACAGTCTGAAGAAGGCGGAAGGAGATGAGTTAAGACAGGCGAACATATGCACTGCACATGCCCATCAATCACACCCTCAAAGTCAAAATATATGAGACAACGAGGGGGGTTGTGTCGGGCAGGGCGGACGCACAGGCACAGGTAGCCAACCAATGATGTCAGAAGACGGGCAGCGCTACCAAGGGGGGTGCTGCGTGTCATTAAAAAGGAAAGTCACACCTCAGGGACATTGTAATGGTCTGTAATGAGACACATTTTGTACGTGTTAAATTCAACGTGGGCAAGGAGAAACAGTCAGCCACCTTGTACAAATGCAGCAGTACTGCTGTACAAGGTGGCTGTTAAACATAGAAACACCTTTAGGGGGGGGCCTGTGCGTCCAAGCTGCCCGAGATCCAATCTCGCAGTGTCATCTAATGTAATCCCACTGCGGGCCAGGGATCCATGGGCATGCGCAGTGCATATCATCGCCTCTCACTCACCTCCTTCCTGCTTCTTCAGACTGTGCGGCGTCACGACCGTGGCATGCTATTAGGGATCAGCTGACACCGCCTAGTCTGAAGAAGCGTGAAGAAGGGGAGTGAGAGGCTAGTATATGCACTGCGCATGGCCATGGATACCAGGCCCTCTGTGGGATCACATTAGACAACACTGCAAGGTGGGATTTCGGGCAGCGTGAACGCACAGGCGCTGCCAGGACGACAACAAATGATGTCAGAGGACGGGCAGCGCAAACTGTGCATGGCCAAGGGATAACATAACAGCGCAGGGTCCATGACGGAATCAAACAACGCTAAGGAGGCAGCGCACGGAGCCAAGGGGGTAGGAAAGACGGCTGTGCTGCGTCACATTACAAAGGAAAGTCCCACCTCCGGGACGGTTGGACGGTGTTAGGGGACACATTACATGAGTGTGTAGTTCAGCGTTTCCAAGGAGCATAATTTCAAGAGCGAACTTTTCCTTGTGCAGTATTAGTGCTGCACAAGGTGGCTCTTTCAGTAACAAACGCCTAGGGGGGGGGGGGGACAGGTTCCCTTACATTTTTGTTGTGCTAGCGTGGCGGTCGCATGACACGTTTCCGGAAACACAGCTGGGGATCAGCTGACGTTACTGAACCCCAATAACAGAGGAGCGACTGTTGACTGTGCAGACAGCACTTCCAGGCACCAACTGGCGGTGTTAGAGCCCAGGGACAGCAGGAGGAGCAGATTGGAGGTATTGCCGCACACACAGCTGGGGATCAGCTGACGTTACTGAATCCCAATAACAGAGGAGCGACTGTTGACTGTGCAGACAGCACTTCCAGGCACCAACTGGCGGTGTTAGAGCCCAGGGACAGCAGGAGGAGCAGATTGGAGGTATTGCCGCACACACAGCTGGGGATCAGCTGACGTTACTGAACCCCAATAACAGAGGAGCGACTGTTGACTGTGCAGACAGCACTTCCAGGCACCAACTGGCGGTGTTAGAGCCCAGGGACAGCAGGAGGAGCAGATTGGAGGTATTGCCGCACACACAGCTGGGGATCAGCTGACGTTACTGAACCCCAATAACAGAGGAGCGACTGTTGACTGTGCAGACAGCACTTCCAGGCACCAACTGGCGGTGTTAGAGCCCAGGGACAGCAGGAGAGGCAGTGGAACAGAGTGTAGGCCGAAGCCTGATTGGAGCAAGTTGAAAGGGAACCTTTAACCTCCCCCCAAGACGTTTGTAGCTGAAAGTGCCATCTTGTGCAGCACTAAGGATGCAAAAAGAAAAGGTTGCTCTTTTAATTATGCTCCTTGCAAACACAGAAGTGAACATTAAAAATGTGTCCCCTTATACCGTAAAACCGTCCCGGAGGTGGGAATTTGCTTCGTAATGGGACGCAGCACAGCTGTCATTCCTATCCCCTTGGTGCCGTGCGCTGCCTCCTCAGTCTTGTTTTAAGCTGTCACGGAGCCTGCGCTGGTCTGTTATCCCTTGGCCATGCCCAATTTGCGCTGCCTGTCTTCTGACATAATTTGGTGTCAGGCTGTCAGTGCCTGTGCGTCCACGCTGCTCCAGATCTCACCTCGCAGTGTCGTCTAATGTAATCCCACTGCGGGCCTTGGATCCATGGGCATGCACAGTGCATATCCTCGCCTCTCACTCCCCTCCTTCCCTCTTCTTCAGACGTCACGGCCGTGGCATGCTATTAGGGATCAGCTGACGGCGCACAGTCTAAAGAAGGCGGAGGGAGAGGAGCGAGAGGCCGAGGTGAAGATATGCACTGCGCATGCCCATGGATCCCAGGCTCGCAGTGTGATTCAATCAGAAGACACTGCGAGGCGGGTTCTCGGGCAGCGTGGGCGCAAAGGCGCAGCCAGCCTGACACCAAATTATGTCAGAAGACAGGCAGCGCAAATTGGCCATGGCCAAGGGATAACAGAACAGCGCAGGCTCCGTGACAGCTTAAAACAACGCTGAGGAGGCAGATCATGGCACCAAGGGGGTAGGAATGATGACTGTGCTGCGTCACATTATGAAGGAAAGTCCCAGCTCCGGGACGGTATAACGGTATCAGTGAACACATTTTACAAGTGGTAAGTTCTGCGTGTGCAAAGAGCTAAACTAAAAGAGCTACCTTTTCCTTGTGCAACATTACTGCTGCACAAGATGCCTCTTTCAGTAACAAACACCGGGGGGGGGGACAGGTTCCCTTACATTTAGGTTGTTGTGCTAGCGTGGCGGTCGCAGGACACATTGCCGGCTACACAGCTGTGGATCAGCTGACGTTACTGAAACCCAATAACACTGGGTCGTATGTTTTGACTGTGCAGCCTGCACTTCTGAGCCGTAACTGGCGGTGTTGGAGCCCAGGAATAGCAGTTCAGGTGGTAGAAAGATGAACACATCAGGAGACCTGGATGACACCCAATTACTTAATCAGGCATATGAGTGGCAAATTCCTGCGAGATCCAGGCCTGGTTCATTTTCAGGAAAGTAAGCCGGTCAACGTTATCGGAGGATAGTCGCATGCAACGGTCTGTTAGTACACCACCTGCGGCACTAAAGACACGTTCCGATAAGACACTAGCCGCAGGGCAAGCCAGCACCTCCAATGCATACTGGCTTAGCTCTGGCCATGTATCCAGCTTAGAGACCCAAAACTTGAACGGGGAAGAGCCGTCTGGGAGTACACTAAGGGGGCAAGCCATGTAGTCTGTCACCATCTGACGGAACCGTTGCCTCCTGCTGACTGGAGCCGCCGGTGATGGTGTAGACATTTGGGGTGGGCACACAAAAGTTTGCCACAGTTGTGCCATACTGGGCTTGCCTTGGGCAGAGGCACTGCTTCTGCTCCCTCTTTGTGCAGAGCCTCCCCCACTGCCTCGACGCACTGAGCTGCTTTGTAAAGCACTAGCAGCACTCCTCTCAGTTGGACTGGAGAAGATGATGGAATTCACCAGTGTGTCGTGGTACTCCCGCATTTTACGCTCCTGGGTCAACGCTGGGATGAGGTTTTGGACGTTGTCCCGGTAGCGAGGATCGAGGAGGGTGAACACCCAATAATCAGGCATGTTGAGAATGTGGTCGATGCGGCGGTCGTTTCTCAGGCACTGCAGCATGAAATCCACCATGTGCTGCAGACTGCCAACTGGCCCAGAAACGCTGTCCCCTGCTTGAGACATGATCTCTGCCCGCTCGTCATCACCCCACCCTCGCTGTACACACTGACCACTGGACAATTGTGTCACTCTCTCCTCTGGACGGAGCTCTTCCTCCTCCATTGACTCCTCCTCATCCTCCTCACAAAGTGGCCCCTGCGTACCCCTTTGTGAGGAACCACGTGGCGCTGACTCTCCAGAAGCTGATGAAAAAGGTGACTCCTCATTGGAGGCGTGACTTGTCTTTTTAAGGAGACGCAGCACAGGTATCCAAAAATAACGCCTTGTGTCTGCGCTCTTGTGATCCCTTGGCCATGCGCTGTGAGCGCTGCCTGTCTTCTCACCTCATTTCATGTTGGCCGGTGCGGTTACCAATGGCCATGAATCCCAGACCCGCAGTGTCTTTTACTAAAGTCACACTGCAGAGCTGGGATTTTTGGCCTTGCGCAGTAAATATGTTCGCCGCTCACACATGTCCTTACACCTGCTTCAGACTGGGCGGCCTCAGCTGATCCCTTATCGCCTGCCACGGCCATGAGGCCGCACAGTCTGAAGAAGGCGGAAGGAGATGAGTTAAGACAGGCGAACATATGCACTGCACATGCCCATCAATCACACCCTCGAAGTCAAAATATATGAGACAACGAGGGGGGTTGTGTCGGGCAGGGCGGACGCACAGGCACAGGCAGCCAACCAATGATGTCAGAAGACGGGCAGCGCTACCAAGGGGGGTGCTGCGTGTCATTAAAAAGGAAAGTCACACCTCAGGGACATTGTAATGGTCTGTAATGAGACACATTTTGTACGTGTTAAATTCAACGTGGGCAAGGAGAAACAGTCAGCCACCTTGTACAAATGCAGCAGTACTGCTGTACAAGGTGGCTGTTAGACATAGAAACACCTTTAGGGGGGGGGTCCCTTTAATTTCAGTTCAGGTGCCTGCGTGGCGTTTGCAGGTCACGTTGCCGGCTACACAGCAGGGGAACAGCTGGCGGTGCTGAACCCCACTGACACATTGTCTGGTGTTTTTCTCTGGGCAGCTAGCACGTCCGGACAAAAACTGGCGGTGTTAGAGCCCAGGGTCAGCAGGAGGAGGAGAGGAGCAGAGTGTAGGCCGAAGCCTGCACTGGTGGCAGCTTTTGGTCTGTTGTGCCAGCGTGGCTTGTGCTGGACACGTTGCCGACTACACAGCAGGGGAACAGCTGGCAGTGCCGAACCCCACTGACACATCAGCTAGTGTTTTTTCTGTGTAGACAACACTTCCAGGTGGCAACTGACAGTGTTGAAACCCAGGGAATCAAAGAGGAGCAGAGTGTAGGCCGAAACCTGCAGTGGAGCAAGTTGAAAGGGAACCTTTAACCCCCCCCCATTAATTTGTTGCTGAAAGAGCCATCTTGTACAGCTGTAATACTGCACATGGAAAATGGTGGCTCCTAAAATTATGCTCCTTGCAAACGCTGAAGTACACACTCATATAATGTGTCCCCTCACACCGTTAAATCATCCCGGAAGTGGGACTTTCCTTTGTAATGTGACACAGCATATCCGTCATTCCAACCCCCTTGGTGCCGTGCGCCACCTCCTCAACGTTGTTTGGTTCTGTCACGGAGCCCGCGCTGTAATGTTATCCCTTGGCCATGCACAGTTAGCGGTGCCCGTCTTCTGACATCATTTAGGTGTCAGGCTGGCAAAGCCTGTGCGTCCAAGCTGCCCGAGATCCAATCTCGCAGTGTCATCTAATGTAATCCCACTGCGGGCCAGGGATCCATGGGCATGCGCAGTGCATATCATCGCCTCTCACTCACCTCCTTCCTGCTTCTTCAGACTGTGCGGCGTCACGACCGTGGCATGCTATTAGGGATCAGCTGACACCGCCTAGTCTGAAGAAGCGTGAAGAAGGGGAGTGAGAGGCTAGTATATGCACTGCGCATGGCCATGGATACCAGGCCCTCTGTGGGATCACATTAGACAACACTGCAAGGTGGGATTTCGGGCAGCGTGGACGCACAGGCGCTGCCAGGACGACAACAAATGATGTCAGAGGACGGGCAGCGCAAACTGTGCATGGCCAAGGGATAACATAACAGCGCAGGGTCCATGAAGGAATCAAACAACGCTAAGGAGGCAGCGCACGGAGCCAAGGGGGTAGGAAAGACGGCTGTGCTGCGTCATATTACAAATGAAAGTCCCACCTTCGGGGACGGTTGGACGGTGTTAGGGGACACATTACATGAGTGTGTAGTTCAGCGTATCCAAGGAGCATAATTTCAAGAGCGACCTTTTCCTTGTGCAGTATTAGTGCTGCACAAGGTGGCTCTTTCAGTAACAAATGCCTAGGGGGGGGGACAGGTTCCCTTACATTTTTGTTGTGCCAGCGTGGCGGTCGCATGACACATTGCCGGATACACAGCTGGGGATCAGCTGATGTTACTGAACCCCAATAACAGAGGAGCGACTGTTGACTGTGCAGACAGCACTTCCAGGCACCAACTGGCGGTGTTAGAGCCCAGGGACAGCAGGAGGAGCAGATTGGAGGTATTGCCGCACACACAGCTGGGGATCAGCTGACGTTACTGAACCCCAATAACAGAGGAGCGACTGTTGACTGTGCAGACAGCACTTCCAGGCACCAACTGGCGGTGTTAGAGCCCAGGGACAGCAGGAGGAGCAGATTGGAGGTATTGCCGCACACACAGCTGGGGATCAGCTGACGTTACTGAACCCCAATAACAGAGGAGCGACTGTTGACTGTGCAGACAGCACTTCCAGGCACCAACTGGCGGTGTTAGAGCCCAGGGACAGCAGGAGAGGCAGTGGAACAGAGTGTAGGCCGAAGCCTGATTGGAGCAAGTTGAAAGGGAACCTTTAACCTCCCCCCAAGACGTTTGTAGCTGAAAGTGCCATCTTGTGCAGCACCAAGGATGCAAAAAGAAAAGGTTGCTCTTTTAATTATGCTCCTTGCAAACACAGAAGTGAACATTAAAAATGTGTCCCCTTATACCGTAAAACCGTCCCGGAGGTGGGAATTTGCTTCGTAATGGGACGCAGCACAGCTGTCATTCCTATCCCCTTGGTGCCGTGCGCTGCCTCCTCAGTCTTGTTTTAAGCTGTCACGGAGCCTGCGCTGGTCTGTTATCCCTTGGCCATGCCCAATTTGCGCTGCCTGTCTTCTGACATAATTTGGTGTCAGGCTGTCAGTGCCTGTGCGTCCACGCTGCTCCAGATCTCACCTCGCAGTGTCGTCTAATGTAATCCCACTGCGGGCCTTGGATCCATGGGCATGCACAGTGCATATCCTCGCCTCTCACTCCCCTCCTTCCCTCTTCTTCAGACGTCACGGCCGTGGCATGCTATTAGGCATCAGCTGACGGCGCACAGTCTAAAGAAGGCGGAGGGAGAGGAGCGAGAGGCCGAGGTGAAGATATGCACTGCGCATGCCCATGGATCCCAAGCTCGCAGTGTGATTCAATCAGAAGACACTGCGAGGCGGGTTCTCGGGCAGCGCGGGCACACAGGCGCAGCCAGCCTGACACCAAATTATGTCAGAAGACAGGCAGCGCAAATTGGCCATGGCCAAGGGATAACAGAACAGCGCAGGCTCCGTGACAGCTTAAAACAACGCTGAGGAGGCAGCGCATGGCACCAAGGGGGTAGGAATGACGGCTGTGCTGCGTCACATTATGAAGGAAAGTCCCAGCTCCGGGACGGTATAACGGTATCAGTGAACACATTTTACAAGTGGTAAGTTCTGCGTGTGCAAAGAGCTAAACTAAAAGAGCTACCTTTTCCTTGTGCAACATTACTGCTGCACAAGATGCCTCTTTCAGTAACAAACACCGGGGGGGGGGACAGGTTCCCTTACATTTAGGTTGTTGTGCTAGCGTGGCGGTCGCAGGACACATTGCCGGCTACACAGCTGTGGATCAGCTGACGTTACTGAAACCCAATAACACTGGGTCGTATGTTTTGACTGTGCAGCCTGCACTTCTGAGCCGTAACTGGCGGTGTTGGAGCCCAGGAATAGCAGTTCAGGTGGTAGAAAGATGAACACATCAGGAGACCTGGATGACACCCAATTACTTAATCAGGCATATGAGTGGCAAATTCCTGCGAGATCCAGGCCTGGTTCATTTTCAGGAAAGTAAGCCGGTCAACGTTATCGGAGGATAGTCGCATGCAATGGTCTGTTAGTACACCACCTGCGGCACTAAAGACACGTTCCAATAAGACACTAGCCGCAGGGCAAGCCAGCACCTCCAATGCATACTGGCTTAGCTCTGGCCATGTATCCAGCTTAGAGACCCAAAACTTGAACGGGGAAGAGCCGTCTGGGAGTACACTAAGAGGGCAAGCCATGTAGTCTGTCACCATCTGACGGAACCGTTGCCTCCTGCTGACTGGAGCCGCCGGTGATGGTGTAGACATTTGGGGTGGGCACACAAAAGTTTGCCACAGTTGTGCCATACTGGGCTTGCCTTGGGCAGAGGCACTGCTTCTGCTCCCTCTTTGTGCAGAGCCTCCCCCACTGCCTCGACGCACTGAGCTGCTTTGTAAAGCACTAGCAGCACTCCTCAGTTGGACTGGAGAAGATGATGGAATTCACCAGTGTGTCGTGGTACTCCCGCATTTTACGCTCCCGGGTCAACGCTGGGATGAGGTTTTGGACGTTGTCCCGGTAGCGAGGATCGAGGAGGGTGAACACCCAATAATCAGGCATGTTGAGAATATGGTCGATGCGGCGGTCGTTTCTCAGGCACTGCAGCATGAAATCCACCATGTGCTGCAGACTGCCAACTGGCCCAGAAACGCTGTCCCCTGCTTGAGACATGATCTCTGCCCGCTCGTCATCACCCCACCCTCGCTGTACACACTGACCACTGGACAATTGTGTCACTCCCTCCTCTGGACGGAGCTCTTCCTCCTCCATTGACTCCTCCTCATCCTCCTCACAAAGTGGCCCCTGCGTACCCCTTTGTGAGGAACCATGTGGCGCTGACTCTCCAGAAGCTGATGGAAAAGGTGACTCCTCATCCTCCACCTCTTCCACAACATCATCCCTTAACGCTTGCAAAGTTTGCTGAAGCAGGCAGATAAGGGGGACAGTCATGCTGACTAGTGCATCATCTGCACTTGCCATCCGCGTGGAATAATCAAAAGGACGCAAAACCTGGCAGACGTCCTTCATAGTGGCCCACTCTGTGGTTGTGAAGTCAGATCGCCACTGACTGCGACTTCTTTGCGCCTGATGCAGCTGGTACTTCATTACTGCTTGCTGCTGCTCACGCAACCGCTCCAACATATGTAACGTGGAATTCTACCTGGTAGATAGGTCACATATGATGCGGTGTTCCGGAAGGCGGAATCGGCGCTGCAGAGCAGCAATGCGGGATCTTGCCAAGCTGGAACGCCGCAAGTGAGCACACTCTAGGCGGACCTTGTGCAGCAGTGCATCAAGATCCGGATAGTCCCTCAGAAAACTCTGCACAACCAAATTGAGCACATGTGCCAGACATGGGATGTGAGTGAGGTTGCCAAGGGCCAAAGCTGCCACCAGATTTCGGCCATTGTCAGACACTACCATGCCTGGCTGGAGATTCGCTGGCACAAACCACACATCGCTCTCCTGCTTTATGGCATTCCAGAGCTCCTGCGCTGTGTGGCTTCGATTCCCCAATGAAACTAGTTTCAAGACGGCCTGTTGACGTTTGGCCACGGCTGTGCTCATGTCGGTCATAGGTAAACGTTCACGGGTCCATGTGGTGGTGGACTGTGACGGCTCCTGCAGCGATGATTCTGAGGAACTTGTGTATGAGGAGTCAATGCGTACAGACTGGATTCCTGCAATCCTTGGAGTGGGCAGGACACGTCCTGCGCCACTCGCACGATCTGGACCGGGCTCAACAACATTAACCTAATGGGCAGTGAGGGAAATGTATCGCCCCTGTCCATGTTGACTGGTCCACGCATCGGTGGTGAGGTGGACCTTGCTACTGACGGCGTTCAGTAGCGCGTGTTTTATGTGTCCCTCCACATGCTTGTGCAGGGCAGGGACAGCTTGCCTGCTGAAGTAAAAGCGGCTGGGCACCTGGTACTGCCAATGCCATCAAGTCACGGAAGCTGTCAGTCTCCACCAGCCTGAATGAGAGTATTTCCAGGGACAGAAGTTTGGCAATGCCTGCATTCAGAGCCTGTGCTCGGGGGTGGTTGGCCGAGAATGCCCGCCTTTTCTCCAATGCCTGTACTACCGATGGCTGTAGAGTAGACTGGGAGTGTGAGGATGACTGGGAATGTGGTGCTGTGGGTGGAATTACACTAGGTCTCTGGACAACAGTGCCAGAGGTTCTTCCATGGCGATCCGGGGAGGACGCCAAACCAGCTGTGCGTGAGCTGGAGGAAGAGGCAACACGAGCTGAAGAGGTGGTAGCTGCCGCTGTTGGTTGGCCTAGGTCTTCAGTGTGTTTTTGTAAATCCACCGCGTGCCTGTTCCGCACATGTTTCCACATATTTGTGGTATTGAGGTTGCTGACACTTTTACCTCTTTTGACTTTCTGATGACACAGCTTGCATTTGACAAAACAAATGTCATCTGCAACTGTGTCAAAAAAGGACCAGGCACTGCAAGTCTTGGGAGCGCCCTTTTTGGCTTTTGAAAGAGACAGGCTCCTAACGGGTGCCAAAGTGGAGGCTACAGGCTCCGCAGTCTTCCCCCTCCCTCTCCCTCTTTGGCCCATTAGGGGAATCTCTTCCTCTGAGCTGCTCCCACCACCTTCCTGTTCCTCACGCCACGATGGGTCAAGGACCTCATCATCTCCACTACCCTCTGCCACCAACTGCTCCTCCTGGGTAGTCTCGGCAGTACAGTACGCACCAGAAAGCGGCACCTGAGTTTCATCATCAGATGCGTACTGCGCTGTGGTGACCGCAGGCACTGACCCACCCGCCTCTTCAGAGTCAGAGAGACAAAGCTGTTGGGCATCACTGCACACTGCCTCTTCTTCCATTTCTCCAATGCTGCTTGGCTGGCCCCCTGTTTCCAAGCCAAGAGATTCAGAGAACAGAAGTAGAGACGGCTCCTGTCCTGGGCTCTCTGACTGCCTGGCCAATTTGGCAGGTGGTGAAGAGACAGATGGCTGCTCTCCAGTGGTCTGTGCCTGAAAGGATATGGCACTAATTGAAGTGGATGCTGATGCGTTAGCTGCCATCCATCCGACAACGGCTTCAATCTGATCTTCACGCAGCAGCGGTGCACGGCGCTCTCCGACAAAGCTGCGCATGAAGGACTGTTCCCTGCTGAAACTGAGTGATGACGAGTCACCGGTGCCCGCAGCAGGCACAGAATCACCACGTCCTCTCCCTGCTCCGCGCCCACGCCCACGTGCCTTACTCCCTGCCCTCTTCATCTTGGTTGACAGATAAAGATAAGCAGAAAAGTACTAAGGCCTTAGTGTGCTTATTCCTGAAATGCTCCTCCTAACAGGTGTAAGAAACACTAATGTTGTAAAGTGTGGATTAGACTTTATTATTTATAAAATGTGGCCTACACAAGTGTTAAGTGGTGTTTGGTGAACTTTCCTTTTTTTTTTCTGCAGATTGGACTACAGAGCGAGTTTAACTCACACGGGGACCGTGCAGACTGCCGTAAACGGCGCTGCAAGGCCCAAAAACCCTCTTCTAGGTTATCCTATGTAGTGTTTTTCCACTATTTAGCTGGAGACGGGTGGAAAGACACTAATAGGAAATTTAAAAAAAAATTTTCAACAGGCTGCTAGTGTTGAGCGATACCGTCCGATACTTGAAAGTATTGGTATCGGATAGTATCGGCCGATACCCGAAAAATATTGGATATCGCCGATACCGATATCCGATACCAATACAAGTCAATGGGACATCAAGTATCAGAATGTATCCTGATGGTTCCCAGGGTCTGAAGGAGAGGAAACTCTCCTTCAGGCCCTGGGATCCATAGTGAGGTGTAAAATAAAGAATTAAAATAAAAAATATTGATATATTCACCTCTCCGGCAGCCCCTGGACATCACGCTGGTAACCGGCCGGCTTCTTTGTTTAAAATGAGCGCCTTTAGGACCTGCGAATGACGTTGCGGCTTCTGATTGGTCGCATGCCACTCATGTGACCGCCACGCGACCAATCAGAAGCCGCGACGTCATTCGCAGGTCCTCAATTCCTAGAATTAGGAGTTTAGTGAATGAGAATGACGTCGCGGCTTCTGATTGGTCGCGTGGCGGTCACATGGGCGGCACACGACCAATCAGAAGCCGCGACATCATTCTCAGGTCCTAAATGTGCTCATTTTAAACAAAGAAGCCGGCCGGTTACCAGCGTGATGTCCAGGGGCCGCCGGAGAGGTGAATATATCAATATTTTTTATTTTAATTCTTTATTTTACACATCCCTATGGATCCGATACCGATACCCGATACCACAAAAGTATCGAATCTCGGTATCGGAATTCCGATACCGCAAGTATCGGCCGATACCCGATACTTGCGGTATCGGAATGCTCAACACTACAGGCTGCAATATTTGAAAAAAAGGACAAGTTATTCAACGGTATGAGGCAGTGACGAACCCTGAGCTGAATACAACGGGCTGTGGCTGCACACAGACTACAGGGCGAGCTGCGCTCACACGGAGACCGTGCAGACAGCCGTAAACGGCGCTGCAAGGCCCAAAAACCCTCCTCTAGGTTATCCTATGTAGTGTTTTTCCACTATTTAGCTGGAGACGGGTGGAAAGACACTAATAGGAAATTTTTTAAAGAATTTTCAACAGGCTGCGCTATTTGAAAAAAAGGACAAGTTATTCAACGGTATGAGGCAGTGACGAACCCTGGGCTGAATCCAACCGGCTGTGGCTGCACACAGACTACAGAGTGAGCTGCACACACACACACACACACACACACACAGAGACCTTGCAGAACGCTGTTAAAACAGCGCTGCAAGGCAAGAGCAAGGTGAACAGTGAACAACACACAGCGTTTTGCTAAATTAGCCTTGGGAAAGCAAAATAAAGCAATTAGCTATCTCAACTGGCCCTCAGTTAGAACACAGCGTCCTGTCCCTAACTGAAATCACAACAGAGTGAGCGGAAAATGGCGGCAGCGTTTTTTATAGTGCAGAGTGACATCATTTCAGCAGCCAATCACAGCCTTGCCAATACTTAGATGCCCACCATGCTAAACAGGATGTGCCCACACTTCCATTCATTCCTCATTGGCTGCTGCGTGCAGTTTGAATTCTGGGAACTTCCGATTCCGGTATCCGATACGCGGGAAGTATCGGAATTCGGTATCGGAATTCCGATACCGCAAGTATCGGCCGATACCCGATGCTTGCGGTATCGGAATGCTCAACACTACTGCAGACCAATCCATCTAAGTCTGCATTCCAAATGGCGCTCTTTCCCTTCTGAGCTCTGCCATGCACCCAAACGATGGTTTCCCCCCATATATGGGGTATCAGCATACTCAGGACAAATTGGAAACAACTTTTGGGGTCCAATTTCTCCTGTTACCCTTGGGAAAATACAAAACTGGGGGCTAAAACATAATTTTGTGGAAAAAATTATTTATTATTTTCATGGCTCTGTTATAAACTGTAGTGAAACACTTGGGGGTTCAAAGTTCTCACAACACATCTAGATAAGTTCCTTGGGGGGTCTAGTTTCAAATATGTGGTCACTTGTGGGGGTTTCTACTGTTTAGGTACATTAGGGGCTCTGCAAATGCAATGTGGTGCCTGCAGACCATTCCATCTAAGTCTGCATTCCAAATGGTGCTCCTTCCCTTCCGAGCTCTGCCATACACCAAAACGATGGTTCCCCCCACATATGGGGTATCAACATACTCAGGACAAATTGGACAACAACTTTTGGGGTCCAATTTCTCCTGTTACCCTTGGGAAAATACAAAACTGGGGGCTAAAATATAATTTTTGTGGGAATTTTTTTTTTATTTTCACGGCTCTAAGTTATAAACTGTAGTGAAACACTTGGGGGTTCAAAGCTCTCATAACACATCTAGAAAGTTCCTTAGGGGGTCTACTTTCCAAAATTGTGTCACTTTTGGGGTGTTTCAATATTTAGGCACAGCAGTGGCTCTCCATACGCAACATGGCGCCACATCTCAATTCCTGTCAATTTTGCATTGAAAAGTCAAACCGCGCTCCTTTCCTTCTGAGCTCTGCCATGTGCCCCAACAGTGGTTTACCCCCACATATGGGGTATCAGCGTACTCAGGACAAATTGCACAACAACTTTTGTGGTCCAATTTCTTCTCTTACCATTGGGAAAGTAAAAATTGGGGGCAAAAAATCATTTGTGTGAAAAAATATGATTTTTTATTTTTGCGGCTTTGCATTATAAACTTCTGTGAAGCACTTGGTGGGTCAAAGTGCTCACCACACATCTAGATAAGTTCTTTAGGGGGTCTTCTTTCCAAAATGGTGTCACTTGTGGGGGTTTCAGTGTTTAGGCACATTAGTGGCTCTCCAAATGCAACATGGCGTCCCATCTCAATTCCTGTCAATTTTGCATTGAAAAGTCAAAGGGCACTCCTTTCCTTCCGAACTCTGCCATGCGCCCAAACAGTGGTTTACCCCCACATATGGGGTATTAGTGTACTCAGGATAAATTGCACAACATCATTTGTGGTCCAATTTCTTCTCTTACCTTTGGGAAAATAAAAAATTGACGGCGAAATTATCATTTTTGTGAAAAAAATATGATTTTTTATTTTTATGGCTCTGCATTATAAACTTCTGTGAAGCACTTGGTGGGTCAAAGTGCTCACCACACATCTAGATAGCTTCCTTAGGGGGTCTACTTTCCAAAATGGTGTCACTTGTGGGGGGTTTCAATGTTTAGGCACATCAGTGGCTCTCCAAACGCAACATGGCATCCCATTTCAATTCAAGTCAAATTTTCATTGAAAAGTCAAATAGCGCTCCTTCCCTTCCGAGCTCTGCCATGCGCCCAAACAATGGTTTACTCCCACATATCGGGTATAAGCATACTTAGGACAAATTGTGCAACAATTTCTGGCATCCATTTTTTCCTGTTACCTTTGGTAAAATAAAACAAAATGTAGCTGAAGTAAATTCTGTGTGAAAAAAAGTCAAATGTTTATTTTTATTTAAACATTTCAAAAATTCCTGTGAAACACCTGAAGGGTTAATAAACTTCTTGAATGTGGTTTTGAGAACCTTGAGGGGTACAGTTTTTAGAATAGTGTCACACTTGGTTATTTTCCATTATATAGACTCCTCAAAATGACTTCAAATGAGATGTGGTCCCTAAAAAAATGGTGTTGTAAAAATGAGAAATTGCTGGTCAATTTTAACCCTTATAACTCCCTAACAAAAAAAAAATTGGGTTACAAAATTGTGCTGATGGAAAGTATATATGTGGAAAATGTTACTTATTAAGTATTTTGTGTGACATATCTCTGTGATTTAAGGGCATAAAAATGGAAAATTGCAAAATTTTCGCCAAATTTCCGTTTTTTTCACAAATTAACGCAGGTGATATCAAAGAAATTTTACCACTGTCATGAAGTACAATATGCCATAAGAAAACAGTGTCAGAATCATCAGGATCCGTTGAAGCGTTCCAGAGTTATAATATCATAAAGGGACAGTGGTCAGAATTGTAAAAATTGGCCCGGTCATTACTGTGCAAACAACCCTTGGGGCTTAAGGGCTTAAAAGGGTTTGAATACTTTCTGTACCCACTGTAAATGAACAAAGAAGTAATGCAATCTTTGGGAGGTAGAATGAAGAATGAACTAATCAACAACAGTTAAAAATTGCTTTTTTTTTTTTTTGCTGTCCGGAGGCGGACGCTCGCAGCGGTGATAGCCAGGGTTTGTGGGAGGGGTGAGTATAGCCATATTTTTTTATTTTTATTCTTTATTTTTTACATTAATATGGATCCCAGGGCCTGAAGGAGAGTTTTCCTCTCCTTTAGACCCTGGGAACCATCCAGAATACATTCCGATATTTGTGTCCCATTGACTTGTATTGGTATCGGGTATCGGTATCGGCGAGATCCGATATTTTGCTGGTATCAGCCGACACCATCCGATACCGATACTTTTAAATATCGGATGGTATCGCTCAACACTAGTGAGGACCTGTTTGTTTTTTTTTGCGGAATGAGTTGAAGCTTTTATTAGTATAATTTTAGGAAGTGTAGATCCCTTTCTATTCCTTTTTTTATTTATGATGTTCATTGTATGGTAAAAGTGATAAGACAATTTTATTTTTAGGATCAGTGATGTGATAACTAGTGTTGAGCGATACCGTCCGATACTTGAAAGTATCGGTATCGGATAGTATCGGCCGATACCAAAAAAGTATCGGATATCGCCGATACCGATATCCGATACCAATACAAGTCAATGGGACATCAAGTATCGGAAGGTATTCTCATGGTTCCCAGGGTCTGAAGGAGAGGAAACTCTCCTTCAGGCCCTGGGATCCATAGGGATGTGTTAAATAAAGAATTAAAATAAAAAATATTGATATGCTCACCTCTCCGGCGGCCCCTGGACATCACGCTGGTAACCGGCCGGCTTCTTTGTTTAAAATGAGCGCCTTTAGGACCTGCGAATGACGTCGCGGCTTCTGATTGGTCGCGTGCCGCCCATGTGACCGGCACGCGACCAATCAGAAGCCGCAACGTCAGTCGCAGGTCCTTAATTCCTAGAATTAGGAGTTTTGTGAATGAGAATGACGTCACGGCTTCTGATTGGTCGCATGCCGGTCACATGGGCGGCACGCAACCAATCAGAAGCTGCGACGTCATTCGCAGGTCCTGAAGGCGCTCATTTTAAACAAAGAAGCCGGCCGGTTACCAGCGTGATGTCTAGGGGCCGCCGGAGAGGTGAGCATATCAATATTTTTTATTTTAATTCTTTATTTTACACATCCCTATTGATCCGATACCGATACGCGATACCACAAAAGTATCGGATCTCGGTATCGGAATTCCGATACCGCAAGTATCGGCCGATACCCGATACTTGCGGTATCGGAATGCTCAACACTAGTGATAACACATTTAATTAGGTTTTTATGCTTTGCTACATTTGCACATTGGAAACAATTTTATTGAAAAAAAAGCTTTTTTTTCTTAATATTCTTAGAGCTGCAACTTATCTTTCTGCTTAAAGAGTTGTCTTGTTATTTACAGAACAAAATGATATTGATGTAATTTTTTTGTGATTTTGTTTTGTTCTTTATATTGCGATTATTTTTATATTATAACAATTCTTTTTAGCCTTTCTTTGTTTACTTTTTTATTTATTACCTCTATGGGACTTCAACTTGTATTTGTCTGATCACTGGTCTAATATGCTGCAACACTTATTCATTATATGGTACTAGATGGTGGCCCGATTCTAATGTATCGGGTATTCTAGAATATGTAGGTAGTATACAGCACAGGCTGCGTACTATATTGCACAGTGACGTAGTATATAACACAACCGACGTAGTATCTAAAATAGCTACATAGTATATAACAGAGCTACATAGTATGTAACACAGCGTACGTAGTATATAGCAGAGCTACATAGTATATAACACAGCCATGTAGTATATAACATAGCCACGTAGTGTATTGCACAGGTATGTAGTATATTGGTCAGCCACGTAGTATATAGCAGAGCCACGTAGTTTATAACTTAGCCACGTAGTATATTGTAGAGCCACGTAGTAAATTGCACAGACACGTAGTATATTGCACAGCCACATAGTATATAACACAGTCACGTAGTGTATTGCACAGCTACGTAGTGAATTGCACAGCTATGTAGTATATTGGTCAGTGACGTAGTATATAGCAGAGCCACGTAGTATATAACATAGCCACATAGTATATCGTAGAGGCACGTAATATATTGCATAGCTACGTAGTATATTGCACAGCCACATAGTATATAACAGAGCCACGTAGTATATTGCACAGTCGACGTAGTATATAACAGAACCGACACAGCCACATAGTATATTGCACAGCTACGTAACATATAACACAGAGCACGTAGTATATTGCACAGCCATGTTGTATATTGCAGAGTCATGTTTTATATTCCCTAGCTAAATAGCATATAGCAGAGATGTAGTATATAACAGAGCCCACGCAGTATGTAACACAGCCCACGTAGTATATAGCAATGTGGGCACTATACGCGTGGTTAAGAAAGACTTAAAATAAAAAATAAACATATACTTACCCTCCGAAGGCCCCTTGAAGTCCTGGTGCCTGTGTGTGGTGCATGTGGCAGCTTCCGGTCCCAGGGTTGGTATGAGCGCAGGACCTGTGATGACGTCGCGGTCACATGACCGTGACGTCACGGCAGATCCTTCTCGCATAGCATCCTTGGCATCGGAAATTGCCGCTTGCGCTGCCGAGGACTGCGTGAAGTCGGAGGGTGAGAATAACCTTTTTTATTATTATTATTATTTGTAACATTAGATTGTTTTGCTATTGATGCAGCATCAATAGTAAAAAGTTGGTCACACAGGGTTAATAGCTGTGTTAATGGAGTGCAATACACCGTTGTCCATTAACACTGGGATTAACGCTGTGTGAGCTCTCAGCGCTGACTGCAGGGCAGTAAAGCAGTGGCCATTTCGCTGCCAGACTATGGCTGTCACTGATTGGTCGTGGTAATGGTAGTGGGCGTTTTTCCACGACCAATCAGCGACTTGGATTTCCATGACAGACAGAGGCCGCGACCAATGAATATCCGTGACAGACAGACAGACGGAAGTGACCCTTAGACAATTATATAGTAGATAGTCAGTGTCACTGTCACACTAACAGAATTTTAGTCGCTACTTATTAGTGAATTGGTGACCACTAGTGTTGAGCATTCCGATACTGCAAGTATCGGGTATCGGCCGATACTTGCTGTATCGGAATTCCGATATTGAGTTCCGATATTTTTGTGATATCGGAAATCGGTATCGGAGTGTGCGGTGCGTATGGTTCCCAGGGTCTGGAGGAGAGGAAACTCTCCTTCAGGCCCTGGGATCCATATTAATGTAAAAAATAAAGAATAAAAATAAAAAATATGGATGTACTCACCCCTCCGAAGAACCCTGGCTGTCACCGCTGCAAGCGTCCGCCTCCGTTCCTGAGAATGTAGTGAGTGAAGGACCTTCGATGACATCGCGGTCAGGTGAGTGGTCACGTGAGTGGTCAGACCGTGACGTCATCGAAGGTCCTTCACTCTCTGCAATTCTCAGGAACGGAGGCGGACGCTTGCAGCGGTGACAGCCAGGGTCCTTCGGAGGGGTGAGTATAGCCATATTTTTTATTTGTATTCTTTATTTTTTACATTAATATGGATCCCAGGGCCTGAAGGAGAGTTTCCTCTCCTTCAGACCCTGGGAACCATCGAGGATACATTCCGATATTTGTGTCTCATTGACTTGTATTGGTATAGGAACTCGGTATCGGCGAGATCCGATATTTTGCCGGTATCGGCCGATACCATCCGATACCGATACTTTCAAATATCGGAAGATATCGCTCAACACTAGTGACCACCATGATTCTGGCTGGAATACAATTTTGGCATAAGTACTGATTCACTATTGCCTTTTCAGTCTGCACAAAATCAATTATATAAGATATACATAGAAAATAATAATCATTATAAACTGAAACACTAAGTTACTACAAGCATACCTTCCAACCTTTAAATAATACAAAGGGTGATAGATTACAATGCCTTGCGAAAGTATTTGGCCGGCTGGAACTTTTCAACCTTTTCCCACATATCATGCTTCAAACATAAAGATACCAAATGTAAATTTTTGGTGAAGAATCAACAAGTGGAACACAATTGTGAAGTTGAACGAAATTTATTGGTTATTTTAAATTTTTGTGGAAATTCAAAAACTGAAAAGTGGGGCGTGCAATATTATTCTGCCCTTTTAACTTAACCTTGCTGTTCTGTTCGTATTTGCAATACACTTGTACTGTTCCCAGGTCAATATGACCCGACCTATTAATTCTTGACTTTTAGCTACTCTAAGTGTTTTATTTGAATACTTTTTTCATTATTATACTGTATGTGAACATAGTTGATCATAAACAAATGAAAAATTTAAATTTAAACTTAATAATTTATTTTTTTTCATAAAAAGGTTACACAGGCTTTTTACAATTATCTTTGATTGTTGGCATTCTGCACACAAATAACAAAGAAGCTTTACATTACTATTACTAAAACATGAAATTTAACTTTTTGAAAACAATATTTATAAATCAACAAATGAGAAATCATAAAAACTTCAACCTTTTTAGAAAGAAATTTACATTTGGTATCTTTATGTTTGAAGCATGATATCTGGGAAAAAGTTGAAAAGTTCCAGGGGGCCGAATACTTTTGCAAGGCACTGTATGTAGCTAACATAACACAACACTGTAAAAATGTAGGCCATACCATGTTATCATTTCATTCTAGCCTTATTCACATGTTAGTATTTGGTAAGTATTTTCCATCAATGTTTGCATGCCAAAACCATGCATGCTGATGTCGGGTTACATGATGCAGGGAACAATTCTTATAGGGTAATGAGTGTTTTTACACTCTGCCGCATGCTGATAGAGGTACTGAGAAAACCACCATATACCTGCCTATCCACATGTAAAAATTTTTTTAGACATAATGCCAAACCTACTTTTTGCGGACCACTTATTATTGCACATACCCAGAAGTCCTGCCGTTCGGTGGCAATTAAAGTGATAACGTGCCTCGACGCTGGCGGTTGCCATGATAATTAGAGATGAGATGATTTTATGTTCAGTTCAGATTACGATTGTCAAATTTGCAATATTCGCCAATTTATTAGTTAAAGGGAACCTGTCACCTGAATTTGGCGGGACCAGTTTTGGGTCATATGGGCGGAGTTTTCAGGTGTTTGATTACCTTGCACAGGCGTGTTCTACGGAGGACAGAGAATTAACTTCAATCCAATATTGCGGCCAGCATGCAGCCAGCGGGTAAGGAAAGGGTGAATCAAACACCTGAAAACTCCGCCCATATGACCCAAAACTGGTCAAATTCAGGTGACAGGTTCCCTTTAAATATTTACTGAACATAACCAAATGCCATTTAAGCCAATTGGAGGAAAAAACAAACTCATGCACAACACCTAACAGCCCCAAAAGCTGACAAAACACGTCAAATGAGGGACAGAAACCAGGAAAGTGGCCTTAATTTACCCACAATGCAAATTGTAGCATGGAACTTAAACAATCCATCATGCAGGCGGTATTGTGGTCTGAGTCAGCATTTACAGCTTTCAATTGAACGTTAAAGTAAGACAAGGTGGGTGAGGGAACAGTATAGTATATATATATATATATATATATCACATACAACAGCTCATCCTGCTTTCATGCTGAGCCATACTCAGGTGGCACAAATATCAGTTAAAAAAAAATCGAAGGATAATAGTAACATGGGGAGTGAACTCCAATGAAGTGAATACCTGACTGTCTCAGAGGCCTATTTCTACAGGCAACACACATGAAGGAGATCCAACCAGGAGTCTACACATTTACAAAAATTAGTGGCAGACACTAACAAAATGGCATCAATTTCATCACAGTAGAAATAGTATAATAGGGATGGACAGGTCGTCCACTACGCTCAATCCAGCAGATGGGCAGCCAACCAGGAGTGTTCACATTTCCAAAAAATATTGGCATACAATACCAAAGTGTCATCAATTTCACCACAGTAGAAATAGTATAATACGGACCGACAGGTCTTCCACTACAACTAATGCAGCAGATGGACACCTAAACAGGATTGTTCACATTTCCAAAAATTATTGGCAGACAATACCAAAGTGGCCTCAATTTCACCACAGAAGAAATATTATAATAGGGACCGACAGGTCTTCCACTACACTCAATCCAGCAGATTGACACCCAACCAGGAGTGTTCAAATTTCCAAAAATTTTTGACAGACAATACCAAAGTGGCGTCAATTTCACCACAGTAGAAATAGTATAATAGAGACCGACAGGTCTTCCACTACTAATCCAGCAGATGGACATCCAACCAGGAGTGTTCACATTTCCAAAAATTATTGGCAGACAATACCAAAGTGTCATCAATTTCACCACAATAGAAATAGTATAATACGGACCGACAGGTCTTCCACTACAACCAAACCAGCAGATGGACACTCAAAAAGGAGTGTTCACATTTCCAAAAATTATTGACAGACAATACCAAAGTGGCATCAATTTCACCACAGTTGAAATAGTATAATAGGGACTGACAAGTCTTCCAGTATGCTTAATCCAGCAGATGGACACCCAACCTGGAGTTTTCACATTATAAGAAATGAGGGCCTGATACCACCGAAGTGGAATAAATGTCCTGAGAATAGAAATAGTATAATTGGGACCGACACGTCTTCCACTATAGCCAAACCACTAGATGTAGACCAACCATGACTGTTCACATTTCCACAAATTTTTTGTGAACATCATCATCAGCAGCAGCAGCCACAGCAGGCACAGAAGCCACATTAAAGATATCATAGAGTGCAGTTAGTGACATTAATGCAGCACACTAAAAAATGCAATATCACCTAGTCTGTACAGTCTGCGATTGGGGTGCAAAACTCCATGGAGATCCATGACTTGTTCATCTTATTGAAAGTTAGGTGGTCTACACTTTCAGGGAACGGCTGGCTGCTCTTATCCGTCAGGACACCACCATCAGTGCAGAAGACATGTTCTGTCAAGCCCATGCTGTGTTGGTGGCTAGGTAACAATGACACTTGTTTTCTCAGTCCCCTCCCATCAACCACAAACAACAGAGAGGGGAGGATTATCCTCTTCATCTGACAGCTGCTTGCCCATCACCTCTAGCTCCTCTATTTGTTCCTCGGATCTTGCTCCTTCGATAACAGTTTGTCTGTTATCAGCAGCCCCACTCGATCGCAGTACTCCATCTTCCCTTGGCACCCGCCTGTGTAACAGTCTGGAACTTAGAGAGAATATTACGCCTTCCGCATCCTCCTTTGCTTCCTCCTCTTCTTCTAGGACCATCATCTCCTCCCGCAGTCTATTCAAAGTCTGCTCCAGCATATAGATGACTCGAAAAGTGATGCTGATGACAGTGTCGTCAGTGCTAACCACCTTAGTAGCCATTTCTAAAGTGTGCAGAGGGCCTTAATCTGTATCCACTCCTTAAACGTGATATGCACCACGTCCATTCTGCCCAGACTATATGACATGACATACTGCATTAGGGCTCATTGCTGCTTCCACAGTCGCTGCAATATATGCACAGTGGAACTGTGTCGGCACATCGCATATCAACTTGTCAACTGGAATGGACAAGGACCTTTGTATCGATGTAAGTTGATGACTTGATGGATGCGAATGGCGGAAATGAGCACACAGCTTTCATTCTTTCTGGAGTAGCTCACCCAGGCCAGGATAGTGGCAGATAAAAATGTTGTACCACCAGAATGAGGACATGAGCCATGCACGCACATATATGAGATTGCCTCGCCATAGGGCTACCACCAGGTTTGCACCATTATCGGACACCATCTTCCCTGGATGCAGGTTCAGCGGAGACAGTCATTGATCAAACTCAGCCTGGAGAGCTGTCCACAATTCTTCAGCTGTATGACTGCAATCTCCTAGGCATATCAATTTTAACACTGCCTGATTGTGGTAAGCCCTGGCAGCACAGTACGGAGGAGGTGGGGATTTGCTCTGCACTGTTGGAGTGCGTGTCTCATTAAGGCAGAGGTTGAGGACGCAGGTTGAGGCCTTTGAGGAGATAGAGGAGGAGGTAGAAGCAGTGGAGGAAGTGTTAAATGTAGAGGTTTGTCCTGCGAGCCTTGGGGATTCCAAGACTTGTGGAGCAGCGCCTGCCCCAAAGTTACCAGAGTCACCCAGTGCCCAGTCAGCGAGATGTAACACCGTTGGCCATGTTACTAGTCCAAGTGTCTATTGTGAAATGCACCCTGGCAGACATAGATTTAGTGAAGGAAAAGGTGATGCTGTCTGTGACATGCTGGTGTAGCACAGGCACAGCTATCTTAGAAAAGTAATAGCGACTGGGCAATTGGTACTGGAGGACAGCGACAGCCATCAGCTTTCAGAAACTGTCTGTATCTACCAAGCAGAAATAGGCAGCATTTCCATGGCCAACAGATTGGAGATGGTGGAGTTCAGCCAGTTAGCATTGTCATGCGTAGGAGGGAACAATCATTTAAGTGACCACAATTGCGGAACTGTGAGCTGGCTGCAGAGCTGAGAGAGAGCAGAGTACGGTGAACAGGACAAACTGCTGGACCATGAGAGAGGTGCAGGCGGAGATTTTACAGTGGATTGAGCAAGTTGTAGTGTGCTTGTTCTCTGAGATAGGTCAAAAACAGCAGACATATCCAGTTCTGTTACAGCTGTAGGTGGGCTCTCAGTCAGTGTGACTGGAGCGGGTAAAGAACCCAAGGTTTTGCGGTTGAAGACTTGCATCTCAGTAGTTGCCATGGTTACAGAGGAGGAGGAAAAAGCAGCAGATGCAATTGATGGGGCATCTGATGGTTGTTGAGGTCTGCTGGCCCCCATTTTTGCACAGTGGGATTCCCAGAGTAACGCATATTGATTGCACATGTAAAGGTTCATACATGTAGTAGTCAAATTATTGCACCCTTGCCACTCCTGTGAGCTGCAGACCTGCGGATGCTGCTGGTCACAGCATACATGGATTGCATACATTAGTTAGGACTGCTCTGATATGGGTATACCGTGAAAATTGGTAGAGCAGCTTAGTATACATTTTTTGCAAAAAACGTATCAACCAAATACCCTGTTATTTACATCTTTTACGAGCACTTGCGGATTACTGCAAACATTTTTTCAAACTGAGTGTTTTTGGTTTTACCATTCTCTTTTGTGTCTTCAGGTTTCTTGGTGGTGTGTGAACATGTTCTTACAGACTTGTTCTCTGTGCAGGTAGCCCATGTGTTCCTGTTTCCATAATTGTTCTCTTGTGTCTACAAGACTGGGGAGTTCCACCACTCCTCTTGGGCTAGCTGCACAAAAGCTGTTCTACCCTGTATGCACACATGGATTTTTCCTCTCTGAACCCTGTTCACACAGGTAATGTACAGATGATCAGGTTTTTAAATACATCAGATAGGGATTGCATACATTAGTTAGGACTGCTCTGATATGGGTATACCGTGAAGATTGGTAGAGCAGCTTAGTATACATTTTTTGCAAAAAACAATCAACCAAATACCCTGTTATTTACATCTTTTACTAGCACTTGCGGATTACTGCAAACATTTTTTCAAACTGAGTGTTTTTGGTTTTACCATTCTCTTTTGTGTCTTCAGGTTTCTTGGTGGTGTGTGAACATGTTCTTACAGACTTGTTCTCTGTGCAGGTAGCCCATGTGTTCCTGTTTCCATAATTGTTCTCTTGTGTCTACAAGACTGGGGAGTTCCACCACTCCTCTTGGGCTAGCTGCACAAAAGCTGTTCTACCCTGTATGCACACATGGATTTTTCCTCTCTGAACCCTGTTCACACAGGTAATGTACAGATGATCAGGTTTTTAAATACATCAGATAGGGATTGCATACATTAGTTAGGACTGCTCTGATATGGGTATACCGTGAAGATTGGTAGAGCAGCTTAGTATACATTTTTTGCAAAAAACGTATCAACCAAATACCCTGTTATTTACATCTTTTACTAGCACTTGCGGATTACTGCAAACATTTTTTCAAACTGAGTGTTTTTGGTTTTACCATTCTCTTTTGTGTCTTCAGGTTTCTTGGTGGTGTGTGAACATGTTCTTACAGACTTGTTCTCTGTGCAGGTAGCCCATGTGTTCCTGTTTCCATAATTGTTCTCTTGTGTCTACAAGACTGGGGAGTTCCACCACTCCTCTTGGGCTAGCTGCACAAAAGCTGTTCTACCCTGTATGCACACATGGATTTTTCCTCTCTGAACCCTGTTCACACAGGTAATGTACAGATGATCAGGTTTTTAAATACATCAGATAGGGATTGCATACATTAGTTAGGACTGCTCTGATATGGGTATACCGTGAAGATTGGTAGAGCAGCTTAGTATACATTTTTTGCAAAAAACGTATCAACCAAATACCCTGTTATTTACATCTTTTACTAGCACTTGCGGATTACTGCAAACATTTTTTCAAACTGAGTGTTTTTGGTTTTACCATTCTCTTTTGTGTCTACAGCCACAGTTGTGTCTGAGGATGCATTGCTTGTTGTGGCTGCATCAGTACCTGTCTGCGATGTACAGTGCAAAATAACCTCCTCATCTTCCTTCTCAGATGACCTACTCAGCTGTGCACCTCTATGTTCACACCAACTAGGATCTAACACCTCATCAACATCATTCTTTCTGTAATCAAATTATTCGTCCTTGGAGTTATCTTCCTTCTCTTCCTGCCCTGACAGCACTGTACAGTCCATGTGAGCCTCAGATATCTGAGTCTCATCAGGATCACCCCCTTCCAGGAGTTAACGTCTGATGACAAGTGTCAGGATGCTGTTCGGACAATACTTTGTTCTGTCCCGGTTCCAAGTTAAAAAAATGTGGGCATTGATGCAGATTTCCTCCTCTTGATTCTGTGAAGCTTTTAAGTACACTTCTGATGACCATGGCATGCAAAGTCTGAACAGGTCTTCAGATTCACCGATCTGTGGTTCCATGGTGTCAGTTGTATAGTTGAAGAGATGGGACACGGGGAGAAGCAAGGGGAATTTGGGTGCCATCTCTGTAGACTGTACTGGGTCTGATGTTGAGGAGGAGAGGCCACTTGAAGCTGTGCTTGCCATCCACTCTAGCACATGCTCTTTCTGAGCCTCATTAAGGCGTACCACTGTGCTTCTGCCAAAGAAAGGTAGTGGAGTAGCCTGTCCAGTAACAGAAGTTGTCAGATGTCTTTGCATAAGACGTGACATTGTTTGTTCACTGGTTCTTTCACTAACCTTACCACCTAACCCACGTACACCTTGATCACCAAGCCTAATTCCCTTTCCACCATGGCCTCACTTTTTCCCACGCATGTTGCTCAGATAGTGTGGTAGGAGCACAGTATTTGCAACAAAAAAATTAGATTTTAAATTCTGCAGCACCTCTGAAAACAGCAGAATTTCAGTGGCAGTAAGTTCCAAGGTGAAATATTGCATGCTGCATCACGTTAGTCACAGAAGAACCAATTCTTTTAGTGTGGATGAGGCCTGTATGACAAAGAATTTGAATGTCAGGTCCCCTACTGTATGACACTAGAAGATTTTTTTTGGCCTCTGGATCAGGCCTCTATAACATACTAGATGCTGGAAACTATTTTAAAATCAGGTCCCCTACTGTAAGACTGTCAGTATTCCGGGTTTTCCAAGTCACCTTGGGAATGATTTTGCCCTTTGTTAAAATGGAGTTTGCTGTTTTTGTCTGCCCTACTTCCTGTTCGATTGCTTAAAACTCGGCTCAGGTGTCAGCCTCTTTGCTGGAGGATTCTGCTTCCGTTTCCTCTTCAGCTCAGCTGCTTATCCTACTGTGCTTCTACCCATGGCTCTGGACATTCTCTGCCTATGTAAGTTACACGCTCAGTCTGTTGGCTTTGGAACTTAACCCTTGGTTCACTCCTCCTGGTAAGAACTCTGTTTTTGAACTGTGTTTTGGAACTATGTTGCTGGAATGTGTTTTTGCTACTTAATCCTTCATTTACTCCCCCCGGTGGGAGTTACTGGAATTTACACCAGTATAATACTTTAATGTGAACTTGTTCTGGACTTACCCGTGTTTATGCCACACCTGAGATGAACTTGAGAACTTGTTTCTGGATTTACCCGTGTTCATGCCACACCTGGGATTAACCTGAGGACTTGTTCTGGACTTCCCTGTACTTACTACATACCTGGATTTGACTCTTTCTGCACCAACAGTGTTTTGAATCTGCACCACGTCACCTGTCACACTCACCTTGCCCAGGACTCTGCCCTAAGAACTCTTCCAATTGGCTGTATATGGTTAAGGGACTTGTTTCATTGAGGGTTATCAGTATTTTGTTTTGGGTGTTATTGCTGTGGTACAAAAACACTATTTGCACTAAGCAAATCCGTCTCTGTCTGTTCATTGCCCCATGCTACCAGAATCCTAGAGTTCCTACAATAGTATTACAACGACCCTAGGAACAAAATAATTATTTGTGGCCTCTGCAAATGCAATACTCTTGCATGAAGCACAATAGAAGCAGTGCGCAACACACTTGTAGGACATATGCCCTGCTGGCTTTGTCTGTGGACTTCAGTAATGGCAAAAAATGCTGAAAGGTAAATTTAAAAGCCACACTGGACACTAGCCAGCTATGCTATCTGACTGACATACAACCGCCTAGCTAACTAGCTTCTATATGGAGAAGGACATGTGATTTCAGCAGCCAATGACACAAGCCATGATGTCAGGACATTGTGGATGCTTCCTGTGTCCTGATTGGCTAGCCACAATGTGCACACATAAAGTTAGGGGAAAATAAAAAGTTTACAAGAACGCCGTGCCTCTGAGCTCTGCAAACCCTCTCGCCTCATCAAACACATGCAAAAACGTTCATGATACACCACCATTATTGTTGCAAAAGTGCTGAAAATAACTTTGTCACAACCCAAATATTTTCCCTCACTTATTACTGAATGTTCCTGATTTTACAAAATTTTTCTCTTGTTTTCGATCACAAATCCGAATGTGCCATATGCGTGCCAAATTTATGTTTGGCGATCGTTTTTCAAACAAATTTGCTCATCGCTAATCTTTATGCAGAGGTTCACTACTCTATTTCCAACTTGTTTGCCCTCTGCAATTTAGAAGTTCTTCATAGGAATAAAGTGAAGCCAAAGTGTATGATCAGGCAGGAGGCCCAAATGCCTGAATCCAGTATGTACCGCCTATGAAATGTCAACTCATGTTGCCCACTCCTAATTTGACATATATTGCTTGATTTGGTCAAAAAAAAATAAGGGGGTGTATATTCATTACACATAACTGTTCATTTGTATCTATACGACTTAGAGTAATTGCATCTATCCTTGCTATTGTGTATTATTAATTTATCCTTTTGGATTACCATAACTTTTCTACCATTACTTTTAATGCATCAAATAAAAGTTACATATAAAAAGTTTTTTTCCAATGCAGTTTTTGGGATCCTTTTCTACAAACATCAACACAGTGTTTGTATAATGTACAACTAATCTACATTGTAGTATTTGGACATTAAAAGTAAGACAATGGAGTAGAAACAGAATTGTGTTAGCACCTTTGGTTACAAAGATTTAGGACACTTTTGTTAGAAAGACTTGCAGAACTGCAGATAATCTAAAAAATGATTCCCTGAGAACAAAAAAAGAAATCAAAACATCCTTATTATCCTGCAACACAGGAAGGACATGATGTGAATCAGTATTAATAGTGTCCCTTGGTTACCAACACTGGGTTTCCTGCTTTACAAGCCCTCCAACGCTTTCCTCTACGATTTCAGGAAGAGATTGTGCTTATTTACTGCTGTTTGAAGCAGTGTGAGTTTGTACATGTAATTGACAATGGAATGGAAATGAGCGCGTACAGTATGAGCAATAAGGCACAGTAGGACTGGTATTGTTCGGATGCAATCAGACGCCTTGGCCATGTGGGGAGGAACTGGTCAAAAGAGGAGACTTGTCTGACCACCTGAGAGGAGTAATTATATTGCACACAATACTTCTAAAGAATAGGCTGGCGTTTCTAACATTTGCTGCATCCGGTAACTGAAACAGAGAGGAAATAATGTATACGAACAAGTAGGTACAAACAAAAACATCAAATAATGCATACAGCTGTGCAGAAAAACAGAACAATAATTATCCTATGTCTGAAATTCAGAGAGATTCAGAACACAACATTCACAACAAATAGTTCAGCTGCTGATTATAACAATAAAATAGGTATAAATCACTCACAAATATGTTATATTAACAAATCTGTAACAATCCGAATTTAATATGCTTTTATCTATGCATTGATAATAGCGTGCAAATGTCTTTTGCAAAGAAGGTGACAATATATTTAAAGAGTTTGAATCAAACTTTTATCTTATCAGCTATCCAGATTTTAAGCAATAAATTGCTAATTGCTACAAGTTTGACTGCTACGATTGGTGGTGTTCCATCTGTCAGAAACCAATGATCAGTCAGTTATTGCATACCCTTAATGATTCTTATATTTCTACTTGTGGGCATTGAATTGTGGGAATTGTAAGCTTCACTCTCAGTCTGTTGGCTTTGGAACTTAACCCTTGGTTCACTCCTCCTGGTAAGAACTCTCTTTTTGAACTGTGTTTTGGAACTAAGTTGCTGGACTGTGTTTTTGCTACTTAATCCTTCATTTTCTCCCACCGGTGGGAGCTACTGGAATTTACACCAGTATAATACTTTAATGTGAACTTGACTTACCCGTGTTTATGCCACAACTGAGATGAACTTGAGAACTTGTATCTGGACTTACCCGTGTTCATGCCACACCTGGGATCAACCTGTGAACTTGTTCTGGACTTCCTTGTGTTTACTAGATACCTGGATTTGACTCTTTCTGCACCAACAGTGTTTTGGATCTGCACCACGTCACCTGTCACACTCATCTTGCCAAGGACTCTGCCCTAAGAACTCTTCCGAGTTGCTGTATATGGTTAAGGGACTTGTTTCATTGCAGGTTATCAGTATTTTGTTTGGGGTGTTATTGCTGTGGTACAAATACACTATTTGCACTATTTCCTACAATAGTATTACAATGACTGTAGGAACAAAAGAATTATTTGTGGCCTCTGCAAATGCAATACTTTTGCATGGAACACAGTAGAAGCAGTGTGCAACACACTTGTAGGACATATGCCCTGTTGGCTTTTTCTGTGGACTTCAGTAATGGCATAAAATGCTGAAAGGTAAATTTAAAAGCCACACTGGACACTAGCTAGCTACGCTATCTGACTGACATACAACCACCGAGCTAACTAGCTAAAATCTTGCTGCTAACAGTGCCAGAGTCAGGAGCAGCCTCTCTGCGCTGTTACAGAGTCAAAATGGTGCTAAAACAAGATGTCCACTCTTTATATGGAGAAGGACATGTGATTTCAGCTGCCAATGACACAAGCCATGGTGTCAGGACATTGTGGATGCTTCCTGTGTCCTGATTGGCTAGCCACAATGTGCACACATAAAGTTAGGGGAAAATAAAAAGTTTACAAGAACGCCGTGCCTCTGAGCTCTGCATACCCTTAATGATTCTTATATTTCTACTTGTGGGCATTGAATTAGGCTGGTTTCACATTTGTGTTTAAATCCGCAGCGTTTAAAACGCATCCGCAATTGGTGAAAAAAACGCATGTAAACGCGTACAAACGCTGCGTTTTTTAGATGCATGCGTTGTCGCATGCGGTTAAAAAAATGCCACGCTTGTATGCGTTTGGGGTACGTTCACACTAGCGTTGCGCCGCCCTGCGTCGGCGACGCAATGCGCGACGCATCGAAAAACGCGCGCAAACGTTTTGCGACGCGTGCGTCGTTTTTGACCAAAATCGGACGCACAGAAAATGCAACTTGTAGCGTTTTCGTGCGTCCGACGCCAGCGTCGGAAACCACGCACGTGGCGAAAAACGCAACCAAAAAGACGCACGCGTCCCCTATGTTAAACATAGGGGCGCGTCGCCGCTGCGTCGCCGCTGCGTCGCCGACGCAACAGCGGCGCAACGCTAATGTGAACTTAGACTTACATGCGTTTTTTCCTGCGTTTGCGCTTTTGATACGCATGATGAGAAATTTCACAAGCTGGTTTTTGTTCATTCTGCTTCACAAAAATCGGAAAAAAAGCAACCAAAAATGTCACGTGCCCGAAAATGTTACCAATAAAAATGTCAACTCGTCCCACAAAAAACAAGACCTCACATGACTCTGTGGACCAAAATATGGAAAAATTTTAGCTCTCAAAATGTGGTAACGCAAAAAATATTTTTTGGAATAAATAGCGTCTTTCAGTGTGTGACAGCTGCCAATCATAAAAATCCACTAGAAAACCCCTTATAAATAGAAATCAAACCCCCTTCATCAACTCCTTAGTTAGGGAAAAATTAAAAAATTAAAAAAATGTATTTATTTCCATTTTCCCGTTAGGGTTAGGGTTTGGATCCCTTTGGGGTTAGGGTTAGGGCTAGGGTTAGGGTTAGGGTTTGGATCCCTTTGGGGTTAGGGTTAGGGCTAGGGTTAGGGTTTGGATCCCTTTATCACCTTGATGGTGGCTTAGGGTTAGGGTTAAGGTTAGGGTTAGTGCTAGGGTTAGGGTTTGGATCCCTTTATCACCTTGATGGTGGGGGGTGGCTTATCAGTGTCTAGACTTGTTTTTCTCTATGGAAACGCATGCGTTCAAAAACGCAACCAAACGCATGTGCTTTAAAACTCATGCGTTTACATAGACTGCAATGCTTTTTTTACGCAAATCATGCGCAATCGAACGCAAATAGACACCACTAAAAATACTACATGTTGCATTTCCGCGCCAAGCCGCAAGCGACAAAAAGATGCATTCGTCGTCAAACACGGCCAAACGCCAACATAAAAAAAGCATGCGTTTTTAATGTTAAATATAGGAAAACACGACGCATGCGTTTATATGCGGTACAAACACAGCGGCAAAAAACGCAAATGTAAAACCAGCCTTAGGCCATGTTCACACCATCCTTTTTTTCATGCGGAATCGCCGCGATTTTCCCGCTGCGGGTCCGCAGCTGTTTTCCATGCAGGGTACATTACAATGTACCCTATGGAAAACAGGAACTGCTGTGCCCACATTGCGGAAAATCGCGAAAAAAGCCGCACTGAATAGCCGCGGTAAAAAAGAAGTACCATGTCACTTCTTTTTGCGGAACTGCAGCGGTTCTGCACCCATAGACCTCCATTGTGAAGTCAAACCCGCAGTAAAACCCGCAGATGAAAAAAATATCTGCGGGTTTTCTGCGGTTTGTGGTGCAGAACCGCTGCAGTGTGGCTGCCCCCCCGTGCCCCAATCCCACCCCCCCATGCTCCGATGCCACCCCCGTGCTCCGATGCCCCCCCGTGCCCTCATCTCCCCCCTTATACTTACCCGGCCTCCCGGTGTCCGTCCGGCCGTCTTCTCCCTGGGTGCCGCCATCTTGCAAAATGGCGGGCGCATGCGCAGTGCGCCCTCGGAATCTGCCGGCCGGCAGATTCATTACAAAGTGCATTTTGATCACTGAGATATAACCTATCTCAGTGATCAAAATAAAAAAAATAGTAAATGACCCCCCCCCCTTTGTCACCCCCATAGGTAGGGACAATAAAAAAATTAAGAATTTTTTTTTTCCACTAAGGTTAGAATAGGGTTAGGGTTAGGGGTAGGGTTAGGGGTAGGGTTAGGGTTAGGGGTAGGGTTAGGGGTAGGGTTAGAGGTAGGGTTAGGGTTAGGGGTAGGGTTAGGGGTAGGGTTAGGGGTAGGGTTAGGGTATTTTCAGCCATTTTAACCCTAAAAAACTTCCTAGAAAACACACAGACTCTGCATAGAAAACTGCATAAAAAAACGCATCAAAAAACGCACCAAAAAAGCACCAAAAAAGCACCAAAAAAAGGACCTGCGTTTTCTGCCAAGAGCTGCGGTTTTTAGTCCTGAAAAAAAGGAGGGAAATCAGGAACGTGTGAACATAGCCTTACACAGTGGGTACTTAAATTATTCAGACCCCTTTAAATTTTTCACTCTTTGTTTATTGCAGCCATTTGGTAAATTCAAAAAAGTTCATTTTCTCATTAATGTACTCTGCACCCCATCTTGACTGAAAAAAACAGAAATGTAGAGATTTTTTCAAACTTATTAAAAAAGAAAAACTGAAATATCACATGGTCATAGGTATTCAGACACTTTGCTCAGAATTGAGTAGAAGCACACTTTTGAGCTAGTACAGCCATGAGTCTTCTTGGGAATGATGCAACAAGTTTTCACACCTGGATTCAATGATCCTCTGTCATTGTTCCTTGCAGATCCTCTACAGTTCCATCAGGCTGGATGGTGAACGTTGGTGGACAGCTATTTTCAGGTTCCTCCAGAGTTGCTCAATTGGGTTTAGGTCAGGGCTCTGGCTGGGCCTGTCAAGAATGGTCACAGAGTTATTTTAAAGCCACTCCATTGTTATTTTGAATGTGTGCTTAGGGTTATGCCTTGTTGGAAGGTGAACCTTCAGCCAAGTCTGAGGGCCAGAGCACTCTGGAAGAGGTTTTCATCCAGGATATCTCTGTACTTGGCCGCATTCATGTTTCCTTCAATGACAACCAGTCATCCTGTCCTTGCAGCTTAAAAACACCCTCATAGCATGATGCTGCCACCACAGTGTTTCACTGTTGGGATTGTTTTGTGCAGGTGATGAGCAGTGCCTGGTTTTCTCCATACATATGGCTTTGAATTATCACCAAAAAGTTCTATCTTCATCTCATCAGACCAGAGAATATTATTTCCCATAGTCTGGGAGTCCTTCATGTGTTTTTTTAGCAAGCTCTATGCGGGCTTTCACATGTTTTGCACTGGGGAGAGGCTTCCGCCAGGCCACTCTGCCCTAAAGACCCGCCTGGTGGAGGGCTACAGTGATAGTTGACTTTGTGGAACTTTCTCCCATCTTCCTACTGCATCTCTGGAGCTCAGCCACAGTGGTCTTGGGGTTCTTCTTTACCTCTCTCACCAAGGCTCTTCTCCCATGATTGCTCAGTCTAGCTGGACAGCCAGGTCTAGGAAGACTTCTGGTGGTCCCAAACTTTTTCCATTTAAATATTATGGAGGCCACTGTGCTCATAGGAACCTTGAGTACTGCAGAAATTCTGTTGTAGCCTTGGCCAGATCTGTGCCTTGCCAAAGCTCTGTCACTGAGCTCCTTGGCCAGTTCCTTTGACTCATGATTCTCATTTGCTCTGACATGCATTGTAAGCTGTGAGGTCTTATACAGACAGGTGTGTGCCTTTAAAAATCAAGTTCTATTAGTTTAATTAAACTCAGCTGAACTCCAATGAAGGAATAGAACCATCTCAAGGAGGATCACAAGGTAATGGACAGCATGTGACTTAAATATGAGTGTCTGAGCAAAGGGTCTGAATACTTATGATCATGTGATATTTCAGTTTTTCTTTTTTTGTTACAATTGCAAAAATTTCTACATTTCTGTTTTTTTTTCTTTCAGTCAAGATGGGATGCATAAAAATAATTTTTTGAATTTACCAAATGGCTGCAATAAAACAAAGACTGAAAATTTAAAGGATCTGAATACTTTCCGTACCCACTGTAAATCGACTGCAATTAAAACTGTAATACTATCCTAAATCTGGATTTACGCACAAAGACCCTAATTCAAAAAGATCAGGGATTTTTTCACTGGTCTTGATGAGGGGGCATGTTGTAGTCAGACCGCTCCTGATTTAATCTCAGAATTGAGAATTTTGAATGAATTATCAATTTTAGCAGAGAAAGAAACAAACGTCTCCACAGTAGACGGCATGTTTTAGGGGTAGCCAAGCAAAATTTGACTCTATACAAGTCTGTAAGTTCTTGTGTCCTGGACTGTTTATATAGGCTAATAAATAATGATGGGAACCGAACAATCATTAGTGCATTTATTCTGTCCTCATATAGCATCATGTTGTCAACAGCATACCCCCCATTAACATAAGGTTGTGTGCTGCTAAAATCAATTATTTTTACGCCTGCATAAACATTTTGTTTACCAGATGACTTATCATTCCATATATTAAAAAATGAACAGCACGTCAGACTTCATGCATATAACAAAAGAAAAGCAGTTGCGGCGTTTCGGATAATTATTTCCATCTTCAGTATGCGTAAATTGTGACACATTATATGGTGAAAACCATCACAATGTCTGAAGCGCTATTCATTCTCAATTCTCAATTATTGTGTGTCTGCATGACTTCTAAGTAACTCTTCCATCACATTGAGATATAGAATAACGGTGTCGACCTGACACTGTCTGTAAGTTAGTGTGCACAATCCTGCTGACAGATTCCCTTTAACCCCTTTCTGACATTGAGCGTAAATTTACGCCGATGTTGTACTCCTTCCCTTTGATGTGGGCTCTGGCGATGAGCCCACATCTTTACCGGCATATGTCAGCTGTTTGGAACAACTGACATGTGCCCGGATTAGCGGCGGGTGGAATTGCTATTAAATCGTTAAATGTCGCTGTCACACTCTGATAGCGGCATTTAACATGCGCTTCCGGCAATCGTGCAGGAAATCCACCCATCAGTGACCCCCGCGGGTCACCGATGGGTTGGCATGACAACCAGAGGTCTCCTGGAGTCAAGTGGTCGGCGCTCATAGCAAGTGAGGTATTCTGCTACATACAGGTGATAGGATCATTGCCTGCATGTAGCAGAGTCGATCGGGTTATGGGAGCTTCAAGTCTCCCATGGAGACTATTGAAGCATGCCAAAAGTAAAAAAAAATGTTTATGGTGGATGGTACAGTGGTTAGCACTGCAGCCTTGCAGCGCTGGAGTCCTGGGTTATAATCCCACCCAAGACAACATCTGCAAAGAGTTTGTATGTTCTTTCTGTTTTTGCATGGGTTTCCTCCCACATTCCAAAGACATACTGATAGGTAATTTAGATTGTGAGCCCCATAGGGGACAGTGATGATAATGTGTGCAAAAACTGTAAAGCGCTGCAGAATATGTTAGCGCTTATATAAAGATTATTATTATTATGTTTATAAAAATATAAAAAAATGAAAAAAATTAGATTTCAAATCACCATGCTTTCACCCCATTCAAAATAAAACAAACAAAAAAAAATAAACATACACATTTTTAGAAGCAGGAAGAAGCAGGAGGTGAAACGCGCGTCGGCGTGAGGGGACGCCACGAGCACCGGTCCCAGCACGGATCCCATTGAAGGTATTAGCCTTATTATTTACTTATTTTCTGCACTGACAGAACTACAGTAGATTGATCATATTTTGGGTGGATTATGGCTGTGGTTGATAATGGGTCAAGCCCTATGGTTTATGCTTTGCTTCGACAGCATGATATGTATTTCTGTTTCATGTGGATTAAAGGCTGTTTACAATACAAATAGGAGTTTATATCTATGATCAGAGTTTGTACACAGAGATACCTCCCGAGAACTGTAAAAATGTAAGTGTTTTTATCAATATACTCTTGTGTTTTTTATCTCCTTCAGATACATCAGCACGTGCTGTTTCAGCATTCAAATTAGCTATATATTTTTTTTTTTTGGTCCTATCCTCAATAGAGGGCTGTCTGAAGATTCCGGTATTTGTGGTGTCCCCTACGGCATCTTTTGCTTTTTTACTTGTTTATATTGTTGTTGTTTTTACTTTATTTATAATAAAAATTGTTTTTATTGACTACACATGGGATCGCTTCTGTTTCTCTTCATGTAATTATGTGGGAATAGTAGTCTTTGATATTTGAAGTGCCCTGCATTAGGACAAATGTGGTATTCATTAGATAAAAAAATAACCTAGACATGTTTGGTGTCTATGAACTCGTAATGACCTGGAGAATCATAATGGTAGGTCAGTTTTAGCATTTAGTAAACCTAGTAAAAAAGCAAAACAAAAAAATAAGATCGTGATTGCACTTTTTTTGCAATTTCACTGCACTTGGATTTTTTTTCCCTTTTTTGATTACACGACATGGTAAAACCAATAATGCCATTCAAAATTACAACCTGTCAAGCAAAAAATAAGCCCTCACATGGCAATTTCTACCAAAAAATGAAACTGAATGAAGATGCAAAACCAAAAATTCCTCTGGTCGTTAAGGGGTTAAGTAAATATAGTTAAATGGTTAGTCTGTACATATATATATATATATATATATATATATATATATATATATATATATATAGATATATATATATAGGGGTCTAAATTTGTAGGAAATGGGCTCATCTCAATATCCCATTCTGTATAGTTTATGGGCATCTCCATCGCATAAATACGTTGGTTCATCATTAATAGTGATGAGCGGATATACTCGGTGCTCGAGATTTTCCGAGCACGCTCGTGTGTCCTCCAAGTATTTGTAAGTGCTCGGAGATTTAGTTTTCAGCGCCGCAGCTGAATGATTTACAGCCTGATTACATGTGGGGATTCCCTAGCAACCAGGCAACCCCCACATGTAGTTATGCTGGCTAACAGATGTAAATCATTCAGCTGCCGTGCTGAAAACTAAATCTCTGAGCACTAAAAAATACTCAGAGGACACCCGAGCATGCTCAGGAAATCTCGAGTAACGAGTATATTCGCTCATCACTAATCATTAACATGAACTGATAAAGTACACAAGATAATTAATAACCAGCAGGAGTCTTCATTGCCAAATCTCAGGAGAGTAACATATACCGATGTGTGTTTGTTTGTTAGGATTTAGTCACATGTCAGTTTTCACATAGAAGTGGTATCTGCTTACGGAGATGTTGACCTTTCATAATTTTTCCTCAGACTGAGTGCTCTGTGCAAAATCACAGAGATATGTCCGATGTTGGATCAAAATTTGCAATTTAAGTCTATGGGTCAGTGAACAAAAACAGACAGTATTTGGATACCATCTGTGTGCTCTTCATTTTTCACTAGGTAAGGCTGCAGTCACACTAGCGATTTTAAAATCGGTCCAATTTTGATGCAGGAGAGTTGGACGAGTGTAATGCAAGTGTCGTGTGAGCGTAATGCATTTTTTATGTGAGTACAATCCAATTTTTCACACCTAGCATCCAATTGACATCAGAATGCAGTGTGATTGCTATCTGATCGCAATGCGTTTTTAACATGAGCTTTTACAAACAGAAATTCTCTGTGTCATTTACACATCGTTTTCAAACAAAATATTCTTCAAAACACACACATATACACTGCTCAAAAAAATAAAGGGGACACTAAAATCCCACATCCTAGATATCACTGAATGAAATATTTCAGTTGCAAATCTTTATTCATTACAAAGTGGACACCTCTCCATTACTAATCCGGGCTTGATGTCACCTTACAATACAAAGGTGACATTAACCCAAAAACTATTACCCCACTTGCCACCGCTACAGGGCAAGTGGGAAGAGTGAGGTTAAGTGCCGCAATTGGCGCATCTTAGAGTTGCACGCACCATTTCTGGGGTTGCTGAGTGCTGATGTCTTTAGCCAGGTGGTGCGGATTTGGCTGCGGATCCGCAGCAGATTGGTGAGGAAAATACCGCGCGGAAACGCTGCGTTGTATTTTCCACAGCATGTCAATTCTTTGTGCGGATTCCGCAGCGTTTTACACCTGCTCCTCAATAGGAATCCGCAGGTTAAATCTGCACAAAAAACACTTTGCAGAGGTTCTGCAAACGCAACACGATGCCCACAGACCATTCCATCAAAGTCTGATTTTCAAAAAGTCACTTCTTCCCTTCCAAGCCACGACGTGTGCCCAAAAAGTGGTTTACCCCACATAATGGGTATTAGCATATTCACGACAAAATGGGCAAGAACTATTCGGGTCCAATTTCTCCTGATACCCTTGTGAAAATAAAAAAATGCTTGCTAAAATATAATTTTTAAAGAAAGAAAAATGATTTTTTATTTTCACGTCTCCTCATTATAAACTTTTGTGAAGCACTTGTTGAGTCAAGGTGCTCACCACACATCTAGAGAAGTTCCTTGTGGGGTCTAGTTTCCAAATTGGGGTAACTTGTAAGGGTTTCCACTGTTTAGGCACATCAGGGGCTCTGCAAACGTAACATAATGCCCGCAGACCATTCTATCAAAGTCTGCATTCCAAAACGTCACTACTTTCCTTCCGAGCCCCGACGTGTGCCCAAACAGTGGTTCCCCATCACAGGTGGGGTATCAGCGTACTCAGGACAAACTGGACAACAACTTTTGGGGTCTAATTTCTCCTGTTACCCTTGTGAAAATAAAAAATTGCTTGCTGAAACATAATTTTTGAGGAAAGAAAAATGATTGTTTATTTTCACGGCTCTGCATTATAAACTTCTGTGAAGCACTTGGGGGTTCAAAGTGCTCACGGCACAACTAGATTAGTTCGATGGGAGGTCTACTTTCCAAAATGGGGTCACATGTGGGGGAGCTCCAATGTTTAGGCACACAGGGACTCTGCAAACACGACATGGTGTCCGCTAACGATTGGAGCTAATTTTTCATTCAAAAAGTCAAATGGCGCTCCTTTCTTTCCGAGCCCTGCCGTGTGACCAAACAGTGGTTTACCCCCACATGTGAGGTATCGGTGTACTCAGGAGAAATTGCCGAACACATTTTAGGTTCCATTTTATCCTGTTGCCCATGTGCAAATGAACAAATTGAGGCTAAAAAATTTTTTTTTCGTGGAAAAAAAGTACTTTTTCATTTTTACGGATCAATTTGTGAAGCACCTGGGGGTTCAAAGTGCTCACTATGCAACTAGATAAGTTCCTTGGGGGGGTCTAGTTTCCAAAATAGGGTCACTTGTGGGGAAGCTCTAATATTTAGGCACAAAGGGGCTCTGCAAACATGACATGGTGTCCGCTAACAATTGGAGCTAATTTTTCATTCAAAAAGTCAAATGGTGCTCCTTGCCTTCCGAGCCTTGCCGTGTGCATAAACAGTGGTTTACCCCCACATGTGAGGTATCCTTGTACTCAGGAGAAATTGCCGAACACATTTTAGGTTCCATTTTATCCTGTTGCCCATGTGAAAATGAAAAATTGAGGCTAAAAATTTTTTTTGTGAAAAAAAGTACTTTTACATTTTAAGAATCAATTTGTGAAGCACCTTGGGGTTCAAAGTGCTCACTATGCATCTAGACAAGCTCCTTAGGGGGTCTAGTTTCCAAAATGGGGTCACTTGTGGGGGTGCTCCAATGTTTAGGCACACAGGGGCTCTCCAAATGCGACATGGTGTCCGCTAAAGATTGGAGCCAATTTTTCATTGAAAAAGTCAAATGGCGCTCCATCGCTTCCGAGCCCTGTCGTGCATCCAAACAGTGGTTACCCCCCACATATGGGTTATTGGCATACTCAAGACAAATTTTACAATAACTTTTGGGGTCCAGTTTCTCCTTTTACCCTTGTGAAAATAAAAAAATTGTTGTCAAAAGATCATATTTGTGACTAAAAAGTTAAAAGTTCATTTTTTCCTTCCATGTTGCTTCTGCTGCTGTGAAGCACCTGAAGGGTTAATAAACTTCTTGAATGTGGTTTTGAGCACCTTGAGGGGTGCAGTTTTTAGAATGGTGTCACTTTTGGGTATTTTCAGCCATATAGACCCCTCAAACTGACTTCAAATGTGAGGTGGTCCCTAAAAAAAATGGTTTTGTAAATTTTGTTGTACAAATGAGAAATCGCCGGTCAAAATTTTAACCCTTATAAATTTGTAGAAAAAAAAAATTGTTTCCAAAATTGTGCTGATGTTAAGTAGACATGTGGGCAATGTTATTTATTAACTATTTTGTGTCACATAACTTTCTTGTTTAACCCCTCTGTGACCTTAGACGTACTATCCCGTCGAGGTGCCCTGGGCTTATCTGACCCTGGACGGGATAGTACGTCATAGCCGATCGGCCGCGCTCACGGGGGGAGCGCGGCCGATCGCGGCCGGGTGTCAGCTGCTTATCGCAGCTGACATCCGGCACTATGTGCCAGGAGCGGTCACGGACCGCCCCCGGCACATTAACCCCTGGCACACCGCGATCAAAGATGATCGCGATGTGCCGGCGGTGCAGGGAAGCACCGCGCAGGGAGGGGGCTCCCTGCGGGCTTCCCTGAGACCCCCGGAGCAACGTGATGTGATCGCGTTGCTGCGAGGGTCTCACCTCCCTCCCTGCTCCCTCCAGCCCCGGATCCAAGATGGCCGCGGATCCGGGTCCTGCAGGGAGGGAGGTGGCTTCACAGAGCCTGCTCAGAGCAGGCACTGTGAAGCCTGCAGCGCTGCATGTCAGATCAGTGATCTGACAGAGTGCTGTGCAAACTGTCAGATCACTGATCTGTGATGTCCCCCCCTGGGACAAAGTAAAAAAGTTAAAAAAAAAATTTCCAAATGTGTAAAAAAAATAAAAAAAAATATTCCAAAATAATGAAAAAAAAAAAAAATATTATTCCCATAAATACATTTCTTCATCTAAATAAAAAAAAAAAACCAATAAAAGTACACATATTTAGTATCGCCGCGTCCGTAACGATCCGACCTATAAAACTGTCCCACTAGTTAACCCCTTCAGTAAACACCGTAAGAAAAAAAAAAAAAAACGAGGCAAAAAACAACGCTTTATTATCATACCGCCGAACAAAAAGTGGAATAACACGCGATCAAAAGGACAGATATAAATAACCATGGTACCGCTGAAAGCGTCATATTGTCCCGCAAAAAAAGAGCCGCCATACAGCATCATCAGCAAAAAAATAAAAAAGTTGTAGTCCTCAGAATGAAGCAATGCAAAAATAATTATTTTTTCTGTAAAATAGTTTTTATCGTATAAAAGCACCAAACCATAAAAAAATGATATAAATGAGGTATCGCTGTAATCGTACTGACCCGAAGAATAAAACTGATTTATCAATTTTACCAAACGCGGAACGGTATAAACGCCTCCCCCAATAGAAATTCATGAATAGCTGGCTTTTGGTCATTCTTCCTCACAAAAATCGGAATAAAAAGCGATAAAAAAAGTCACGTGCCCAAAAATGTTTTCAATAAAAACGTCAACTCGTCCCGCAAAAAACAAGACCTCACATGACTCTGTGGACCAAAATATGGAAAAATTATAGCTCTCAAAATGTGGTATTGCAAAAAATATTTTTTGCAATAAAAAGGGTCTTTCAGTGTGTGACGGCTGCCAATCATAAAAATCCGCTAAAAAACCCGCTAGAAAAGTAAATCAAACCCCCCTTCATCACCCCCTTAGTTAGGGAATAATAATAAAAAATGTATTTATTTCCATTTTCCCATTAGGGCTAGGGTTAGGGCTAGGGTTAGGGTTAGGGCTAGGGTTAGGGTTAGGGCTAGGGTTAGGGTTAGGGCTAGGGCTAGGGTTAGGGCTAGGGCTAGGGTTAGGGCTAGGGTTAGGGCTAGGGTTAGGGTTAGGGCTAGGGCTAGGGTTAGGGTTAGGGCTAGGGTTAGGGTTAGGGTTAGGGCTAGGGTTAGGGCTAGGGTTAGGGCTAGGGTTAGGGCTAGGGTTAGGGCTAGGGTTAGGGTTAGGGTTGGGGCTACAGTTAGGGTTGGGGCTAAAGTTAGGGTTAAGATTACATTTACAGTTGGGAATAGGGTTGGGATTAGGGTTAGGGGTGTGTCAGGGTTAGAGGTGTGGTTAGGGTTACCGTTGGAATTAGGGTTAGGGGTGTGTTTAGATTAGGGTTTCAGTTATAATTGGGGGGTTTCCACTGTTTCGGCACATCAGGGGCTCTCCAAACACGACATGGCGTCCGATCTCAATTCCAGCCAATTCTGCGTTGAAAAAGTAAAACAGTGCTCCTTCCCTTCCGAGCTCTCCTGTGTGCCCAAACAGGGGTTTACCCCAACATATGGGGTATCAGCGTACTCAGGACAAATTGGACAACAACTTTTGTGGACCAATTTCTCCTGTTACCCTTTGGAAAATACAAAACTGGGGGCTAAAAAATAATTTTTGTGGGAAAACAAAAAGATTTTTTATTTTCACGGCTCTGCGTTATAAACTGTAGTGAAACACTTGGGGGTTCAAAGTTCTCACAACACATCTAGATAAGTTCATTGAGGGGTCTAGTTTCCAATATGGGGTCACTTGTGGGGGGTTTCTACTGTTTAGGTACATTAGGGGCTCTGCAAAAGCAATGTGACGCCTGCAGACCAATCCATCTAAGTCTGCATTCCAAATTATGCTCCTTCCCTTCCGAGCCCTCCCATGCGCCCAAACGGTGGTTCCCCCCCACATATCGGGTATCAGCATACTCAGGACAAATTGGACAACAACATTTAGGGTCCAATTTCTCCTGCTAACCTTGGAAAAATACAAAACTGGGGGCTAAAATATAATTTTTGTGGAAAAAAAAATATTTTTTATTTGCATGGCTCTGCGTTATAAACTGTAGTGAAATACTTGGGGGTTCAAAGCTCTCACAACACATCAAGATGAGTTCCTTAGGGGGTCTACTTTCCAAAATGGTGTCACTTGTGGAGGGTTTCTACTGTTTAGGTACATTAGGGGCTCTGCAAACGCAATGTGACGCCTGCAGACCATTCCATCTAAGTCTGCATTCCAAATGGCGCTCCTTCCCTTCCGAACCCTCCCATGCGCCCAAACGGTGGTTCCCCCCCACATATGGGGTATCAGCGTACTCAGGACAAATTGGACAACAACTTTTGGGGTCCAATTTCTCCTGTTACCCTAGGGAAAATACAAAACTGGGGGCTAAAAAATAATTTTTGTGGGAAAAAAATTTTGTTTTATTTTTATGGCTCTGCATTATTAACTTCTGTGAAGCCCTTGGTGGGTCAAAGTGCTCACCACACATCCAGATAAGTTCCTTAGGGGGTCTACTTTCCAAAATGGTGTCACTTGTGGGGGGTTTCAATGTTTAGGCACATCAGTGGCTCTCCAAACGCAACATGGCGTCCCATCTCAATTCCTGTCAATTTTGCATTGAAAAGTCAAACGGCGCTCCTTCCCTTCCGAGCTCTCCCATGCGCCCAAACAGTGGTTTACTGCCACATATGGGGTATCAGCGTACTCGGGACAAATTGGACAACAACTTTTGAGGTCCAATTTCTTCTCTTACCCTTGGAAAAATAAAAAATTGGGGGCAAAAATATAATTTTTGTGAAAAAATATGATTTTTTATTTTTACGGTTCTGCATTATAAACTTCTGTGAAGCACTTGGTGGGTCAAAGTGCTCACCACACCTCTAGATAAGTTCCTTAGGGGGTCTACTTTCCAAAATGGTGTCACTTGTGGGGGGTTTCAATGTTTAGGCACATCAGTGGCTCTCCAAACGCAACATGGCGTCCCATCTCAATTCCTGTCAATTTTGCATTGAAAAGTCAAATAGCGCTCCTTCCCTTCCGAGCTCTCCCATGCGCCCAAACAGTGGTTTACTGCCACATATGGGGTATCAGCGTACTCAGGACAAATTGGACAACAACTTTTTGGGTCCAATTTCTCCTGTTACCCTTGGTAAAATAAAACAAATTGGAGCTGAAGTAAATTTTTTGTGTAAAAAAGTTAAATGTTCATTTTTATTTAAACATTCCAAAAATTCCTATTAAACACCTGAAGGGTTAATAAACTTCTTGAATGTGGTTTTGAGCATCTTGAGGGGTGCAGTTTTTAGAATGGTGTCACACTTGGGCATTTTCTATCATATAGACCCCTCAAAATGACTTCAAATGAGACGTGGTCCCTAAAAAAAAATGGTGTTGTAAAAATGAGAAATTGCTGGTCAACTTTTAACCCTTATAACTCCCTAACAAAAAAAAAAATTGGTTCCAAAATTATGCTGATGTAAAGGAGACATGTGGGAAATGTTACTTATTAAGTATTTTGTGTGACATATCTCTGTGATTTAATTGCATAAAAATTCAAAGTTTGAAAATTGCGAAATTTTCAAAATTTTCGCCAAATTTCCGTTTTTTTCACAAATAAACGCAGGTACTATCAGAAATTTTACCACTATCATGAAGTACAATATGTCACGAGAAAACAATGTCAGAATCACCAGGATCCGTTGAAGCGTTTCGGAGTTATAACCTCATAAAGGGACAGTGGTCAGAATTGTAAAAATTGGCCTGGTCATTAACGTGCAAACCACCCTTGGGGGTAAAGGGGTTAACAGAATAAAAATAAAAAATTTGAAAATGTGAAAGTTTCAAAATTTTAGCCAAATTTCCATTTTTTTCACAAATAAACGCAAAAATTATTGACCTAAATTTAACACTAACATGAAGCCCAATACGTCACGAAAAAACAGTATCAGAACCGCTAGGATATGTTGAAGCGTTCCTGAGTTATTACCTCATAAAGGGACACTGGTCAGATTTGCAAAAAATAGTCAGGTCATTAAAGGGAAGGTGCCATCAAAAAAATTTTTTTGCAGAAATTGTAAAAATTTAAAGAATTAATGATTACATGTTCTTAAAAAATATTATCATTTGTTTATAATTTAGTAAAATATGAAAAATAATTTGAAAAGTTTTGGAATTTCCACTTTTAAACACTAGGGGGAGCAGCTGCTGAAATTTCAGAAAAACCTAGTGTACAACTAGCTCACATTACTGCACTGCAGTAAATATGGGCGGAGTCTGCTGACGTGTGTGATGTCTCCTCTCCTCCCCTTCTGGGTGTTTGCTAAGGGATTAGAGAGGATGATATTCAGGAACCCAGTGAGCAGCCATTTTGTTGGTGACTGCAGAGTATGGCTGCCGTCACACTAGCAGTATTTGGTCAGTATTTTACACCAGTATTTGTAGCCAAAACCAGGAGTGGAACAAATAGAGGAAAAGTATAATAGAAACATATGCACCACTTCTGTATTTATCACCCACTCCTGGTTTTAGCTACAAATACTGAGGTAAAATACTGACCAAATACTGATAGTGGACGGCAGCCTTAGACTACTTTCACACTAGCGTTGTTGGCTGTACGTTGCAATGCGTCATTCAGGGGAAAAAACACATCCTGCAAAGTTGTCTGCAGGATGCGTTTTTTCCCCATAGACTAACATTACCGACATTACATGTAACGTTTGTTTGTGCGTCGAGTCCGCCATTTTTGACCGCGCATGCATGGCCGAAACTCCGCCCCATCCTCCCCAGACCTTGCAATGGGGCAACGGAAGCGTCGTAAGACTGCTTCCGCTGCCCACGTCGAACATTTCTTTCACAGCATGCGTCGGTACGTCGACCCGTACCGACGCTAGTGTGAAAGCAGCCTTATACTGACAAGTAGACAGTCACCGAGGATGGCAGGCAGCAAGGATTCTGGGAGATATGTGGTGGAGGGAGCAGGGTGACAGCAGCACAGAGTATTTCAGGAGAGCAGTGTGCTGGTCTATGGGGGCCCCCTGTTTGGTGCGCGGAGCAGCCAGGGATTGTACATAGAGCGCTGTCTTTTATACTCATGGATGGACCGTCTGCTTCACAGAAATCCAGGAAACATTTCTGCGGATTGATGGCCTGGTCTGATCCAGACTTTGCATGCAGACCCCATTCCCCTCCTCAGATCCTGTCTTCTCCATCCTGTCCTGGCAATGTGTGAAAGCGAGGTGACAGGCGCAGTCTGGGGTGACGCTGGGAAGGAAATGTAGCCATATAGTAGCGACAAAAATGAGACCCCTCTCTTCAGCTGCCTCACCAGCCCTGACTGCACCTAACTGGAGGTCATGCTGCCCCCTCTATTACCCCAGACCCGCGTGCAGGTGCTCAGCCAGAACCACCATAGAATGGGTCCGCTTTCTGAAGATAATACTGCCATAGTGTTCTCACATAATACCGCCATATAGATCACACATAATACCACCAGTGTTCTCACATACCGCCATATAGATCACACATAATGCTGCCAGTGTTCTCACATAATACCGCCATATAGATCTCACATAATGCCATAATACAGCATGACGCCCGCAGCTCCTGTTAACGCACGCATTGAGTTGTGTGTGCAATGGGGAAAGATATGCAGGGGGGAGAGGAGTGCATAGGAGAGGATTAGATACACGGTTCACCAGACAGTATCACACGAGAGGATTAGATACACAGCTCAGCATAATATCACACAGTATAGGATTAGATACACGGCTCAGCAGTCAGTATCACAGGATAGGATTAGATACACGGCTCAGCAGACAGTATCACAAAGGAGAGGATTAGATACACGGCTCAGCAGTCAGTATCACAGGATAGGATTAGATACACGGCTCAGCAGACACTATCACACAGGAGAGGATTAGATGCACGGCTCAGCATAGTATCACATGAGAGGATTAGATACACGGGCCAGCAGACACTATCACACATGAGAGGATTAGATGCACGGCTCAGCATAGTATCACATGAGAGGATTAGATACACGGGCCAGCAGACACTATCACACAGGAGAGGATTAGATGCACGGCTCAGCATAGTATCACATGAGAGGATTAGATACACGGGCCAGCAGACACTATCACACATGAGAGGATTAGATGCACGGCTCAGCATAGTATCACATGAGAGGATTAGATACACGGGCCAGCAGACACTATCACACAGGAGAGGATTAGATGCACGGCTCAGCATAGTATCACATGAGAGGATTAGATACACGGGCCAGCAGACACTATCACACAGGAGAGGATTAGATGCACGGCTCAGCATAGTATCACATGAGAGGATTAGATACACGGGCCAGCAGACACTATCACACAGGAGAGGATTAGATGCACGGCTCAGCATAGTATCACATGAGAGGATTAGATACACGGGCCAGCAGACACTATCACACAGGAGAGGATTAGATGCACGGCTCAGCATAGTATCACATGAGAGGATTAGATACACGGGCCAGCAGACACTATCACACAGGAGAGGATTAGATGCACGGCTCAGCATAGTATCACATGAGAGGATTAGATACACGGGCCAGCAGACACTATCACACAGGAGAGGATTAGATGCACGGCTCAGCACAGTATAGTGATAGATGCAGGGTCTGATGTCCTGTGAGGAGCTGCAGTGAGGTCGGAGCAGCACAGAGCCTCCCCCATCCCCCTCTGTTACCTCTCTGCAGCTCCTGATAAGAGGACATCAGACGGCAGCACTCCTTCACCCTCTCTAGGGATTACAGCCACACACCAGGCAGCAGAGGACAGGGAACAGCCGCTGAGTGAGAGGGGAGCAGCTCTCAGTCACAGTGGAGCTCACAGTCAGGTACACTGCACTGTGGGCTGAGGCAAGATGGCGCCGATCTCCAGCCTCTGCTGTGATGTGGAGACAGCCCAGGGGGCGTGGCCACATCAGAGCAGAGAGCAGCTTATAGCTAATGGGTCGGACGCCGACCGCAGCCTCCTATGTCCAGGGCAGCAGAGTGTAAGTGTCCTGCTGGGACTCTTACACTGCTGCAAAGCAAAATGGCGGCGCCCAGTGGCTGCAAAAATAATTAATAATAAAAAATATATTAAAGTTAAAAAAAATGATTTTGTATTAAAAATAATTGTTTATATAAACAATCATTTTTAATACAAAAACAAAATTGCGGCACCTTCCCTTTAAGGTCAAAATAGTGCGGTACAGTAAATGATCAGCACAGCCCAATGTTAGAGGTGCCTGATAGTAGGTGCCCAAACCATAAAATACAATAAAGATATAGTTAGGCACACTCTGGGGAGTCTGATGCAACAAAGTGTTTAATACATACAGTATTCACAATGTTCACAAACGTTTTGGTCTGCAAACGACCTTCATCAGTGTGCTCTATAGCTAATCGGAGAAGGGTATGTGAAATAAACCCTTGAGAGAAAGATATTGCATCAAAAAAAATTTTTATTTGGGTAGACAGACAATCCTGTAGAAAGAAGGATAGACCAGCCGATCAAATTAGAAACAGCTGGAGAGCAGGAGGAAGACGCAGTATCCACCGATACCAGACTTGCTGTGGATACCGCGTCTTCCTCCTGCTCTCCAGCTGTTTCTAATTTTATTGGCTGGTCTTGCCCTCTTTCTACAGAATTGTCTGTCTACCCAAATAAAAAATTTTTTTTTGATGCAATATCTTTCTTTCAAGGGTTTATTTCACATACCCTTCTTCAATTAGCTATAGATCACACTGATGAAGGTCGTTTGCAGACCGAAACGTTTGTTAACATTGTGAATACTGTATGTATTAAACACTTTGTGGCATCAGACTCCCCAGAGTGTGCCTAACTATATCTTTATTGTATTAAGGTCAAAATAGGCTGGGTTATGAAGGGGTTAATAGCCAATAAAGGCTAAGCATACAGTTACCCTCTTCACATGCTATAAACATTTGCCCCCCATCATTTGCTTTCTTTCTGCTGGTTCCAAAAATTGCGAGAGAGCCCTTGCCATTTTTTCCCCACAAAATAATCTTTAATTAATTACATACATGTCCCATAATTTGCACACACTGTACTAATTGGATTGGTCACTGACATTTATATATCTACCTGTTATGCATCTATTTACTGTATGCAAGCCATGTCATCTATCCTGTGGGCTCCTGCAGTGATTTTACAGAAGCCTGACAAATGAATTACCGGCTCTTCTTCTATCTTTCTGTGCAATATAAATACATATACAGCTCTGGCAAAAATTAAGAGACCATTGCAAAATGGTATATTTTTGAGTTAAATGTAAATTGTTCTTTTAGTCTATAAACTTCTGACATGTCTCTGGATTTCCAAGCGATAAATTTTTTATTTTTTTTCTGAAAAAGAAAAATGGTCAAAATAAAAAAAAAAAAAAACGCAGTGCTTTCAGAGCTCAAATAATGCAAAGAAAACTAGTTCATAATCATTTAGAAACAACAATACTAATGCTTTATCCCCTTTACCCCCAAGGGTGGTTTGCACGTTATGGACCGGGCCAATTTTTACAATTCTGACCACTGTCCCTTTATGAGGTTATAACTCTGGAACACTTCAACGGATCCCGGTGATTCTGACATTTTTTTCTCGTGACATATTGTACTTCATGATAGTGGTAAAATTTCTTTGATATTACCTGTGTTTATTTGTGAAAAAAACGTAAACATGGCGAAAATTTTGAAAATTTCGCAATTTTCCAACTTTGAATTTTTATGCAATTAAATCACAGAGATATGTCACACAAAATACTTAATAAGTAACATTTCCCACATGTCTACTTTACATCAGCACAATTTTGGAACCAAATTTTTTTTTTGTTAGGGAGTTATACGGATTAAAAGTTGACCAGCAATTTCTCATTTTTACAACACCATTTTATTTTAGGGACCACATCTCATTTGAAGTCAGTTTGAGGGGTCTATATGATAGAAAATACCCAAGTGTGACACCATTCTAAAAGCTGCACCCCTCAAGGTTCTGAAAACCACATTCAAGAAGTTTATTAACCCTTCAGGTGTTTCACAGGAATTTTTGGAATGTTTAAATAAAAATTAACATTTAACTTTTTTTCACAAAAAATTTACTTCAGCTCCAATTTGTTTTATTTTGCCAAGAGTTACAGGAGAAAATGGACCCCAAACCTTGTTGTACAATTTGTCCTGAGTACGCCGATACCCCATAAGTGGAGGCAAACCACTGTTTGGGCGCATGACAGAGCTTGGAAGTGAAGGAGCGCCATTTGACTTTTTAATGCAAAATTGACTGGAATTGAGATAGGACGCCATGTTGCGTTTGGAGAGCCACTGATGTGCCTAAACATTCAAACCCCCCACAAGTGACACCATTTTGGAAAGTAGACCCCCTAAGGAACTTATCTAGAGGTGTGGTGAGCACTTTGACCCACCAAGTGCTTCACAGAAGTTTATAATGCAGAACCGTAAAAATAAATTTATTTTTTTTTCACAAAAATTATCTTTTCGCCCCCAATTTTTTATTTTCCCAATGGTAAGAAAAGAAATTGGAACCAAAAAGTTGTTGCACAATTTGTCCTGAGTACTCTGATACCCCATATGTGGGGGTAAACCACTGTTTGGGCGCATGGGAGACCTCGGAAGGGAAGGAGCGACGTTTGACCTTTCAATGCAAAATTGATAGGAATTGAGATGGGACGCCATGTTGCGTTTGGAGAGCCACTGATGTGCCTAAACATTGAAACCCCCCACAAGTGACACCATTTTGGAAAGTAGACCCCCTAAGGAACTTATCTAGAGGTGTGGTGAGCACTTTGACCCACCAAGTGCTTCACAGAAGTTTATAATGCAGAACCGTAAAAATAAAAAATAATTATTGTGAAAAAAAATGATTTTTTCGCCCCCAATTTTTTATTTTCCCAATGGTAAGAAAAGAAATTGGAACCAAAAAGTTGTTGTACAATTTGTCCTGAGTACGCTGATACCCCATATGTGGGGGTAAACCACTGTTTGGGCGCATGGGAGAGCTCGGAAGGGAAGGAGCGCCGTTTGACTTTTCAATGCAAAATTCACAGGAATTGAGATGAGACGCCATGTTGCGTTTGGAGAGCCACTGATGTGCCTAAATATTGAAACCCCCCACAAGTGACACCATTTTGGAAAGTAGACCCCCTAAGGAACTTATTTAGATGTGTGGTGAGCACTTTGACCCACCAAGAGCTTCACAGAAGTTTATAATGCAGAGCCGTAAAAATAAAACAAAAATTTTTTCCCACAAATATTATTTTTTAGCCCCCAGTTTTGTATTTTTCCGAGGGTAACAGGAGAAATTGGACCCCAAAATTTATTGTGCAATTTGTCCTGAGTGCGCTGATACCCCATATGTGGGGGGGAACCACTGTTTGGGCGCATGGGAAGGCTCGGAAGGGAAGGAGCGCCATTTGAAATACAGACTTAGATGGAATGGTCTGCAGGCGTCACATTGCGTTTGCAGAGCCCCTAATGTACCTAAACAGTAGAAACCCCCCACAAGTGACCCCATATTGGAAACTAGACACCCCATGGAACTTATCTAGATGTGTTGTGTGAACTTTCAGCCCCCAAGTGTTTCACTACAGTTTCTAACGCAGAGCCGTGAAAATAAATAAAAAATCCCAAAATTATTTTTTAGCCCCCAGTTTTGTATTTTTTCGAGGGTAACAGGAGAAACTGGACCCCAAAATTTGTTGTCCAATTTGTCCTGAGTGCGCTGATGCCCCATATGTGGGGGGGAACCACCGTTTGGGCGCATGGGAGGGCTCGGAAGGGAAGGAGCGCCATTTGGAATGCAGACTTAGATGGAATGGTCTGCAGGCGTCACATTGCGTTTGCAGAGCCCCTAATGTACCTAAACAGTAGAAACCCCCCACAATTGACCCCATATTGGAAACTAGACCCCCCACGAACTTATCTAGATGTGTTGTGAGAACTTTGAGCTCCCAAGTGTTTCACTACAGTTTATAACGCAGAGCCGTGAAAATTAAAAAATCTTTTTTTTCCAACAAAACTTATTTTTTAGCCCCCAGTTTTGTATTTTCCCAAGGGTAACAGGAGAAATTGGACCCCAAAAGTTGTTGTCCAATTTGTCCTGAGTACGCTGATACCCCATATGTTGGGGTAAACTCCTGTTTGGGCACACGGGAGAGCTCGGAAGGGAAGGAGCACTGTTTTACTTTTTCAACGCAGAATTGGCTGGAATTGAGATCGGACGCCATGTCGCGTTTGGAGAGCCCCTGATGTGTCTAAACAGTGGAAACCCCCCAATTATAACTGAAACCCTAATCCAAACACACCCCTAACCCTAATTCCAACGGTAACCCTAACCACACCTCTAACCCAGACACACCCCTAACCCTAATCCCAACCCTATTCCCAACCGCAAATGTAATCCTAACCCTAACCCTAACTTTAGCCCCAACCATAACTGTAGCCTTAACCCTAACTGTAGCCTTAACCCTAAGTGTTGCCTTAACCCTAACTGTAGCCTTTAACCTAACTGTAGCCCTAACCCTAGACCTAACCCTAGCCCTAACCCTAACCTTAGCCCTAACCCTAATGGGAAAATGGAAATAAATACATTTTGAAATTTTTTTTTATTTTTCCCTAAGGGGGTAATGAAGGGGGGTTTGATTTACTTTTATAGCGGGTTTTTTAGCGGATTTTTATGATTGGCAGCCGTCACTCACTGAAAGACGCTTTTCATTGCAAAAAATATTTTTTGCGTTACCACATTTTGAGAGCTATAATTTTTCCATATTTGAGTCCACAGAGTCATGTGAGGTCTTGTTTTTTGCGGGACGAGTTGTCGTTTTTATTGGTAACACGTTCGGGCATGTGACATTTTTTGATCGCTTTTTATTCCGATTTTTGTGAGGCAGAATTAGCAAAAACCAGCTATTCATGAATTTCTTTTGGGGGAGGCGTTTATACCGTTCCGCGTTTGGTAAAATTGATAAAGCAGTTTTATTCTTCGGGTCAGTACGATTACAGCAATACCTCATTTATATCTTTTTTTATGTTTTGGCGCTTTTATACGATAAAAACTATTTTATAGAAAAAATAATTATTTTTGCATCGCTTTATTCTGAGGACTATAACTTTTTTATTTTTTTGCTGATGTTGCTGTATGGTGGCTCGTTTTTTGCGGGACAAGATGACGCTTTCAGCGGTACCATGGCTATTTATATCTGTCTTTTTGATCGCGTGTTGTTCCACTTTTTGTTCGGCGGTATGATAATAAAGCGTTGTTTTTTGCCTCGTTTTTTTTTTTTTTCTTACGGTGTTTACTGAAGGGGTTAACTAGTGGGCCAGTTTTATAAGTCGGGTTTTTGCGGACGCGGCGATACTAAATATGTGTACTTTTATTGTTTTGTTTTTTTTATTTAGATAAAGAAATGTATTTATGGGAATAATATTTTTTTTTCATTATTTAGGATTTTTTTTTTTTTTTTTTTTTTTTTACACACTTGTAAAAATTTTTTTTTACTTTTTTACTTTGTCCCAGGGGGGGACAATACAGATCGGTGATCTGCCAGTTTGCACAGCACTCTGACAGATCACCGATCTGTCAAACAGTGCTGCAGCGTTACCAAGTGCCTGCTCTGAGCAGGCACTTGGTAAGCCACCTCCCTCCCTGCAGGACCCGGATCTGCGGCCATCTTGGATCCGGGACTTGCTGCAGGAGGGAGGTACGGAGACCCCCGGAGCAACGCTATCACATCGCGTTGCTGCGGGGGTCTCAGGGAAGCCCGCAGGGAGCCCCCTCCCTGCGCGATGCTTCCCTGCACCGCCGGCACATCGCGATCATGTTTGATCGCGGTGTGCCGGGGGTTAATGTGCTGGGGGCGGTCCGTGACCGCTCCTGGAACATAGTGCCGGGTGTCAGCTGCGATCGCCTATGACGTACTATTCCGTCGTTGGGAAGTAAAGCCCACCCCACATGGACGGATTAGTACGTCTGATGGCAGAAAGGGGTTAACTCAGGAAAAGTTAAAAAATCAATATTTTTTGGAATAACCATAAATTTTAATCACAGCTTTCATGCGTCTTGGCATGCTTTCCACCTCTCTTTCACACTGCTCCTGGTGCAAAAATTTAAGCAGTTCTTCTTGGTTGATGGCTTGTGACTATCCATCATCCTATTGATTGTATTCCAGAGGTTTTCAATTGGGTTCAGGTCTAGAGATTGGGCTGCCCATGACAGGGTTTTGACGTGGTGGCCTCTTAATTTTTGCTAGATGTGTATATATATATATATATATATATATATATATATATATATATATATATATATATGTCACTGACATATATATATATATATATATTTTATGTGTATACATGTATTCTATCTTTTCTATTATAAAATATCAGTGTGATTTTACTGTAGATGGATATGAATTGCTGACTTTTCAAAGGCCACCAGTGCGTAAAAATCACACAGCACTCGCATGGTACGATTGCTATGCGAGTGCTGTTCGATTTTTTTCTCGCACCCATTGACTTCTATTGCGGGATGCAATCCGATTTTTGATGACAATCGCAGCATGCTGCCACTTTTTTCCAGTCCAATCATGATCCGATCCGAGCTGGAAAAAAAACACAGATGAACACACCATCATAGATTAACATTGGTCCGAATTCATTCCGATTTTTTGTCGGATTAAATTTGTCTGATTTCTTCGCAAGTGGACATGAGCCCTAATACTGTGGATACGGAAAGTATTCATACCTCTTTAAATTTTTCACTCTTTGTTTCATTGCAGCATTTGTTAAATTGAAAAAAGCTTATTTTTTCTCATTAATGTATACTGTGCACCCCATCGTGACTGAAAAAAACAAAATTATCACCAAAAAAGGTCTATCTTCATCTCATCAGACAGGAGAATATTATTTCCCATAGTCTGGGAGTCCTTCACGTGTTCTTTAGCAAACTCTATGCGGGCTTTCATATGTCTGGCACTGAGGAGAGGTTTCCATAGGGCCACTCTGACATAAAGGCCAGACTCATGGAGAGCTGCAGTGATAGTTGACTTTGTGCAACTTTCCTCCATCTCCCTACTTCATCTCTAGAGCTCAGCCACAGTGATCTTGGGGTTCTTCATTACCTCTCTCACAAGGCTCTTCTCCCACGATTGCTCAGTTTGGCTGGACGGCCAGGTTTGGGAAGAGTTCTGGTGGTCCCAAACGTCTTCCATTTAAGGATTATGGAGGCCACTATGCTCTTAGGAACCTTGAGTACTGCAGAAATTCTTTTGTAACCTTGGTCAGATCTGTGCCTTGCCACAACTCTGTCTCTGAGCTCCTTGGCCATTTCTTTTGACTTCATGATTGTCATTTGGTCTGACATGCACTGTGAGCTGTGAGGTCTTATATAGACAGGTGTGTGCCTTTCCAAATCAAGTCCTATCAGTTTAATTAAACACAGCTGTCCTCCAATGAAGGAGTAGAACCATATCAAGGAGGATCACAAGGAAATGGACAGCATGTGACTTAAATATGAGTGTCTGAGCAAAGGGTCTGAATACTTATGACCATGTGATATTCCAGTTTTTATTTATTAACCCCTTTCTGACATCGGACGTACTATCCCGTCGAGGTGGGGTGGGCCCCTATGACCACGGACGGGATAGTACGTCCAGCGCGATCGGCGGCGCTCACGGGGGGAGCGCGGCCGATCGCGGCCGGGTGTCAGCTGCCTATCGCAGCTGACATCCAGCAATATGTGCCAGGAGCGGTCACCGACCGCCCCCGGCACATTAATCCCCGGCACACCGCGATCAAAGATGATCGCGATGTGCCGGCGGTGCAGGGAAGCATCGCGCAGGGAGGGGGCTCAATGTGGGCTTCCCTGAGCCCGCCGCAGCAACGCGATGTGATCGCGTTGCTGCGAGGGTCTTACCTCCCTCCCTGCCTGCTCCAGCCCCGGATCCAAGATGGCCACGGATCCGGGTCCTGCAGGGAGGGAGGTGGCTTCACAGCGCCTGCTCAGAGCAGGCACTGTGAAGGCTGCACTGCTCTAAGTCAGATCAGTGATCTGACAGAGTGCTGTGCAAACTGTCAGATCACTGATCTGTGAAGTCCCCCACTGGGACAAAGTAAAAATGTAAAAAAAAAAATTTCCAAATCTGTAAAAAAAAAAAAAAAAAATTCCTAAATAATGAAAAAAAATATATATATATTATTCCCATAAATGCAATTCTTTATCTAAATAAATTAAAAAAACAATAAAAGTGCACATATTTAGTATCGCCGCGTCCGTAACGACCCAACCTATAAAACTGTCCCGCTAGTTAACCCCTTCAGTAAACACCGTAAGAAAAAAAAAAAAACGAGGCAAAAAACAACGCTTTATTATCATACCGCCGAACAAAAAGTGGAATAACACGCGATCAAAAAGACAGATATAAATAACCATGGTACCCCTGAAAATGTCATCTTGTCCTGCAAAAAACGAGCCGCCATACAGCATCATCAGCAAAAAAATAAAAAAGTTATAGTCCTGAGAATAAAGCGATTTCTATAAAATAGTTTTTATCGTATAAAAGCGCCAAAACATAAAAAAATGATATAAATGAGGTATCGCTGTAATCGTACTGACCCGAAGAATACAAATGCTTTATCAATTTTACCAAATGCGGAACGGTATAAACGCCTCCCCCAAAAGAAATTCATGAATAGCTGGTTTTTGGTCATTCTGTCTCACAAAAATCGGAATAAAAAGCGATCAAAAAAAGTCACGTGCCCGAAAATGTTACCAATAAAAATGTCAACTCGTCCCGCAAAAAACAAAACCTCACTTGACTCTGTGGACCAAAATATGGAAAAATTATAGCTCTCAAAATGTGGTAACGCAAAAAATATTTTTTGCAATAAAAAGCGTCTTTCAGTGTGTGACGGCTGCCAATCATAAAAATCCGCTAAAAAACCCGCTATAAAAGTAAATCAAACCCCCCTTCATCACTCCCTTAGTTAGGGAAAAATTAAAAAAATATATTTATTTCCGTTTTCCCATTAGGGCTAGGGCTAGGGTTAGGGTTAGGGTTAGGGCTAGGGTTAGGGCTAGGGTTAGGGTTAGGGCTAGGGTTAGGGCTAGGGTTAGGGCTAGGGTTAGGGCTAGGGCTAGGGTTAGGGCTAGGGTTAGGGGTAGGGTTAGGGTTAGGGCTAGGGTTAGGGCTAGGGTTAGGGTTAGGGTTAGGAATAGGGCTAGGGTTAGGGCTACAGTTTGGGTTGGGGCTAAAGTTACAGTTAGGGTTTAGATTACATTTACAGTTGGGAATAGGGTTAGGATTAGGGTTAGGGGTATGTCAGGGATAGAGGTGAGGTTAGGGTTACCGTTGGAATTAGGGTTAGGGGTGTGTTTGGATTAGGGTTTCAGTTATAATTGGGGGGTTTCCACTGTTTAGGCACATCAGGGGCTCTCCAAAGCGACATGGCGTCCGATCGCAATTCCAGCCAATTCTGCGTTGAAAAAGTAAAACAGTGCTTCTTCCCTTCCGAGCTCTCCCGTGTGCCCAAACAGGGGTTAACCCCAACATATGGGGTATCAGCGTACTCAGGACAAATAGGACAACAACTGTTGGGGTCCAATTTCTCCTGCTACCCTTGGGAAAATACAAAACTGGGGGCTAAAAAATAATTTTTGTGGGAAAAAAAAAAGATTTTTTATTTTTACGGCTCTGCGTTATAAACTGTAGTGAAACACTTGGGGGTTCAAAGTTCTCACAACACATCTAGATAAGTTCCCTGGGGGGTCTAATTTCCAATATGGGGTCACTTATGGGGGGGTTCTACTGTTTAGGTACATTAGGGGCTCTGCAAACGCAATGTGACGCCTGCAGACCATTCCATCTAAGTCTGCATTCCAAATGGCACTCCTTCCCTTCCAAGCCCTCCCATGCGCCCAAACGGTGGTTCCCCCCAACATATGGGGTATCAGCGTACTCAGGACAAATTGAAAAACAACTTTTGCGGTCGAATTTCTCCTCTTACCCTCGGGAAAATACAAAACTGGGGGCTAAAAAATAATTTTTGGGGAAAAGATTTTTCTTTTTATTTTCACGGCTCTGCGTTACAAACTGTAGTGAAACACTTGGGGGTTCAAAGCTCTCACAACACATCTAGATGAGTTCCTTAGGGGGTCTAGTTTCCAAAATGGTGTCACTTGTGGGGGGTTTCTACTGTTTAGGTACATTAGGGGCTCTGCAAATGCAATGTGACACCTGCAGACCATTCCATCTAAGTCAGCATTCCAAATGGAGCTCCTTCCCTTCCGAGCCCTCCCATGCGCCCAAACAGTGGTTCCTTCCCCACATATGGGGTATCAGCGCACTCAGGACAAATTGGACAACAAATTTTGGGGTCCAATTTCTCCTGTTACCCTCGGGAAAATACAAAACTGGGGGCTAAAAAATAATTTTTGTGGGAAAAAATTTTTGTTTTATTTTTACGGCTCTCCATTATAAACTTCTGTGAAACCCTTGGTGGGTCAAAGCGCTCACCACACATCTAGATAAGTTCCTTAGGGGGTCTACTTTCCAAAATGGTTTCACTTGTGGGGGGTTTCTACTGGTTAGGTACATTAGGGGCTCTGCAAACGCAATGTGACACCTGCAGACCATTCCATCTAAGTCTGCATTCAAATGGCACTCCTTCCCTTCCGAGCCCTCCCAAGCGCCCAAACAGTGGTTTCCCCCCACATATGGGGTATCAGCGCACTCAGGACAAATTGGACAACAAATTTTGGGGTCCAATTTCTCCTGTTACCTTCGGGAAAATACAAAACTGGGGGCTAAAAAATAATTCTTGTGGGAAAAAATTTTTGTTTTATTTTTACGGCTCTCCATTATAAACTTCTGTGAAGCCCTTGGTGGGTCAAAGTGCTCACCACACATCTAGATAAGTTCCTTAGGGGGTCTACTTTCCAAAATGGTGTCACTTGTGAGGGGTTTCTACTATTTATGTACATTAGGGGCTCTGCAAACGCAACATGGCGTCTCATCTCAATTCCTGTCAATTTTTTATTGAAAAGTCAAACGGCGCTCCTTCCTTTCCGAGCTCTCCCATCCGCCCAAACAGTGGTTTACCCCCACATATGGGGTATCAGCGTACTCAGGACAAATTGTACAACAACTTTTGGGGTCCAATTTCTTCTCTTACCCTTGGAAAAATAAAAATTTGGGGGCAAAAAGATAATTTTTGTGAAAAAATATGATTTTTTATTTTTACGGTTCTACATTATAAACTTCTGTGAAGCACTTGGTGGGTCAAAGTGCTCACCACACCTCTAGATAAGTTCCTTAGGGGGTCTACTTTCCAAAATGGTGTCACTTGTGGGGGTTTCAATGTTTAGGCACATCAGGGGCTCTCCAAACGAAACATGGCGTCCCATCTCAGTTCCAGTCAATTTTGCATTGAAAAGTCAAATGGCACTCCTTCGCTTCTGAGCTGTGCCATGCGCCCAAACAGTGGTTTACCCCCACATGTGGGGTATTGGCGTACTCAGGACAAATTGTAAAACAATGTTTGGGGTCCATTTTCTCCTGTTACCCTTGGTAAAATAAAACAAATTGGAGCTGAATTAAATTTTTTGTTAAAAAAAGTTAAATGTTCATTTTTATTTAAATATTCAAAAAATTCCTGTGAAGCACCAGAAGGGTTAATAAACTTCTTGAATGTGTTTTTGAGCACCTTGAGGGGTGTAGTTTTTAGAATGGTGTCACACTTGGGTATTTTCTATCATATAGACCCCTCAAAATGACTTCAAATGAGATGTGGTCCCTAAAAACAATGGTGTTGTAAAAATGAGAAATTGCTGGTCAAATTTTCACCCTTAAAACTCCCCAACAAAAAAAAATTTTGGTTCCAAAATTGTGCTGATGTAAAGTAGACATGTGGGAAATGTTACTTATTAAGTATTTTGTGTGACATATCTCTGTGATTTAATTGCATAAAAATTCAAAGTTGGAAAATTGCGAAATTTTCATAATTTTCGCCAAATTTCCGCTTTTTTCACAAATAAACTCAGATACTATCAAAGAATTTTTACCATTGTCATGAAGTACAATATGTCACGAGAAAACAATGTCAGACTCACTGGGATCCGATGAAGCGTTCCCGAGTTATAACCTCATAAAGGGACAGTGGTCAGAATTGTAAAAATTGGCCCGGTCATTAACGTGCAAACCACCCTTGGGGGTAAAGGGGTTAAATTTGTGAAAATTTCTACATTTCTATTTTTTTTTCAGTCAAGATGGGGTGCAGGGTGTACATTAGTTTGAAAAAATGAACTTTTTTGAATTTACCAAATGGCTGCAGAGAAAAAAAGAGTGAACAATTTAAAATGTTCTGAATACTTTCCGTACCCATTGTACATAGGGGAAGATGGGGAAACATCTTTTCAGTGACACAACTGATGAAACTTTGATGAAACACTAATGAAAATCACTGATGAAACAGAGTCTGTTTTTCTCGTACATAAAAGAACCCAAGGTCTGGATTAGGTCTTGGGCTTCTTCACCTGTTAGTGATTTTTCTTGTACACGAATACTGGCTGACTATCAGCATTATATTGATCTGATTGTCATCAGAGTTTGGTCAGAGTTTAATTAGGTTTTCTCGAATGAATAACAAATATGGAGGTTTCTCAAGCTTCTCCTTTCAAACAGTTAGGGAAAGACAGGACAGCAAGTGATTGGCATCCATGGGCAGTCTGATTTTTTCACAGATACATAGGCTTGCATTTGCGAATTTTATCTGAAATTCGTATCAATATGAATCAAGTCTGACTCTTCATGCTTTTGTGCAGACCACGTGGTCCAAGGAAAACATCAGATATGCCACCTTATAAGGACCAGGAAGAAGAGATTGTAAAGTACAAGACATTCCGTCCGTCTCTCTCGAATAATGGGCTTCATCTATCAGCTATTGCCCCCTGGCTTCCTTTGTGGAGAACGGACTATAATTATCAGAAATTGCCCCCTGGCCCCCATTTCGGCCGTATTTTTTCACATTGCATCCTTTCATCCTTTTCTTCCCCTCCCCCCCCCCCCCCCATTGTTCACTGCTACGATATACAATATGTATATATTTATTTTTTATATATGGATACATTATATGAATTTATTTATAAATATGCACGTTTCATATACCTGCACTTTCTAATAAATCATTCTTTCACACAGTGCACTTTTATTTCACTTTCTGTTCACCTGATTTAGGTTCCATATTGTCACTTTTTTGCCTATTTTTTCGTATTAATAATATTATTTATAATACTATTTATTGGAATCCTTATTTTAATCCCAGTGTTTTAAATACAATTATATTTATTTATGTCTCAGTGGATTATATTCACCATGAAGAACACTTATTAATTTTGTTTAATTATAAAATGCATTATATACTACTTTATAACCACTTTATCACTTTGCATTTTAGGGTCATTTATTCACTTTTTCATATATCCACCTTTACAAAATCTTCCATTATTTTATTCATTTATTTAGTATCCTATACTATTTTTGACAATTTTCCAGAAAAACACTTGAATAATACCAACGGTGTTTCACATTCACTTTTTGGTGAATAATTTATTTCTTCGCAATATGAAGTAACAGTTCTCCTCAATTATGACAACCATCATTATATCACCCCTTTTATTAGCTATTTTATTATATATTTATATTAATTAATTTAATTGCTATTGATACAATTAACAGGTCCACAACTTTTCCATTCCCTTCTTTTCTCCCAAGCTTTCTGCCGTCATTAGATGTCATCTTTATTTCACACATATTTTTACATCCATATCCTCCTGTGTCACAGGGCTGCTTCCCTGTGGTCTGCGCATGCGCTAGGTCCAGATTCCCTTCTGATTTCTTGAAGTACTCAAGGCGTGTGACAGCAGTGCATTCCACTGCGTTCCACGGAGCATATTCCAGAAATCCCATTAGCTACAGGGGGACGGCATCCTTTTTGCACTATTTGTACCAGTAGACAACCTATCACTAATGGTCACTCCATATTTAAATGTATCGGCACCCCTCACTGCAAACTCCCCCGGAAGAAGCGAGCAGCGAAACGGCGCCCGTCGGGCGGGAGGTGAAAGCACAACCTCACTACAAACACTCGCGGTTAGTACTTCCAGCTGCACAACCTATTCACCAGCCCTATTGAGGTAATGAATGTTTCATAGGGGGTATTTTTTCAACCCCTGCTTTGGTTATCTAGCATATATATTGTGCATTTACTAGATACCGCGGTGTGTTTATCTTTGTTTAATTGTTGGATAAACCTATTTTAGGTACCAACATTTAGGCTCATTTATTTCCTGCACTATGTCGTTCTCTAACTTTTAATATACGTACTTTCTTGAAGTCAAATTTACTACTTCCTTTAGTCCCATAGTGATTACATATTGTATCTAAGATTGATATAATCCATGCGATACTCATACCTTTTATATTGATATATTGACACTTCTACTATTGTTCTGTTATCACCTTACCCAGGCTACTGTGCTGTGTCTCCCTCTCTGCATGGAGGTTTTAGCCCTGTCTATTTTATATATCATATAAACAGAATATACGGCAAAAGCCAGCTCACCGATCATTGCAAGAAGCCCGGAACTTCGTCCTGACAAGACGCAGTAGGATTCCATAAACGAAAAGAGAATGGTTCCAGCTTCAGTAAAATCATGAAAATTTATTCCAACTTTTAAAATGGAGAAACAACTCCTGGGACAGCACCATAGCACATGCGAGGTAGGCAACGCGTTTCGACCGACACAGCGGTCTTTATCACAGCTGTGTCGGTCGAAACGCGTTGCCTACCTCGCATGTGCTATGGTGCTGTCCCAGGAGTTGTTTCTTCATTTTAAAAGTTGTAATAAATTTTCATGATTTTACTGAAGCTCGAACCATTCTCTTTTCGTTTATGCTATTTTATATATCCACTTATTTTAATTTATTGTCAATAAATTCTGTATTTTTAACTTTATTCTGGTTGGAATCACTTCTTGTCTGGGGCTATGGCACCACAACAGTCACCCTGTTGATGTATGGTAGTACTCTTACAAGAAAACTGATTTCTGAATGAGCGCTTAGGCTGTATTCACACATACATGTTTGGAGGGTCTCTTGATCTGAACTCAAAAGCTTCATATATGCCTATGAGGTTGCAAAGTTCTGATCAGGAGATTCGCGGACCTGTAAATCCGGCTTTGAAATCAATATTATTACCATAATTTATTTCATCATGTTTTACCATTATTTCAGGAAAGTCGCTCTATGAATGTACTCCACTTTCTGCAGAAGGAGGTTGTTGAAGAAATTTGAAATAACATATTTGCAGGTGGATACAGATTTTATAATGCTTTCATCTAAATGATACACTCCATAGGGACTAGATGTATAATAGTTTCAACACTTCACTCTTTTTTCCCCCGGGCTCTGCTAATTGCAAATAATGTGGAGATGCTCTGTGCAGTGATGTACACCTAGAGCTCCTCATTGATCAGAAAGATGCATACATGTGAATGCAAACGGCTGCTCAATTGTAGACTATCTATTACGGCATAATTAAAGTCAAGATGGTTGGGAAATTATAAGAGTTGCAAGACAGGGATTTCCTCTCCAGCCTCCTGAGTCTCATCAGTATTGCGCTTACTAAGGTAGCACAGAAGCGCTGAAATGATTCATTAATCTCAATGTTTTTCGTTATTTTAAACAAGATTCTGCTGCTGTGTCCAATTATTGTGACTGTTATATTACTTAACGGCTTTCCATTGCGAACTTCTAACCATTCTTAATATTTTTGAAAACAATTCTTCTTTAATGCCCACATTTCTCTTAAAGATAGTCATATACCTTTTAAACGTTGGGCTGCTAATAGAATGCAATGGACCTTTTGTTGAGTTATAATATTAATTATTTCTCAAGCAACCAGATTGTAAGTTGAAAATTGAGACGATAACACAATAGAAATTAGTAACTGTTTCAAAGACACTGAAATGGCAACCCAAGAATAAGAAAAAAGATGGTTAAAGAAAAATAACCAGAAACTAAATCAAATAAGAAAAGTAATTACATATAAATGTCAGATCTGCTTGATTGTGTAAATCCTTTTCTTGTAAAAGCTGCCAAAGGCAACCTCAGACAGACTCAGTGCCAGACATTGCATCTAGGAGGTGCCAAAGAAACCATAGCTTTTATTCCTTAACCCCTATGTAGGAACATTGACTTAAAAAGGAGTCCCCTAGGTTACATCCACTGAGTAGCAGCTGACAACAGTGTAATGCAGCAGCAAAACAGGCAAACACAGTTCTAGGATATATTGAGAGAACATAGAGTCTACATCACGTGAAGTAATTATCCCTTTCTACTCTTCTATGGTCAGCCCTCATCTGGAATACTGTGTCCAGGTCTGGGCAACACATTTTAAAAAAGACATTGAAAAACTGGAGCAAGTTCAGAGAAGAGCGACCAGGATGGTGAGCAGACTGCAAAGTATGTCCAACAAGGAATGGTTAAAAGATCTGGTAATGTTTGGCTTGCAAAAAAAAGGATAACTTAAAGAAAGGAGACTTAATAGCTGTCTACAAATTTCTGAAGGGATGTCACTATGTAGAGGGATCATCCGTATTCTCATTGGCAAATGGAAGCAAGAGAAGCTATGGAATGAAACTGAAAGGGCGATGATGCAGATTAGAAATTAGAAAAAGATTTTTGACAATGAGGGTAATCAATGAGTGTTACGGGCTGCCACAAGAAGTGGTGAGTTCTGCTTCAATGGAAGTCTTCAAATTGAGGTTGGACAAAAATCTGTCTGAGATGGTTTAGCAAACCCTGCATTGAGCAGGGGGATTGACACGATGACCTAGGAGGTCCCTTCTAACTCTAACATTCTACGATTCTATGATTCTATGACAAGGCAAGGGTAATAAAACTAACCAGGTCATTTACTGGAGAGACAGAACCAGCAACAGAATCAAAGGACAAAACCAGAGCCTGAAGAATAGCTGATGTCTGATACCAGGAGGTCAGTTTTATAATCAAAATACATCTAGCTGGTCTTAGACTCAGGAGCAAACTGACAAGGTAGTGTGAAACTTGGTAAGAATCAGCATTTCACATATGTAATTTAAAGATATAAGAGATAATCATAACAACACAATGACTGACAACGCTCACAGTATGATGGGAGTTTAAATAGGATGTGGCACTGTCCCATAGGCCCAAGCAGAGAGTTAATTAGACCTACTGACCCACTGGACAGCAAACACCCCTATTCTGACTGGTTGAATTTCACAACAAGACCCAGCCACATCAGAATCTCATGCTGGACAGCGCCACCCTGTTATATTGCCCATGATGCCTCTTCAACCACCAATGCTGCCCTTGGAGTGAATACAGTGTTGACTGGTGAAAAAAGCAGGATGTCATAGGGTTAAGGCCAGGTTGAAATGTTACATTGCTTTGGTGATAACAAAATGCAAAGTGTACCAAATATATTCTTACCTCACCAAAGGAATTGCTCATCCTGACACAGGTGGAGAGCAATGCTGAATATATATTAAACGTAGAGAAGAGTTTATAAAACATTTTATTGTACTGCATAGAAGAATTAGAAGTCTACCAATTACTGCATGCACATCAGTAAAACAGGAACTTTATCAGTGAAATACAGATAGGCTGGATCTTTCAGACAACTACATGTGCTGCAATTCGGAATTGTCTGCAGCATTATAAATTTACTAGATGGTGGCCCGATTCTAACGCATCGGGTATTCTAGAATATGTATGTCCACGTAGTATATTGTCCAGCCACGTAGTACATTGCCCAGCCACGTAGTATATTTCCCAGCCACATAGTATATTGCCCAGTCACATAGTATATTGCCCAGCTACGTAGTATATTGCCCAGCCACATAGTATATTGCCCAGTCACGTAGTATATTGCCCAGCCACATAGTATATTACCCAGTCACGTTGTATATTTCCCAGCCACGTAGTATATTTCCCAGCCACATAGTATATTGCCCAGTCACGTAGTATATTACCCAGTCCCGTTGTATATTTCCCAGCCACGTAGTATATTGCCCAGCGACGTAGTATATTGCCCAGTCACGTAGTATATTGCCCAACCACGTAGTATATTGCCCAGTCACGTTGTATATTTCCCAGCCACGTAGTATATTTCCCAGCCACATAGTATATTGCCCAGTCACATAGTATATTGCCCAGCCACGTAGTATATTGCCTAGCCACGTAATATATTGCCCAGCCACGTAGTTCACATAGTATATTGCCCAGTCACATAGTATATTGCCCAGTTATGCACAGAGCCATGTAGTACAGCACAGAGGCCATGCAGTATACAGCACAGAGCCACGTAGTGTACAGCACAGAGCCATGTAGTATACTGCCCAGTCACGTAGTATACAGCACAGTCATGTAGTATACAGCACAGAGCCACGTAGTATACAGCACAGAGCCACGTAGTATACAGCACAGAGCCACGTAGTATACAGCACAGAGCCATGTAGTATATACATGCCTGTATACAGCAGAAAGCCACGTAGTGTATTGCCCAGTCACGTAGTATATTGGCCAGTCACGTAGTATGCACCATATCCCTGTTAAAAAAAAAAATTAAAATAAAAAATAGTTACATACTCACCTCTTGGAGCCTCCGGATCGAAGAGGCCGGTTCCTGATGCTTGTCGCGTGGTCCGGTCTGAAGATTGCATTGCGGTCTCGTGCGATGATGAAGTAGTGGTCTCGCGAGACCGTATGTCATCATCTCGCGAGACCGCAATGCATGCAGCGGTCACCGGCCGGTTCCTGATCCAGGAACTCACCGGAGGGTGAGTATGTAACTATTTTTTATTTTTTTATTATTTTTAACATTAGATATTTTTACTATTCATGCTGCATAGGCAGCATGAATAGTAGAAAGGTGGTCACACAGGGTTAATAGCAGCGTTAACCGAGTGCGTTACACCACGGTCAATGCTGCCATTAACCCTCTGTGAGCGCTGACCGGAGGGGAGTATGCCGATGCCAGGCACTGACTGCGGGGAGGAAGGAGCGGCCATTTTTTTCCGGACTGTGGCCGTCGCTGATTGGTCGCGGCAGCTATGACAGGCAGCTGCCGAGACCAATCAGCGAATGAATAACCATGACAGAAGGACAGACAGACAGACGGAAGTGACCCTTAGACAATTATATAGGAGATTGAGCCTTGTATTGGGTTTTAGTCCAGCAGCATGTTATGTTTATCACAATTTAACAGAAGCAGGTCTGGTAATTGGTAGTCAGACATCGCCAGGAATCAGGCAAAGAATACAGAAGGGGTTTATTACCACTTCTGTTTTCTATTTTTCCATGTAGATAGGGGAGCTCAGTGAGAAATATGTACTGAATAGAAGACTTGGTAATGCCGTTGTTCTACTGGACCCTTCAAATACATGATTTTTGAGTGTCTGCCCAGTATAGCAGAACTGATGAATTCTAACAGACCCATATTAGCTATGAAACTACTCCTGTTCAGACAAGAGCAGACAAGAGTAGCCGGATGAATTCTGAAGTGTACCGGGATATACTTTCAGCCCAGATTCAGCCAAATGCTGCAAAGTTGATTGGACGGCGCTTCATAGTACAGATGGACAATGACCCCAAGCATACAGCCAAAGCTACCCAGGAGTTCATGAGTGCCAAAAAGTGGCACATTCTGCAATGGCCAAGTCAATCTCCAGATCTAAACCCAATTGAGCATGCATTTCACTTGCTCAAATCCAGACTTAAGACGGAAAGACCCACAAACAAGCAAGACCTGAAGGCTGCGGCTGTAAAGGCCTGGCAAAGCATTAAGAAGGAGGAAACCCAGCGTTTGGTGATGTCCATGGGTTCCAGACTTAAGGCAGTGATTGCCTCCAAAGGATTTGCAACAAAATATTGAAAATAAAAATATTTTGTTTGGGTTATGTTTATTTGTCCAATTACTTTTGACCTCCTAAAATGTGGAGTGTTTGTAAAGAAATGTGTACAATTCCTACATTTTCTATCAGATATTATTGTTCAACTCTTCAAATTAAACGTTACAATCTGCACTTGAATTCTGTTGTAGAGGTTTCATTTCAAATCCAATGTGGTGGCATGCAGAGCCCAACTCGCGAAAATTGTGTCACTGTCCAAATATTTCTGGCCCTAAATGTATATATATATATAAATATGGGGAAAACGGAAGAGATCCACAGATAGTATTAAAATAATTATATTTTATTTAAGGATAAATAATAAAAGCACACAATATAAAAAGAAGAAATACAGTAAGAGACGCTTGTCAAAATAAGGGGCGAAAAAATACATGAACGAGGAAAAACAATGGAGGGATACTGAGAGATCAAAAGGAATGAATACGGTAATAGTATGGTGACTCCCTTCCATATAAAATAAACCTTAATGCCCTAATCGCCACTACTGGCAAAGCACAATAATCTGTTAAAAAGGTGGTTGAATAACTATGATTTAGTAGGTCAAAAGATTGAGAATAAAAAAGATGGGATACATTGCCATTTTAGTTTAGAAAAACTGGACACTGGAAACAGATGCTGTCTTGAGACATCTATCTAAGAGAGCTTACTGAAGATTGTAGCTATTTACAATGCAAGATTTATTGAGACCTAACAATTGTTTTATGCAATAATGATGCTATGCTTCATGCAGACCACATATGAAGGATAAATGTACAAAACAGCAAAATCAGTCATTGCATGGTAACAAACTAAGCTCTAAAATTTTGTATTAAAGGGGTCATCCACTGTTCAGACAACCCCTTCTCAATTATAAAATTTCCACACATAAAATAAAGACACCTTCTACACCTCTCTGAGTTGTTCCAGTGACTTCTGCTATGGGTTTCTAAGGGCTTGTCTGACGTTTGATGTCACGTGTTTAGTACTATCCTGTAGAGTTTAGTGCTATCCTGTATTATAGCTCAACCTAGCCTTCTATAGTAGAGAACGAAAACTTCATTGCAAACACATTTCTCATTGATTTCCTAAGCAATCAGATAAATATTAAGAATACAAATACACTTTGGTCAGCATGAATGTTCAATTGAGCTCGTTAACTGTGTTTTAAAGAAGCATGCACATTGGGTAAGAAGGTGAGACTTACTTTGTTACTTTATTTTCTGGAGGTAATGTGCAATTTATTGTAATCATATAGCAATTGCACTGGGGTTTATAAGCTTAGCTAATGAGAACAATACATTTTCTAAGAACAAAAGCTATAAAGAGAAGATTAACAATATCATTCATGCACACAAACAAACAGATTATCCTAACGTTATAAAAACGCCACTAAGGTATTAGGTATACATCAGCATATTTTAATAAGGTAATATTAATACTATCACTCTAAAGTGCCACAAAAATTCCTGTGACAGATTAGACACCATCTTTAGCAAATTCTAAATGGCGTTTTTACGTGAAAACTACAAAGCTAGCTACCTTAAGAATTAAAACGTGCATAGTAGAGATGAGCGGATCTTTCTAATTCTAATTCACTGAATTTTGCCACAAAAATTAGATTTTTGGCTAATAAATATGCGAGAATCTCAATAAAGGAAAGCTTGCAATTTCTTGAAAAATACACATGACCATAATAGCTAAAACGTTACAGGCGAGATAGAGGAACCGGCAGTCCATAAGAGCTTGCACTATACAAAAAGATAGAAAAAGAGAGTATAACGTTGATCATAAGAGCTTACACTCTTCAAGAGAGAGAGGACCACGCTGACCTTAAGAGTTAACATTCTACAGGGGAGAGCGAGGACCCAACTGACAAAAAGAGCTTTATGGAAGAGAGAGGACTCAACTGACCATAAATGCTTACACATTACAGAAGAGAGAGGGAACCCCACTGACCTTATGAGCTTACACCGTACAGAAGATTGAAAAGACTCCACTGACCATAAGAGCTTGCACTCTACAGGATGAAGAGAGAGGGCCACACTAATCATAAGAGCTTACACGTAAAAGAAAAGAGAAACTTACTCAGTGACTTCGGGGATAGACTCTGCCGTGCAAACCGTGCTCCACTGGGAACCACCAATCTCAAATGGTCCTGGTCTTGAAGAATGGGGACCTATATGTCCAAGCAACAAAAAATGTAAATGGATCCTAAAATTCACATTTTAATACAGTAGTTTTGAACCTCATTAGCCCTTTTCTTTGGAGATCCATAGTGCAAGGTATACAGCTGTGCTCAAAAGTTTTTTTTAGAGAATATGAATTATAACACCAAAACTTTTTCTCCACTCATGGTTAGTAGTTGGGTGAAGCCATTTATTGTCAACTACTGTGTTATCTCTTTTTAAATCATAATCACGACCCAAAACATCCAAATGACCCTGATCAAAAGTTCACCTACTCCATTTCTTAATACTGTGATTTGCCTCCTCTAGCATCAATGACAGTGGTAATTGTAAATGATGCTCTTTATTTTTTCAGACCGTAAAGTTGCCCACTCTTCTGGGCAAACCTTAGCTTTATGCATGGCACTGCAGGGCTGGAGCACTTCATCAGAGAGATGAACTCCCCCCATACTTTTATATCAATGTATTTATACACAGGTTATCATTCCATAGTCTGGATTGATAACCTGTGTAGCGAAACCTCTTACAGTTGTGGGGGTGCTGTCATCATCATGTATGGTGGTTAAGAAAAGTGTCCTTGCACTTTTTTTTTCGCCATTGCATGTTGTCTTTAATAACTGATGGGAATCATTTCCTTATGAGCAGAAAACAGTTAATTCTTAGATGGCAGTTCTTGCATAGTTCTTGCTGTAAAGTCACTCACAGATAACACGTCCATAGGCAGGAAACTTCAGCTGTCTACATGACCAATATCCAGATGGCTTTGTGAGAAGTCTGGTTCTGCCCGCAATGGTAAAAAGTCTGCATTACTTTTTCTGAGTGAAATTCTGCTCTGGAGCTTGGTAGAGTGTGGGCATCAAGCTTTTCCACTGTAGGTCATAAAGTAGAACAGCAATGTGCTTTTCATACAACACTATCTCGCTTTCCAGTTTAGAAACTTTGCCACACACCATCTGATACAAATCCAAGAAGCTCTTGATCATGATTTGGCAAACGGTATCTATAGTCCAGTCCTCCTGTGGACCATTTCATCCACATTTCAAAGAGTTTTTTCAGTTAGTTTTGAAAGCTGGAAAGTGAAATCTTGCCATGAAGTTTCTACCCGTGATTAGGAGATTTGTGCTCTCACCTTCTGAAATGTTACTGTAGCCAATTTCATGTAATCTGTCAGGATTTACTTTTCTCGAGCTGCTGTGTGCAGGGCACCCACTGAACTAGACAAGTTCTATTCTAGAAACACTTGTCCTGCACCAGCTGGGTCAGTTGTCTGTCCTGCTGATGCACAAGTTGATCTTTTCTATGCACTTCCTATTCAGTTTCCAAAAGACTCCTAAGAGCTTCTGGGAGGGTCTTATCTTTCTCTGCTTTCTCCCTGGAGTGAGGAAAGAAATATATCTTGGTACCGTGTTAGCCAGTGGATAGAAAAATATTTAGAATTGAGAGTCCTCAGTGGTTGATACCTTTTAATGGCTAACTGAAAAGATGGTAACAAATTGCAAGCTTTCGAGACTACACAGGTCTCTTCACTCCCTGGAGTGAAATTCTATCTTGGTATTGAACTCCAGTAACAGTTGAGACTGCTCATTCAAGAGAATCTGCACTTCTTGCTCTCACAGCAATGTGCTGTTCAGTTAATCGAAAATACTTTTATATGTCTCATAGGTTATAATTTTAGATTGCTGAAGAGGTTGGTTTTCTGCTGTACTTATGTCATCAATTTTCAGTTTAATATCAGACTGCTCCCGGTGCAATGACTGTTTCTGTATTTCTGCATCATGTAGCCGCTGGGTAAATGCAAGGATTTGATTTTTCAAGACAGCCAAGCACTTCACTGTGGTAGTTATATTTGTAAGGTCCACAGTTAATGTCTTGAAGTTAATTCTGTGAAGTCCGCACATCAGTCTGCCCACAAGACTGTTGGGGTCCCCAGAAATGGCTGATATATGGAGTTCTGCAGGTCTAGCTTCAGACTCCACATTCAGCTGGCTCATCAGCTTAGAGAAACAGTTCTTGAATGCATCAATACAGCTCAATTTGTGATCTACAATGCTAGTCTTTCTAGTTTAAGGCCCCAAGCAAATCAGACAAAGTGATGACCCCAGACAGTAGGTCAGTGCTGGTAATCCACTTCAAGGCTTCTTGACAAGGCATCATTTCATCCTATGAACTGATTGCTTTGCCTTTTTTGCCTTCTATGGGACACACCAACAGACTAGGTCCTTTATTCAAGACCCCTATCCAAGCAAAGAGTGTCCTGCTGGATCTTCTAGGTTGCTGAAGTCTTTAAGCTGCCAAAACCTCTATGACACCACGTTGAAATGCATGCTTCATACATCCAAAAGACTACGGACTTTTTGTGGTACCACTATTCTCTTTAACTTCAGCCACAGCTCTTATACATAGTCAACCTGAAGTTTCCCAACCCTTTATTATGGAGGTTGATGCATCAGAAGTGGAAGTTGGGGCTGTGTTGTCTCAGAGTCTGTCCCCTGGTAAATGGCGTCCATGCACTTTCTTTTCCTCAACCCTAGGCAAACTAGATGATCCCTGTTCAATTTTGTTGTCACCTTCCATCCAGGGGTGAAAAATTTTAAGGCTGATGCTTTGTCCCATAGCATCCCTGGTGGTGGTGACCATGAGGAAACTGCCCAGATTTTGCAGAAGGGGTAGTCATTTTGGCATCATACCCTGAGCTGAAGGGTGAGGTGTTGTAGGCCGAGAGGAACACGACTGCATCCTGCCTCCAGAAGGTCATTTGTACCATCTACTCTGTACAGCAAAGTAATTAAGGAGCATCACAACTCTGTGTTTGCTGGTCATCCTGGTGGAAATGCAACTGAGGACATCCTTTCTCAATGTTTTTGGTTGCTGAGGTTGCATCAGGATATGGTTGAACACGTATCTACTTGTAGTATCTGCGAACGTTCTAAAGTATCGCATACCTGCCTGTTTGGTTCTTTTTTTCTGCTACCTATTCCTAGCAGACCATGGACACACTTGCCCATGGATTTTATTACTGACCTACTGGTATCTTCAGGCAAGACTGTTGTTTTGGTGGTTGTAGATAAGTTCAGCAAAATGGTTCATTTTGTCGCATTACCGGTATTTCCGAATGCCAAGACTCTTGTTCAGGTGTTTATAAATGGGTTCCTTCCAATGTGATGTCAAGGGTCCCAGTTTGCTTCCAAGATCTGGAGGGCATTCTGTTCTTGACTGGGGGTGCAGCTATCCTTTTGCTCTGCATTCCATCCCCAGTCAAATAGACAGACCGAGCGCATTAATCAAAATTTGGAGACTTACCTCAGTAGTCAGTAGGATTGGGCATCCTACTTACCGCTGGTAGAATTTGCTATTAATCGCTGTCAAGAATCCCCCGGCAGGTCAACATTATTTGGTGCATATGGTACTTTTTGCGAGGGAGGGACTTCTGGAGTTCTGGAGCATCGACGTTTTGCTTAATCGCTCTCCTCAGTGTGGCGGGGCGGGGGGTTCTGAGTAATTTGAAGATGGGAGACAGGCACAAACGTATGGCTGACAGAAAATGCTTGCCAGGTCCAGACCTGAAAGCGAATGATTTTGTGTGGTTGTCTACCAGGAATATCATGTTGAAGGTTCCTTCCTGGAGGTTGAGACCTAGATTTGTTTGTCCCGTCATTAACCCAGCAGCGTTTCGTCTTGAATTAACTCAGGCCCTTAAAATCCACAATGTCTTTCACAGGTCTTTGCTGAAGAAATATGTGGAACCACTTGAGTCCTAACCCCTACTACTACCCCAATAATGGTTCATGTTAATCTAAAGTTTCAGATTTGGAGAATTGTAGATTCTCGCCTCCAACTTCATTCCCTACAATAATTGGTGCGCTGGTAGGGTTGCGGTCCAGAGGGAAGGATGTGGGTTTCAGCATCAGAGGTGAATGCCCCCCAGGCCGGTTCATTCATTCCACACCTTTTATCCTGAGAAACCTGGTCTTGATGTTGGGATGCCACTCCGACGAATCTGTTTTTTTTCACAATTCGCCGGATTGTGCCTGACAACAGAAAACTGATGTGTGAAAGCAGCCTTAAGTTGGGCTATATGAGACACTCTCTCTCTCTCTGTACCTCCTTATTGGACCCTAGCTCTTAACTAAAGTTCGCAAGGTGTCTTCTCATGGTGTCTCTGATCTGTTCAGAAGATTTTAGTTCATCTTTCATCCCCGCACAGATCCATTGTTTTGTATCCAGCTCATTAGAAGTGCTTTCCAGCGTGTTCTGGTAATCTGTCAAGGTATATCTCAGAGCCATGATAACAGCAGGTCCAGCAGCTATATCTTTATCACTGCACATCCCTGATAGACAATGGCTTGGCATTTTAAAAGTTTTTCCAGTGCCTACAGTTCACTCATTTTACATCCGTAAGCCTCCTATTAGGACAGTTGAGGTTTTTGGTCTGTTCATTATTCTTTGTGGCTAACTCTACGGTTTAATTTATAGCCTTGTGAAGTTCACAGCGGATCTCCGCCATTTCATTGAGATCTTCAGTTTCATGCTTAACCGGGACAGACCATGTAACTTAGCAGTGGTTTGTTTTTCAGACTTGAACCTCATTTTGTTTTTGATTGCAGGTGTTATATTTAGCACAGGAATTGATCTTTAACTCCCAGATGTGAGCCCCAAATTGACATCGTATATGAACTCCAAGGTTGCCCTTGACCACCAGCATGTTGTTGCTACATTGGGCTCTGCTCTCACCATTTCAAAGCAGCTGCCCAACTAACGTCTTAGGGAGGCCTCCTTGATTTTTGTGGACAGTACCGCTTGCTGCTTTAGATCACGCAGAGAGGGACATGAAGACTGGGATGCTGTTGTTAAAGTTATCTATGTAGAGGTTATACCCTTGCGCCAGCAGTGAGTGCACCAAATCCCACACAATTTTCCACTCACTCCCAGGACAGGAAGGCATTCAGGGTGTCCTAACTTCATAAACCTTAACTTGTGGGTACTCTTGCACAGCCTGAAGAGTTTAATGCCGTACCGTGCCCTCTTACTGGGAAGGTATTTCCGGAATTTGAGACTCCCTTTGAAATGGATTAGGAACTCATACATGCAGATGTCTCTTTGAGGAACTTACACCTCAGCAAATTTGTAGCTGAAGTGATCAATGACTGGCCAAACTTTGAAAAGTTGGTCAAAGTTGGGGTCATCTCCGAGCAGACACTGTGCATTATCATTGTAATGCAAAAATGTATGTATTGCCTCAAATCATTTATGGGTCATAGTCATGCGGAACATTGAAGTATTGTATAAAACATTAACACTCCAATAGTGCTGCAGTTCTGGCTTCTTCACTAACCACATGTGAAGGGCAAGGCCCCAAAATGTCATAATTTCTACTGTTTTTACAAGGGTCCAGTTACAAATTGATGATTGAGCCACAAAATCTGTAATCTGTGGCTCATAATCTTCAGGGAGTGAGATCCTTGCAAGGTCAATAATGGTGGTTGGGCTCTGGTTCATTTTCTGTCCTGTGGTGTCTGGTGCCGGTTTGCTATCAGTTTCGAAAGAGGATGATGAAAAATAAAAGAAGGTGGCATCCACTCCCTCACTGTCAGGTTCTGAGGACAGTGAGAGGGGGAAAAGCGCATAGTGGGGGGAGAAGGGGGATTCGTGTGGATTTGGAAAAATCAGGGAACAGGAACAGGTCAGGAAATGATCAGGAACATCTTTTTTTCTTACAGGTGCAGCACCAGCAGAAGTGATGGCACACACTTGAAAAAGTATGTGGCGACACAAGGCCAAGCATGTCACAACAACACAGTGACCTCCCTGCAATGTTTCCAAGATGGAATGAGGAAGTGCAGGGCGGTCACTGAGAGTTCAAACAGATTCTCTGTTTTGATACAGGAAAGATATATATCTTGGTATCGTACTGTCTCCCGGATCATAACATTATGGACATGAAATTACTTGTATTAAAAGGTAGCATCAAATCTCAAAGAGACAGAAGAATATGGAAATATAAACTTATGATGACCTCTTAGGGCAGGACTGAATGTGTCACATGGATTTATGTCTATTTACATCAACTAAGGAACTAAGGAACTTGCCCCTCAGACCATGTGGGGTCATCACAACAGAACAAGACCCCAATCAGAGGACAATAAAGCATTCATTATCTAAGAACTGGTCCAATATTTATGGACATAATTGTTTATCACTCATGGTAATTCTGCTTCATGTCACCTGTCTTATCCATGTTTCTTTCAGTTTTTTTTTCTGTGATGTGATGTGCATAAATATGTGATTCTCCATTATTTTTTTTAGCTTATTATTATTATTATTTATTATTATAGTGCCATTTATTCCATGGCGCTTTACATGTGAGGGGGAGTATACATAAAAACAGGTACAATAATCTTGAACAATACAAGTCACAACAATCTACAAGGGATGAGTGAGGATACAGTAGGTGAGGATAGAGCTGGTCGTGCAGTGGTTTGGTCGATAGGTCGTTACTGCAGGTTGTAGGCTTGCTGGAAGAGGTATGTCTTCAGGCTCTTTTTGAAGGTTTCGATGGTAGGCGAGAGTCTGATATGTTGTGGTAGAGAGTTCCAGAGTAGAGGTGATGCGCAAGAGAAATCTTGTAAGCGATTGTGGGAAGAGGAGATAACAGTGGAGTAGAGAAGGAGATCTTGTGAGGATCGGAGGTTGCGTGCAGGAAAGTACCGGGAGACGAGGTCACAGATGTATGGAGGAGACAGGTTGTGGATGGCTTTGTATGTCATGGTTAGGGATTTTGTACTGGAGTCTCTGGGTAATGGGGAGCCAGTGAAGGGATTGACAGGGGAGAGGCCGGGGAATAGCGGGGGGGGGGACAGGTGGATTAGTTGGGCAGCTGAGTTTAGAATAGATTGGAGGGGTGCGAGTGTTAGAGGGGAGGTCACAGAGCAGGAGGTTACAGTAGTCGAGGCGGGAGATGATGAGGGCATGGACTAGGGTTTTTGCTGATTCTTGGTTTAGGAATGTACGGATCCGTGAAATATTTTTGAGCTGAAGGCGGCAGGAAATGGAAAGGGCTTGGATATGCAGTTTGAAGGAGAGATCAGTGTCAAGGATTACCCCTAGACAGTGAGCTTGTGGGACTGGGGAGAGTGGGCAGCCGTTTACTGTAATGGATTGGTACCTTGGGGGGGTCGCGTGAGATGGGGGAAAGACAATGAATTCTGTTTTGTCCATGTTAAGGGTGCAATATGTCACGGATTCACACCGTGACTGTCAACAGTACGTCCCCATCGGGGTGACCTTTGGCCAGCCCACAGCTATCACATGTGCAGCGGGGCTTATCTTAGTTATCCCTCCACTGCTCCAATGTGATGAAAACACAAACAAGGCTATTGACCTCTTAATTTACCGCAGGGGCTTATTTTAGTTATCCCAATGCCCTGCAATATAACTCGAACTGCAGGGATTTATGTATATCCCACTTCACAGTTCCACTTGAAAACTTGCAGCTCTCTGGCGCTCCTCTTATGGGCCTATGACCGATGAAGACACCTGTGTAGTCTCGAAAGCTTGCAATTTGTTACCATCTTTTCAGTTAGCCATTAAAAAGTATCAACTACTGAGGATTGTCAATTCTAAACAGATTCTCTGCACACTCTCCATCCACTCTTACTGAGCTAGAGTTAGTTTGAAAACAAGAATGTGGAAAAATGCCAGCTTCTAGATGTGCAAAGCAGGTATAGACATTCCCAAAAGACTTGTAACAGTAATTGCAGCCGAAGGTGGTTGTACAAAGTATTGATTTGTGGTTGAATACAAATACATATCACAATTTTAAGATTTATACTTTTAAAATATTTAGAAAGCCATGAATCATTTCTTTTACACTACACAAATATTTGCTACTTTGTGTTGGTATATCATATAAAATCCCAATAAAATGTATTTAAGTTTGTGATCTAACATGAAAAAATGTAGAAAAGATCATGGGGTATGAATGCTTTTTCACGGCAATGTAAGTGGAATAAAGTTATATTGATCTCAATCTCTCCCTCTTCCCCTTCAGAGTTTTGAGATTTGCACACTTTTATTCACTGTGAATCAAAATTTTGGGGAACATTTGGCGAAACCGCAAAATTTGAATTTCAGTCTAACTGTTCATCTTTAAAAAAAAATTTTTATGCGTTTTTCTGATACATTTTGGCACTGCACAAATATTTGCTACTTTGTGTTAGTATATCATATAAAATCCCAATAAAATGTATTTAAGTTTGTGATCTAACATGAAAAAATGTAGAAAAGATCATGGGGTATGAATGCTTTTTCACGGCAATGTAAGTGGAATAAAGTTATATTGATCTCAATCTCTCCCTCTTCCCCTTCAGAGTTTTGAGATTTGCACACTTTTATTCACTGTGAATCAAAATTTTGGGGAAAATTTGTCGAAACCGCAAAATTTGAATTTCAGTCTAACTGCTCATCTTTAAAAAAAATTGTTTATGCGTTTTTCTGATACATTTTGGCACTGGGTATGCAATGATTACACACCAAAATCTGTGTGCACGAGATGTATATATTCTATATTTTCTTTAGACTGTGCTTCCAATCTCAAAGTAAAAGTTTATAAAGGATTATGTGTTATTTTAACGTGCTTTTTTCTAACATATCTTTTACACAGACATTTCTATAAAAATTGATTATTTTATTGAAAAGACATTGTGTCAGAAAATGAAATTCTTTCTTGAAATAGATATGTGTATTTGTACAGCAGCAATCAATACAAATGAACAGTGTTCCTCCTTGAATTAAATATACTATATATTTGATAAAATGGTAGACGAAAAAAAAAAACATTTCCCCATTTGGTGAATGTTATAAAGCGTCTCTCTGAATACAAAATAAGTGCTCAAAATCTTCCCTCCTGGATTGTATAAGTGAATAGAGCTATTGTTTTGCCTTGTTTTGAGAGATGTCATTCTCTCAGTGAAACAATGCCTCGTAGAAAATTATACTTGTATCAAATGAAAGGTAATAACTAAGTTCCTCAGTCGCCGGTAAAATGCCGCTAAGACAATTTTACTGCTTTTGTTTGTTATTTTGCACAATTGAAGTTAAAATCCAACTAATACGGAATATTTAACATTGCCCCTATCTGTAGAGAAGAAAACAGAATTTATTCTTCAGGCTTCAAGTATCACAATGTTATTTTAAATCACCTCAGGCTAAAACATAAAGAATCTATGTCAGTACTGAAGGAAATCATCGGGGGTCATGTATGAAAAGTATCCATGGTGGAAAATGTCATCATTCATTTAGGAGGATCTGTCAGATAGACCTCTCTTTAATGAAGTCATCTATCAAATGTTCTAATAGCAATAGGTTAGAGGATACAGCATCAATCAATAAATGCCAACCATTGATTGGAAGCATGCAATATGCAATATGGTATCTTGTTTCTGTACTCGCTTGTATAACACTACATGGATTTCCTACGATTCCATATTACAATTTTATAGGCTCTCCATGTGCGACCTTATTAACCTCCAAATGGCACTATACTGTAGAAGTGTGATACTTTTTCTGTAATACAGCATTTAAATATTGAATTGAACACGGCACAACATATTCTCATTTATTAATCCGGTCTCTATCTGAAATTGAGACCTATGGGTGCAATATTGAGTTTGTTTCAAATCAAATCTTGTACAGAGGTATTATACAGTCATGTACATAAGATCTCAGCTTTGTTCACTCAAACATGTTTTCAAAACTTGCATTAGTTTTTGATGAAGGTTTTTGAACACTGCAATAATGAGATCTGGGCCTATCTAAAACTTACTTGTGCATCTGCCCTAACTTGCTGTTTGTGGTACACATTCAGTGTGTACTCACACATTGACTATTAAATAAAAAAACATGTGCAAATACAATGAGATCTCTGTTAAAATTAGCCCAAATACAAGAACATGAACTCACCATATTCCTAAACTGCAGTTTAATCATTTTTTTCTTTGTTTTTCTAATACTTATAAAAGATGAGTTGGCCACACAAAAGTGTTGAAAAATTAGTTTCAACTGTACAGGGTGCCATGGCTGAGTCAGGCAAGACCAAGAAAGTTGGTTTCCCCATCAAGGTGCAGTGTATGCTGCTACACCACTTCAGTGAGCCTCGTCATTAAGGCTGCCATAACCAGTTCCAGTCTTAATTAATCATCCCCCTTAATATTTACATTGGTAAACCTTATTTTTCAAGACTTCTGCAATTTGCCCTAGCATGTTGAATGTTTGGACCAAATCCTGACTCATAGTAAACCATTTTTGCCTAATCAGTGCTTGGTTTGGAGTTTATAACAATAGTTGTGTTTTTGTTTGTCCACCTGGTTTTTGAGAATTGAGTACAGGTTCTCAATGGGATTAAGATCTGGGTTGTTTATCTGCTGTTTGCCCTAAAATGTCAGAGTTTTGTTAATCAAGACCCTTAGTTATCTCTATTACCTTATGACATCATGCTCCAAAATGCAGGAAAAAAACATTGCTGAATTCACTAAGTTATTTCTGAAAAGTTGCTTTTGGAACATGTTTAGGTGCTGTTCTTTATTAAAGGCATGTATAGTCTCAGGATATTTTACCATTTGCGTGACAAAGCACTCAGGTTACTATTCATTTTTACTGCAGCTGAAAATCATTCTTCTAAATGTTTACAATAGTCTGAAGGTAGCTTCATAAGACAAAATACGTTTTCAGTAAGTTCAGGGACTGGCAGCATGTAAAGGTAAAGTTACTTTCTCTGATGTAGCCCCCCTCAGACTATTTGGGACATCTCTAAGAGTGATGGTCCAGAGTAGGATTGAGCGAAACAGATCGAACAAATTCAAAAATCGCAGACTTTCGGCAAAGTCGGCGATCTGCGTGCAAAAGTCGCATTTCGTATGACGCTTTCAGCGCCATTTTTCAGCCAACGAATGAGGACGCAGAGTGTGGGCAGCGTGATGACATAGGTCTCGGTCCCCACCATCATAGAGAAGGGCATGACAGTGATTGGCTTGCTTTCTGCGGCGTCACAGGGGCTATAAATGGGCGTGCACGCCAGCCGCCATCTTACTTCTGCCGATCTTACCATAGGGAGAGGTTGCTGCAGCTTCATCAGAAGAAGGGATATAGCTAGGGAGGGAAGATTAACCCCCAAACTGCTTGTGCTGTAGCGATTTCCACTGTCCAACAACACCATTTTTTTGCAGGGACAGTGGAGGCTATATTTTTGTGCATCAGCTCTGTAGCTTATTAGGCTGCCTTATAAGGCTCCCTGATAGCTGCATTGCTGTTTGCACGCTGCTGTGCAAACTGTTGTGAATTCTGTTGTCGGGCTCCCTCCTGTGGTCATGAATGGTACTTTGGCTGGTTCTGTCCATGGACTTCCTCTGGTGGGTGTTTCTGAGTTTCCTTCCTCAGGTGACGAGGTTAATTCGTTAGCTGGCTGCTCTATTTAACTCCACTTAGATCTTTGCTCCATGCCACCTGTCAATGTTCCAGTATTGGTTTAGTTCACTCCTGGATCGTTCTTGTGTCCTGTCTTCCCAGCAGAAGCTAAGTTCCAACTTGTATTTCTTTGGTTTGCTATTTTTCTGTCCAGCTTGCAATTTTTATTGTTGTCTTGCTTGCTGGAAGCTCTGGGACGCAGAGGGAGTCATTATATGTGGGGGGCTGCCTTTTCCTTTGGGGAATTTCTCTGAGGCAAGGTAATCTTTATTTTTCTATCTTCAGGGCTAGCTAGTTTCTTAGGCTGTGCCGAGTTGCATAGGGAGCGTTAGGCGCAATCCACGGCTATTTCTAGTGTGTTTGATAGGATTAGTGATTGCGTTCAGCAGAGTTCCCACGTCCCAGAGCTCGTCCTTATTATCAGTAACTATCAGGTGATTCCGTGTGCTCTTAACCACCAGGTCCATTAATGTCCTGACCACCAGGTCATAACAGCAAACCAACTGCTTTTTTAAAAGCAAAAATCCTGTTGCTCCTTTCTGCTCTTTATCTTATTTATTTGTCCACACTTTTGTGTGCAGCAGTCCTTTTTATTGGTGCCATACTTTTCCTGAGATCATTGTAGGGAGATTGAAATTGTACTACAGTCCTTGTATTTATTCATATATCTTCCAGCCACCTTCTGCCACTTACATTGTGTTGTTTTATACACTGTGTTGTGAATTCTGTGGCAGAGCTCCCTCCTGTGGTCACAAGTGGTACTTCGGCTGGTTCTCTCTGTGAGCTTCCGTTGGTGGAGGAAAGTGGTACTGCGGCTTCTGAGTTTCCTTCCTCAGGTGATGTGGTGAAGTCGTTAGGTGCTGCTCTATTTAACTCCACCTAGTGCTTTGATCCTGGCCTCCAGTCAATGTTCTAGTATTGGACCTGTTTCCTCCTGGATCGTTCCTGTGGCCTGCTGCTCTGCATAGCTAAGTTCCTCTTTGCTATTTGTTTGCTGTTTTTTTCTGTCCAGCTTGTCAATTTGTTTTTTTCTGCTTGCTGGAAGCTCTGGGACGCAGAGGGTGTACCTCCGTGCCGTTAGTTCGGTACGGAGGGTCTTTTTGCCCCCTTTGCGTGGTTTTTGTAGGGTTTTGTGTTGACCGCAAAGTTTCCTTTCCTATCCTCGCTCTGTTCAGAAAGTTGGGCCTCACTTTGCTAAATCTATTTCATCTCTACGTTTGTCTTTTCATCTTTACTCACAGTCATTATATGTGGGGGGCTGCCTTTTCCTTTGGGGTATTTCTCTGAGGCAAGGTAGGCTTATTTTCTATCTTCAGGCTACTTAGTTTCTCAGGCCGTGCCGAGTTGCATAGGGAGCGTTAGGCGCAATCCACGGCTGCCTTTAGTGTGGTTTGAGAGGATTAGGGATTGCGGTCAACAGAGTTCCCACGTCTCAGAGCTCGTTCTTGTTTTTTGGGTTATTGCCAGGTCACTGTATGTGCGCTGACCTCTATGTCCATTGTGGTACTGAATTACCTTTCATAACAGTACTGGAGGCCACAAGTACTAATGATTCTCAATAGAGGGAAAAAAGAAGTTCTGAGACCATTTTTTTTTCTCTGCACTGTGTTTTGCCTTTCTTTTCCCCTAGACATTTGGGTGGTTCAGGACACAGGTGTAGCAAAGGACATTAAAGGTCTGTCTTCATGTGTGGATCAGCTCACGGCAAGAGTACAAAGTATTCAAGACTTTGTGGTTCAGAATTCTATGTTAGAACCGAGAATCCCTATTCCTGATTTGTTTTTTGGAGATAGAACTAAATTTCTGAGTTTCAAAAATAATTGTAAACTATTTCTGGCTTTGAAACCTCGCTCCTCTGGTGACCCAGTTCAACAAGTTAGGATCGTTATTTCTTTTTTGCGTGGTGATCCTCAGGACTGGGCATTTTCCCTTGCGCCAGGGGATCCTGCATTAAGTAATATCGATGCATTTTTCCTGGCGCTCGGATTGCTGTACGATGAGCCTAATTCTGTGGATCAGGCAGAGAAGAATTTGCTGGCTCTGTGTCAGGGTCAGGATGAAAGAGAGGTATATTGTCAGAAATTTAGAAAGTGGTCCGTACTCACTCAGTGGAATGAAGGTGCGCTCGCAGCTATTTTCAGAAAAGGTCTCTCTGAAGCCCTTAAGGATGTCATGGTGGGATTTCCTATGCCTGCTGGTCTGAATGAGTCTATGTCTTTGGACATTCAGATCGGTCGACGCTTGCGCGAGCGTAAATCTGTGCACCATTTGGCGGTATTACCTGTGCTTAAACCTGAGCCTATGCAGTGCGATAGGACTTTGACCAGAGTTGAACGGCAAGAATACAGACGTCTGAATGGGCTGTGTTTCTACTGTGGTGATTCCACTCATGCTATCTCTGATTGTCCTAAGCGCACTAAGCGGTTCGCTAGGTCTGCCACCATTGGTATGGTACAGTCAAAATTTCTTCTGTCTGTTACCTTGATCTGCCCTTTGGTCATCGTATTCTGTCATGGCATTTGTGGACTCAGGCGCTGCTCTGAATTTGATGGACTTGGAGTATGCTAGGCGTTGTGGGTTTTTCTTGGAGCCCTTGCAGTGTCCTATTCCATTGAGAGGAATTGATGCTACGCCTTTGGCCAAGAATAAGCCTCAGTACTGGACCCAGCTGACCATGTGCATGGCTCCTGCACATCAGGAGGTTATTCGCTTTCTGGTGTTGCATAATCTGCATGATGTGGTCGTGTTGGGGTTGCCATGGCTGCAAGTCCATAATCCAGTTTCTGATTGGAAATCCATGTCTGTGTCCAGCTGGGGTTGTCAGGGGGTACATGGTGATGTCCCATTTCTGACTATTTCGTCATCCACCCCTTCTGAGGTTCCTGAGTTCTTGTCTGATTACCGGGATGTATTTGATGAGCCCAAGTCCGATACCCTACCTCCGCATAGGGATTGTGATTGTGCTATCGATTTGATTCCTGGTAGTAAATTCCCAAAAGGTCGACTGTTTAATTTATCTGTGCCTGAGCACGCCGCTATGCGGAGTTATGTGAAGGAGTCTTTGGAGAAGGGGCATATTTGCCCGTCATCGTCGCCATTGGGAGCAGGGTTCTTTTTTGTAGCCAAGAAGGATGGTTCACTGAGACCTTGTATAAATTACCGCCTTCTAAATAAGATCACGGTTAAATTTCAGTACTCCTTGCCATTGTTATCTGATTTGTTTGCTCGGATTAAGGGGGCTAGTTGGTTCACCAAGATAGATCTTCGTGGTGCGTATAATTTTGTGCGTATTAAGCGAGGCGATGAGTGGAAAACTGCATTTAAGATGCCCGAGGGCCATTTTGAGTATCTAGTAATGCCATTCGGACTTGCCAATGGTCCATCAGTGTTTCAGTCCTTTATGCATGACATCTTCCGAGAGTACCTGGATAAATTCCTGATTGTGTACTTAGATGACATTTTGATCTTCTCGGATGATTGGGAGTCTCATGTGAAGCAGGTCACAACGGTGTTTCAGGTCCTGCGTGCTAATTCTTTGTTTGTGAAGGGATCAAAGTGTCTCTTTGGTGTTCAGAAGGTTTCATTTTTGGGGTTCATCTTTTCCCCTTCTACTATCGAGATGGATCCTGTTAAGGTCCAAGCCATCCATAATTGGACTCAGCCGACATCTCTGAAAAGTCTGCAAAAGTTCCTGGGCTTTGCTAATTTTTATCGTCGCTTCATCTGCAATTTTTCTAGTATTGCTAAACCATTGACCGATTTGACCAAGAAAGGTGCTGATTTGGTCAATTGGTCTTCTGCTGCGGTGGAAGCTTTTCAAGAGTTGAAGCGTCGTTTTTCTTCTGCCCCTGTGTTGTGTCAACCAGATGTTTCGCTTCCGTTCCAGGTCGAGGTTGATGCTTCTGAGATTGGAGCAGGGGCTGTTTTGTCGCAGAGAAGTTCTGATTGCTCGGTGATGAAACCATGCGCCTTCTTTTCCAGGAAGTTTTCGCCTGCTGAGCGTAATTATGATGTGGGCAATCGAGAGTTGCTGGCCATGAAGTGGGCATTCGAGGAGCGGCATCATTGGCTTGAAGGAGCTAAGCATCGCGTGGTGGTCTTGACTGATCATAAGAACTTGACTTATCTCGAGTCCGCCAAGCGGTTGAATCCTAGACAAGCTCGTTGTTCGTTGTTTTTTGCCCGTTTTGACTTTGTGATTTCATACCTTCCGGGCTGTAAAAATGTGACGGCGGATGCTCTGTCTAGGAGTTTTGTGCCCGACTCTCCGGGTGTATCTGAGCCGGCGGGTATCCTCAAAGAGGGAGTAATTGTGTCTGCCATCTCCCCTGATTTGCGGCGGGTGCTGCAAAAATTTCAGGCTAATAAACCTGATCGTTGCCCAGCGGAGAAACTGTTTGTCCCTGATAGGTGGACGAATAAAGTTATCTCTGAGGTTCATTGTTCGGTGTTGGCTGGTCATCCTGGAATCTTTGGTACCAGAGAGTTAGTGGCTAGATCCTTTTGGTGGCCATCTCTGTCGCGGGATGTGCGTACTTTTGTGCAGTCCTGTGGGATTTGTGCTCGGGCTAAGCCCTGCTGTTCTCGTGCCAGTGGGTTGCTTTTGCCCTTGCCGGTCCCGAAAAGGCCTTGGACACATATCTCTATGGATTTTATTTCAGATCTTCCCGTCTCTCAAAAGATGTCAGTCATTTGGGTGGTCTGTGATCGTTTCTCTAAGATGGTCCATTTGGTACCCTTGTCTAAATTGCCTTCCTCCTCTGATTTGGTGCCATTGTTTTTCCAGCATGTGGTTCGTTTACATGGCATTCCAGAGAATATCGTTACTGACAGAGGTTCCCAGTTTGTTTCGAGGTTTTGGCGAGCCTTTTGTGGTAGGATGGGCATTGACTTTTCTTTTTCCTCGGCTTTCCATCCTCAGACTAATGGCCAGACCGAACGAACCAATCATACCTTGGAAACATATCTGAGATGCTTTGTTTCTGCCGATCAGGATGACTGGGTGTCCTTTTTGCCTTTGGCTGAGTTCGCCCTTAATAATCGGGCCAGCTCGGCTACCTTGGTTTCACCGTTTTTCTGCAACTCTGGGTTCCATCCTCGTTTCTTTTCAGGGCAGGTTGAGTCTTCGGACTGTCCTGGTGTGGATACTGTGGTGGACAGGTTGCAGCAGATTTGGACTCATGTAGTGGACAATCTGACTTTGTCCCAGGAGAAGGCTCAACGTTTTGCTAATCGCAGACGCTGTGTGGGTCCCCGACTTCGTGTTGGGGATCTGGTTTGGTTATCTTCTCGTCATATTCCTATGAAGGTTTCCTCTCCTAAGTTTAAACCTCGTTTTATTGGTCCATATAGGATTTCTGAGGTTCTTAATCCAGTGTCTTTTCGTCTGACCCTTCCAGATTCTTTTTCCATACATAACGTATTCCATAGGTCATTGTTGCGGAGATACGTGGCACCTATGGTTCCATCTGTTGATCCTCCTGCCCCGGTTTTGGTGGAGGGGGAGCTGGAGTATATTGTGGAGAAGATTTTGGATTCTCGTGTTTCAAGGCGGAAACTCCAGTATCTGGTTAAGTGGAAGGGTTATGCTCAGGAAGATAATTCCTGGGTTTTTGCCTCTGATGTCCATGCTCCCGATCTTGTTCGTGCCTTTCATATGGCTCATCCTGGTCGTCCTGGGAGCTCTGGTGAGGGTTCGGTGACCCCTCCTCAAGGGGGGGGTACTGTTGTGAATTCTGTGGCGGAGCTCCCTCCTGTGGTCACAAGTGGTACTTCGGCTGGTTCTCTCTGTGAGTTTCCGTTGGTGGAGGAAAGTGATACTGCGGCTTCTGAGTTTCCTTCCTCAGGTGATGTGGTGAAGTCGTTAGGTGCTGCTCTATTTAACTCCACCTAGTGCTTTGATCCTGGCCTCCAGTCAATGTTCTAGTATTGGACCTGTTTCCTCCTGGATCGTTCCTGTGGCCTGCTGCTCTGCATAGCTAAGTTCCTCTTTGCTATTTGTTTGCTGTTTTTTTCTGTCCAGCTTGTCAATTTGTTTTTTTCTGCTTGCTGAAAGCTCTGGGACGCAGAGGGTGTACCTCCGTGCCGTTAGTTCGGTACGGAGGGTCTTTTTGCCCCCTTTGCGTGGTTTTTGTAGGGTTTTGTGTTGACCGCAAAGTTTCCTTTCCTATCCTCGCTCTGTTCAGAAAGTTGGGCCTCACTTTGCTAAATCTATTTCATCTCTACGTTTGTCTTTTCATCTTTACTCACAGTCATTATATGTGGTGGGCTGCCTTTTCCTTTGGGGTATTTCTCTGAGGCAAGGTAGGCTTATTTTCTATCTTCAGGCTAGTTAGTTTCTCAGGCCGTGCCGAGTTGCATAGGGAGCGTTAGACGCAGTCCACGGCTGCCTTTAGTGTGGTTTGAGAGGATTAGGGATTGCGGTCAACAGAGTTCCCACATCTCAGAGCTCGTTCTTGTTTTTTGGGTTATTGCCAGGTCACTGTATGTGCGCTGACCTCTATGTCCATTGTAGTACTGAATTACCTTTCATAACAACACTGGGCCTGAGTTTTGGTTCAGTCTCCCCCAAAAAAGTAAGATTCAAATTCTCACAAAGTGGATATACTGCAGTCCTGTTAGTTTGTCGTATGTCAGCCAGCCACTTTCTGCCACTTAGATTGCATTGTTATATACACTGGGCCTGAGTTTTGGTTCAGTCTCCCCCCAAAAAAGTGAGATTCAAATTCTCACAAAGTGGATATACTGCAGTCCTGTTAGTTTGTCGTATGTCAGCCAGCCACTTTCTGCCACTTAGATTGCATTGTTATATACACTGAGCCTGAGTTTTGGTTCTGTCTCCCCCCCAAAAAAAGTGAGATTCAAATTCTCACAAAGTGGATATACTGCAGTCCTGTTAGTTTGTCGTATGTCAGCCAGCTACTTTCTGCCACTTAGATTGCGTTGTTATATACACTGGGCCTGAGTTTTGGTTCAGTCTCCCCCCAAAAAAGTGAGATTCAAATTCTAACAAAGTGGATATACTGCAGTCCTGTAAGTTGGTCGTATGTAAGCCAGCCACTTTCTGCCACTTAGATTGCGTTTTTATATACACTGGGCCTGAGTATTTGTTCAGTCTCTCCCCCCCAAAAAAGAAAGATTAAAATTCTCACAAAGTGGATATACTTCAGTCCTGTTAGTTTGTCGTATGTCAGCAAGCCACTTTCTGCCACTTAGATTGCTTTGTTATATACACTGGGCCTGAGTTTTGGTTCAGTCTCCCAAAAAAAGGGAGATTCTTATTCTCACAATGTGGATATATTTCAGTCCTGTTAGTTTGTGGTATATCAGCCAGCCACCTTCTGCCACTTACATTGTGTTGTTTTATGCACAGGGCTTAAGTTTTGGTTCAGTCTCCCCCCAAAAAAGTGAGATTCAAATTCTCACAAAGTGGATATACTTCAGTCCTGTTAGTTTGTCGTATGTCAGCCAGCCACTTTCTGCCACTTAGATTGCGTTGTTATATACACTGAGCCTGAGTTTTGGTTCAGTCTCCCCCCTAAAAAAGGAGATTTAAATTCTCAACAAGTTTATATACACCTTCTACATTGTTTTACAGTACCATATAACGGTTGTTATTTTGGTTAGATTTTCCAAAAAAATGAGGAAGTCTGGTGGAAGAGCCCGTGGGCGGTGGTTGCCAGCTGGTACTGATGGTGGTGGTGGTGCATCTGGTGGTAGTGGTAAAAGCACAATAGCACCTAAGGCTGGAGGTGTTGAGCCAGCATCATCGTCTGGCTACACAAGGCCTTGAAAACTCCCTTATCTGGGAGTAGGAAAACAGTTTTTAAAGCCGGAGCAGCAGGAAAAAGATTTGGCTTTCTTTGCTGACTCAGCCTCTAGCTCTTTCACTTCCTCTTCAGAAAGTTCCAAATATAAAAGCAGCGAGTCGTCAGTGGATGCTCCCACTCAGGAACAAGACGTTTCCTTGTGTCCTTCACCCAAACCAAAAGTGAAGGATGTGTCAGGTGACACTACAGGTTACTCCATGGAGCTCTTTACACATACCGTGCCTGGATTAGAAAGGGAAATTAACTGCCCATTACAAGATGAATCAGACATGGAGTGCACTGATGCACAGCCACAGCTAGATTATTATGCTGTCCCATTGACTCAGATCACTACATTGCCCTTGCAGTGTACTTAGCCAGAAACAGACCCTGCTGAGACTATGGTGCCCCATCCCGAACGCTATAGCACCTTAGACGGTGACACAGAGGAAAGTGCACATGACATTGAAGAGGAGGTGATAGATGACCCAGTTGTTGACCCAGATTGGCATCCATTGGGGGAAGAGGGTGCCGCTGCCAGTAGCTCAGAAGCGGAGGAGGATAATCCGCAGCAGCCATCTACATCGCAACAGCTGTCATCTGCCCCCCTCCTGTTCTCTTTGTATACTGTTCCTATTGGACAAACAATCAGTAGATTTGGTTTCCAGGGTCATCTCTATGCTGATGACACCCAATTATACACTTCTTCTCCTGATAACACTCCTGCCTTTTTAGAAAACCCCAGTGATTGTCTTACCCCTGTCTGTAACACCGTGTATTACCTCTATCTGAAACTGAACCTGTCAAAAACTGAACTCCTTGTGTTTCCTCCCTTTACTAACATACCTATGCCCGACAATGCCATTTCCGTGTGTGGTTCCACCATTACTCCCCTGCAACATGCCCACTGTCTTGGGGTAATACTTCATTCCGAGCTTTCATTCACCCCCCACATCCGATCACTGGCTCACTCTTGTTATCTGCACCTCAAAACATTACTACAATTCGACACTTTCTCACTTTCAACTCTGCAAAAACTCTCACTATTTCTCTTATTCATTCTCGTCTGGACTATTGTAACTCTCTACTAATCGTTCTCCCTCTTACCAAATTCTCCCCTCTCCAATCTGTTTGAATGCTGCAGACATGATCATATTCCTCACCAATCATTATACTGATGCCTCTACTTTGTGCCAGTCATTACGCTGGTTACCTATCCACTCCAGAATCCAGTACAAACTTATTGCCCTCACCCACAAAGCACTCCACTGATCAGCACCACCCTACATACCCTCCCTCTTCTCAGCCTACCGCCCTACCCATGCCCTCCATTCTGCTAATGACCTGAGGTTTACATCCTCAGTAATCAGAACCTCCCACTCCTGTCTCCAAAACTTCTCACGTGGTGCGCCAATTCTTTGGAATGCACCACCCAGGTTAATACAATTAATCCCCAATCCCCACAGTTTTAAGCATGCCCTAAAACTGCATTTGTTCAGACTGGTCTACTGCCTCAACGCAAGAACCTAACTGTCCCTGTGTTGCCCATTCAAAATGTTTGCCATAACCAGGTTACTCGTATCATGTTCTCACATGCTTTATGCATTTAATAGCCCTCTGTGTCTGTACTTTTAAATATTCTGGCTCATAACCGGTTCATGCAGCATTGCATGAACACCTGATTCTTACACTATGGCTGGTCCGAACAACAAAATAAATTGTTACCATCCACCTTTCATGTCTCCCCTTTTCCTCATAGATTGTAAGCTTGTGAGCAGTGCCCTCATTTCTCTTGGTATCTGTTTTGATCTACATGTTTATTGTTTTGCTGTAATGTCTATTATATGTACAAGTCCCCTCTAAAATGTAAAGTGCTGCGGAATATCGCTATATAAATAAAATTATTATTACTGTTATCATATAATTTGAAGAGAAGCCGTTACAAGATTCATGCTGCCCGTACTAGGGACAGCATAAATCACAGATATTAGAGATATGTATGTTTAATATCGAACTTCCGATACTTGCTGTATTATTCAGCTATACATCATAACACCATAACACACATCATAAATACTATCTTCTATTATCATTGGCTTTCCTTATTTCTCTACTCTAGTCATATAGAGTATACAATCCTTTTAAATTGCGAGTTGCAGCCAGATAGAAAAGACAGAAAAAGGGAAAAACTCTAATCAGAAATAGACGTCAACTGGTCATTATGTAAAGCTTTACTGTAACTGTCTGCAGGACTAGTATATGCAACTATACAGCTCTGTCAAAAATTAAGAGACCACCACATCAAAACCCAGCCCAATCTCCAGACCTGAACCCCATTGAAAATGTCTGGAATGTAATTAAGAGGATGATGGATAGACACAAGCCATCAAACCAAGTACAATTCTTATATTTTTGGGACAGAAGCAGTTTGAAAGGCTAGTGGAAAGCATGCCAAGACGCATGAAAGCTGAGATTAAAAATCATGGTTATTCCACAAAATATTGATTTCTGAACTCTTCCTGAGTTAAAACACTAGTATTGTTGTTTCTAAATGATTATGAACTTGTTTTCTTTGCATTATTTGATGTCTGAAAGCACTGTTTTTTTATTTTTTTTTTTAATTTTGACCATTTCTCTTTTTCAGAAAAAAAAATACAAAAATTATTGCTTGGAAATTCAGTGACATGTTGTCAGAAGTTTATAGACTAAAAGAGCAATTTACATTTTACTCAAGCATGGTTGATTGCAAAAGTGCCCCCTATACCCACTATGATTAGGATCCACCTCCGTAGTTGTAAACATGTACTACCTCAGTTGAAGGCACATGCAGACATGTTCCCCTACTCACCTTAGCCCCATTTAACCCCTATCTATGCTTTTGGTTATTGTGCAATTTTTAACATTATACATAGAGATATATAGTTTGTAAATGCCAATAAATTAGGCTCTGTATACACATATTCAGCATATATCCTGGTAAAATCTTCCTACATAACAAACTGACAAAAGCCGAAAGGGTTTGCAGAACAGCTTTTATTTCATTATTAGTGATGAGCAAATATACTCATTACTCGAGATTTCTCGAGCACGCTCGGGTGACTTCCAAGTATTTTTTAGTGCTCGGAGATTTAGTTTTCCTCACCTCAGCTGAATGATTTACATCTGTTAGCCAGCATAAGTACATGTGGGGGATGCCTGGTTGCTAGGGCATCCCCACATGTAATCAAGCTGACTAACAGATATAAATCATTCAGCTGAGGTGAGGAAAACTAAATCTCCGAGCACTAAAAATACTCAGAAGTCACCCGAGCGTGCTCGGGAAATCTCGAGTAATGAGTATATTTACTTATTACTATTCATATTTAAGGTCTCATTCAGCCATCAGTGTTTTTTCTTGTACACCAAAAAAATGGTCTCATGTTCAGCATTCTGTTTGATCCTTTTTCCATCAGAGTTTCATCAGTTTTAGGCTGCCATCACACTAGCAGTATTTGGTCAGTATTTTACATCAGTATCTGTAAGCCAAAACCAGGAGTGGGTGATAAATACAGAAGTGGTGAATATGTTTCTATTATACTTTTCCTCTAATTGTTCCACTCCTGGTTTTGGCTTCCAAATACTGATGTAAAATACTGACCAAATACTGATAGTGTGACGGCAGCCTTAGGGTTCGCTCACACTAGCATATAGCATCCGGTGATTATATGCAAATGACCTTCGGCTTCTGTAGTGAGCGTGAGCCGAGTGTCACCCTACTGTGTATTTCTCCATCTTCTCCATTGTGTAAGTAGGTATATGTTTTGCACGCATCCATATGCTGCCAAGTGCAGCATACAGCGATCTTTTTCTCATGCCGACTCAGCATGAGAAAAAAAATGCTACTCAGCACTACTCCATAATACAACATTGGAGCGAGTGCTCTCCGATGAAACATTACATAGCGCTTGTCCAAGTTATACGCTGGCTACTCGTCAATGTGAGCAAACTCTACCTCATATAAATGTAAAAAAGGTTTCTCCAACTTTTCCTGCCTAAAATTTCATGGAAAGCGGACAGCACATGGATAGAATTTGAGCATTGTCTGATTTTTTTCACAGACCCACAGACCTGCATTTGTAATTTTCATTTGACACTCAGATAAATATCTGACATGCCTTCATAATTTTTTGCAGACCACTCAGTTTGCAAACATTTTCGATATGTTTACAGCCCCATAGACTATAATAGATATGAGTGCTACCTGTGGAACTAGAAGAGGGAGACACCAAGGGTCTTATCCGGTCTAGAAATTGGTCTAAGTGAGAGGTATAGGAATTGTTCATCTTTTGTGGTTGTTTAACCCACAACTGAGGAATCAAGGTATGACAACTGCAGCAATAACCACAGGAAGGGAAATCCCAAAATGTAAAACAATTGGTAGGAAGATAGGAGTAAGGCCGGAGTCACACTACAGCGAGATACGGCCGAGTCTCGCAGGTTAAAAACAAGCTCTGGCGCCGGCACTCCGGAGCGGAGCGTGCAGCTCCATGTAATGCTATGCGGCCGCACGCTTCGCTCCAGAGTGCCGGTGCCAGAGCTTGTTTTTAACCTGCGAGACTTGGCCGTATCTCGCTGTGTGTGATCCCTGCCTAATAGTCTGTATTGCTGTGTTAGATTCAAGAAATCTGAAGGATGTGATGAGGGATTAGACCCTGTAGTCTATTCTCAACTCGTTTTGAAGTTGAACCGACTTCCTCATCAGCAGAACCACAATATCCCGCTGAAAACATGATAGCAGTGGAATGGGAAAACTTATATCTGAAAGAGCCCTAAAGCGTATAATTCACTAAACGTTTTTGTACACAATGGGATCTCGAAAAATAAAAATGAGCATATTTTAAGATAGGAGTCAGTGAATTATGTATATATCTGCATATAAATAAATAACTAGGAACTGCCAGTCAGTCTTTTTTTATTTCTATGTTCTCTCTAACCAAGCACTCTGCCCTTCCGAATGTGGTGTTTTTAATTGTAGCAGGATCCTACCTACCCATAAATACAGGCTTTAAAGAGATGTATCCACAATTACCCAGGAATTCAGACTTCAGCCTAAGGGCTCTTTTCCATTTGCGAGATAAACGTCCGTGTCTCGCATGTGAAAACCAAGCTCTGACGCCGGCACTTGGGAGTGGATCGTGGGGCTCCATATGTTGCTATGCAGCCGCACACTCCGCTCTGGAGTGTCGGCGCTACAGCTTGGTTTTCACATGCGAGACACGGACGTGTTTCTTGCAAGTGGAAAAGAGGCCTCAGAGAGGTATTTACACTAGCAGTTTGAGACCAACTTGTCGTTGGTTGCTGGGCATGCATGAATTGGCCAAATTATGTGATAACTGTCTCAATTTTTTCTTATTGTCCAGAGCAGTATTGCTATTCACATTTGATATATTCCATGTCTACATGCTTTAGCACGACAGAGTGCAACTTATTTTGTATATTGTATATTGAGGTGGCTGCTCCAAGTATGCACCTGTTCACACTATCTTGGAAGTGCCAGTCAGTCTTTTGTTATTTGTATGTTAGCTTACTGACCGAGCATCCCGCCCTCCAGCATGTGGTGGTTTTAATTAAAGCAGAATCCTAACTACCCATAAATACAGGCTTTAAAAAGAATTATCCACATTTACCTATAAATTCAGACTTAAGCCTTAGGGCTCTTTTCCATTCGAGAGGAAAAAAATGGTCCGATTTATGGACCGAAAAAAAAACGGAGGCAAAACATGTGATTGCCATGCGAGTGTCATGCAATTTTAATGCTTTTTTATCGCAACATCCGTATGATATCCGTATTGAATTACCGGCTTTTCTGCTATCTAGCGCTACATTAAATATGATTATGCAGCGCTATGATTTTACTGTACACCACGCTGAGTTATCGGCTTTTCAAAGGACACCGCTGCGTAAAAATGACAGAGCTCTCATGGTGCGAGTGCTGTGCAATTTTTTTCTCGCAACCATTGACTTACATTGGCAAGTCTCGTCCGAGAATCGCAGCAATACGCAGCATGCTGCAGTTTTTTTCTCAGTCCGATTTCGGCTGAGAAAAATAATCGCAAATGAGATGACACCTATTGAAGAGCATTGGTCCGAGTGCAATCCGATTTTCTATCAGATTGCACTCTTCCGTTTTCCTCGCAAGTGGAAATGAGCCCTAAGGGCTTGTTTTCACTTGTGAGGAACACGTCCGTGTCTCGCATGTGGAAACGAAGCTCTGGTGCCGGCACTCCGGAGCGAAGCGTGCGGCTCCATGTGTTGCTATGCAGCCGCACGCTTCGCTCCGGAGTGCCGGCACCAGAGCTCCGTTTCCACATGCGCGACACAGACGTGTTCCTCGCAAGTGAAAACAAGCCCTTAGAGAGGTATTCACACTAGACTAGTAGGGTTCCAGCAGTTTGAGACCAGCTTGTTTTTGGTTGCTGGGCATGCATGAATTGGCCAAATTATGTGCTAAGTCTCAATTTTTTTCTTACTATCCAGAGCGGTATTGCTGTTAACATTTCATAGATTTCACATCTACATGCTTTAGCACGACAGAGTGCAACTTCTTTTGTATGTTGTATATATCTGCATGTCATACCTTTACACATTGAGGCTATAAATCCAATTGTAAGTTTTTACAATGTATACAACTAAATTAGTGATTAATAGCTAATATACACTTTACTTCTAACCAGCTACTTGTGTTTTAGCACAGTCTTAGCTGATATATTTCATCTTGTAATATTAAAGTTGAAGCACAACATTGTGAAACAGGAATCTGACACCGAAGGCTATAGTCAAAGAAAGAGATAATGATACATTGGGATATATATTAAATAAATCATATCCTACATGGCATGCTGTATCCTACAGCTGAACACTAGTACAGAAGAAAAGTTTGATAGCATTTTCATCCATTGTCCTGTTTTTTTTTTAACCTAATCTCTGATTTTTTTTCTCAAGTAGTATAGAATCCAGCTGTAAGATGGTTCTAAGGAAAAGTCTGCGTGATATATTGTTGGGAGTGCTAGGGATTACTGAATGCTTTGTACTCTTCACCCCACACAGACATTTCCTTCACACAAGGACAAACTGTGCACATCGTTTTAGGTAAAGAATTTCAGACACATTCTATATTTTTTTGCAGAATCAATAGACAAATAGAAGCTACTGATGAAAGGAGGATTTGTCTCCTGAAACATTGTGTCTGTCTTATCGATCCACAAACACCGTTATGTTCCGCTAAGTTTCTCTCCAAAAATATATTTGTTGCCTGCTCTCTTTACTAGAAACTTGTTTTTATTCCCCTTTGACTCTGCATTGCGTGTCACCTGTAAATCAGCAATTCAGACTCTACAGATTCTCTGCTTCCTCCACTTGACTGCTTTTTATCAAATAGGTCAAGCTAGGCCTCTCCGATCAACAAGTGTGAACACAACGCAGCAGGGCAAAACACAAGAATTATTGATGGAGAAAAGTCATCTACCACATCCAATAACAGGAAATTTGTAAAATAGAACTTACTTTTCAAACTGCTGGATCATTATATTCTTGTGAAAATGAGAAAAACCAATCTGCTTTAATTTTGCAAATAATTCTTGCTTTTATCATGACATAATAAGGAAAGAGTATACACGCTGAATGTCATTTCACAAGAAAAAAGATATAGATTGACGTGTAAAGAGAGATGACATATGGCAGTTAATTTTGAGAATTGAGACAGTTACCGAAAAAGTCTGACATCTCATTACTTGAAGTATGTTGAATTCATTTTTACCAAAAAAGTAATTTAATTTTCAAAATATATATATAATATTGCTGAGAACATGCAGGTAAAAGATTACACATCCTAAATAAAAATATATATTTTTAAAAATATGCACTGTAACCTTGAAAATATAGATAGGCAATACAGTATACCCATGTATCTAATTACAGTCCCACACGTCCAGATAATTCCGGTACCGGAATTATCCGTGTCCGTGTGCCCGTGCGTTTCTGTAGCACATCAGTGTGGCACACGTGCGGCCCGTGTGCCGACTGGGTACCACACGTACCGTGCAGGAGACAGCACTAAAGTTTAGCGCTGTCCCCTGCATCTGGTGCTGAAGCCGCCATTCATATCTTCTCTGTAGCAGCGTTTGCTATAGAGAAGATATGAATATTCCTTTTTTTTTGTTTCTCGTGTTTAAAATAAAGATCCATGTCCCCACCCCCCTCCCACCCCCTGTGCGCCCCCTCCGCTGTTATTAAAATACTCACCCGGCTCCCTCGCTGGCGCTGTTTCCTGTCCTGGCCGCACCTTCTACTGTATGAGTGGTCACGTGGGGCCCCTCATTTACAGTAATGAATATGCGGCTCCACCCCTATGGGAGGTGGAGCCGCATGTTCATGACTGTAGTCGGCGGCCCCACGTGACTGCTCATACAGTAGAAGGTGCGGTCAGGACAGGAAGCAGCGCCAGCGAGGGAGCAAAAAAAGCTGAAAAAAAGAATTGAAGAACATAGTGAACAGAACCAAAAATAGTTTAATGTATAAATAAAAAAAATTAAAAAATAAATGCAAGTACTATTATTACTTGTTTCTAAGAATATCTCCATGACACGGTACATATTAGAACAATTTTTTTAATGCTCCTAAACTCAGGTTTCATATGACTTCTAGGAGAATATTCAATCTATGAAATGACACCCACACAGAAACTTGCAGTTTTTAATATGGTGCTATAATATTTCTTACTATGCATGATATTACATTTTAAAATGATCCGAGTCATGAGCATTACTGTACGTCTAATTTTATATCTTTTTCTTATTGGCACATCAAGATAGAAAATGTCTCCAAGTAAGATCGAAAGATTATTCATGTAAAGCCTTCATTTTAGACTTCATAATATAGAAATCAGTTCCATGATGGAACCATCTACAAACAGTAACGTTAAAGGGAATCTATCACCAGGTTTTTACCACTAACGGTATCTATGTGTCCACGGGCTAGATTATATCCAGATTAGCTGCAGATTGAACACTGCGTACAACCCGCAACGTCCAGATGTTACAGCATAGTGGAGGGGATTTTATGAAATCCCGTCTCCGCTATGCATGCAAACACGCATCCGGCGGCCATGCGTTTATGGACATGCGGCGCGTCTTTTTAGAACGCAGCATGTCTGTTTACCTTGCGGCGACGCTCCGTCGCCACAAGGTAAATCACAGGGCCCTATGTATGAGGTGTGGAGATTCCAGATGTGTGCAATGAACACATCTGGAATAACCACGATAACCACGCATACAGAAGGGGGTGGCGCTTTGGGCGGAGCGGGTTTTCCGCTCTGTCCAAAGCACCGACAATCCAGACCGTGGACTCGCACCCTTAATCTGAATGGAGCATAATGCAGAGACAAAGGCCTTGATTCTAGCAATGTCTCATTTACTGGTCTGCTTGCTGTAGTTGTGATAAAATCACAGTTTTATCTGCTGCAGGTCTACCAGCTATCTGAATAATGAGCTCTGTACAGCGTCGGACTGGAGCACCTTGAGCCCACCAGAGAAAATCAATCTTGGGGCCCACTATGTAGCTACATAGAAATAAATACAAGACCACCAATTGTGTGGTAAAACATACTAATATCAGAGTATAATATAGGGTAGTACACATCTTGTCAGTGTGTTCTTGGAAGCAGACAGGGCAGTTGTCTGCAGAGCTCTCTCTGTGTGGAGCAACACAGAGGCTAAAGGAACCAGAGAGACTGACACCCTGCGTCTTGGGTTGTCTTATGTGTACCCGGCTGCACTCCAGAGGATTAAGAGTGCAGTGCGCTGAGTGAGTAAAGAGACTTGTTACCGGCGTGTGGTCACCCAGGGAAACTGGACAGAGGGAAGTTCGGCCTGTGTATTGACTGTGTCATATAGCCATGCATTATTAATGGACTTTATGAATAAGCAGAATACTATATTGACTGTTTGACGTAACACAATAAAAGAACGTTTTATTTGAACTTGCTTGGGTCACTGCCGTTTCACTGTGTATGGTCCTATCGCTGCATCACATATGGTGGAGAATGCGGGCATGTGAACTGAGGCATACCCAGAGCGTGCTGCATGTCACTGATTAAGCCTGCAAAGCTACAGTTTGAGCCAGCTGGAAAAATGGAGGAACTTTTGGAGCAGGTTGTGCTCAGTCAGCAAAGGCTTCAACAAGAGACGCTGCAGTTTCAACATTCCCAGCAAGGTTTTTCAGCAGCAGCAGCGACAGCAGGAGACAATGCAGAGGGAGCTATCAAAGCTTCAACGATTTAAAGTGGAGACCTCTAATGTGAGGGGTGAACAGCAGAGTCCTGAAGAGACCCCAAAGGTAAGGGGTGATCATTGGGTGGACCAGTGGTCCTATGTAGAGACTCGGTCTGCCAGGTCTCAAGCAAGTGACTTGTTGCAATTGGTGGAGGAGTGGCTCCAGCCTGAGTTCTGTTCTCCATATGAGATGATGGAGAGAATCGTGGCTAATCGGATGGTGAGGGCTCTGCCGGCCGCCATGCAGCATTGGGTCAGGCTGAGGGACCTAGGCCACCTGGCACTGCTGATAGAATTGATTGAGCGGTATAAGTCCACTCACGACGTTGCACCAGAGCCCGGGCATGGGGCTAGTGACTGTTCAGTAACATCTAAGCCCATGGACTGTGGGAACACTGGTCAGGAGTCTATGTGTGCCCAGCCTGTCTGTATCACCACTAGGGGCACAGCTAGTGGCGAACCAGAGCTGTGCCAGATACTTGTGAATGGGTGCCAAACAGGGGCTCTCCTGGACATGGGGAGTAAGGTGACTCTGGTCCATCGTTCCCTTGTTGCTGTGGACAAAACCAACGGACAGAAAGTGGAGGTGATGGGTATCCATGGGGAAATCCGGGAGTACCCGACCATGGAGGTCAATGTTTCTACACCATGTGGAGACATTAGACATGTGGTGGGAGTGATAAAGACCCTTTAATATGGGACTGTGTTGGGAAGAGATTTTCCCCTGTTTTGGTCCCTGTGGGAGACCAGGGTAAACCCTCTCATGGAAAAAGTTATACCGGGTGCAGAACCCAAAGATGTTGAAATACCGGCCATAGGGGTTGCCAACCTAGGGACAGAGTGTAATCCCGATAGGCTCCCCTAGAGGTAATGGCAGAAGAAGCTAAAGATGTTTCGGGCGTAGAACCCGAAGATCATAAGATGTATGCCACAGGGGTCGCCAATTTAGGATTAGAGTGTAATCCCGATAGGCTCCCTCTAGAGGTTGTGGCAGTAGAGGTTGTGGGGACCCCATTGAACCCTGAGCTGGAGGTGTTCCCTGGTAAGGTTGGGACAGCTCAGATCCAGGGTCTCTTTCGGAGACACAGATATAAAAGACGCATGTATGAGAAGAGCCGAGAGTGTACGATCGCAGAGGCGACTGGGGACATGCGCACGAGGAACCCTCTGGCACCGGTCAAGGAAGGGGCTGGGGGTCAGAGTAAATTTGATAGAGTGCTCGCTAGACAGCATTGTCGGGAGGCTCCGGTTCGGGTGCGGCGTAGTACAGATATATGTCCAGAGTTGCCAGCGTGGTCCGTGGCGTTTCAGCGTGATATAGTCCCTGAGGCACGGGTACAGAGGAAGTGGTACCAGGGGCCCGAAAGCAGATACTTAGGTGACAGGATGACCCGTGGGGTTAGTGAACCTGAAGTAAACAAAGTAAAGACCACCCAAAACTGGCCCAAATCTGCGGTTAATCAGAAAAGAGGGTTTGGCTTGTGCAATGGAGATCAGGGTGGGTGGTCCCGTATTGAAATATGGAGGAGAAACGCAAAGGGGAGGGATGCGTGCGTTGAGCGATGGTTTCGGTCCCTACTTTGGTTTCTTAATGTAGTGAGCGGGGATGTCAGGGAGGCATACCGATGCCCTGTCTTTCACCCTTACGGGGTAACAAATGTTCAACCCCACAGATATGAACAGGGGGAGGATATGTGAGGCAGTGACCCCTGTTACAGCTAGGGGGCGCTGTATGTGCTCTCCAGAATGTGCAAGGAAGCGTAGTGAAGCCATGAGGGCGTACTACAGACACAGCTGTGGCTGTAATTAGAATAGTGAAGCAGTGACTGATTAAAAAGCCCTGTAGTACTGGGGGAAGGGTGTCAGTGTGTTCTTGGAAGCAGACAGGGCAGTTGTCTGCAAAGCTCTCTCTGTGTGGAGCAACACAGAGGCTAAAGGAACCAGAGAGACTGACACCCTGCATCTTGGGTTGTCTTATGTGTACCCGGCTGCACTCCAGAGGATAAAGAGTGCAGTGCGCTGAGTGAGTAAAGAGACTTGTTACCGGCTTGCGGTCACCCAGGGAAACTGGACAGAGGGAAGTTCGGCCTGTGTATTGACTGCGTCATATAGCCATGTATTATTAATGGACTGTATGAAGAAGCTGAATACTATATTGACTGTGTGAAGTAACACAATAAAAGAACGTTTTATTTGAACTTGCTTGGGTCACTGCTGTTTCACTGTGTATGGTCCTATCGCTGCATCACAATATATACATTACATTAATGTGTGCTGGGGGTGGTGCTGGCGATGTGTCCCCCTGGCTTATGGCCCCATAGCGGCCATGTGGGCTGGGGGGCCCCTTAGGGAGAGGGAGCGGGGGCCCTGGTCTGCGGACCCTGATAGTGGGCAGTGTTAGCTGCAGCATGTGGCAAATGCTGCCCGCTATTATACTGAAATGAATTCACTCCTCTCCACGCCCATGGGGGCGTGGGGAAGCATGAATATTCATTTCACTTTAGCAGTGGGAACAGGCTTAGGCTTCCTGTCACCCGCTGCTGTTCCGCTGGCACCGGGGGCCTCATAGCAGCTGTTTGGTGTGCTGCTGTTAGCGACACCCCACCGGCTGTGGGCCCCTGGAGCAGCGGGGCCCTAGGCAGCTGCTGGCCCTGTATGCTAGCAGATGTCAGGGCCTCAGCCTACCAGAGACTCATCTGGTTCTCCAGTGGCCCCCTCTGAACCTGGCTCTGTATGATCCCACCCAAACCACTGGCAGCTTTCTGACCATGTACAGTGTACACAGAAAGCTGCCCATCAGTTGTGAGGGTAGGATTATACAGAGCTCATGAATATGGAGGACTACATGACTGCAGGTTGCTAGTCCTCTAGCGATAATCTCCTATTCATAAATCAGTGTTATCATCAAAAACGCAGAAAGCAGCCCAGGAAGTGACACATCACTGGAATTAGGGTCTCTGTCTCTAAATCATGCTGCTCTCAGATTAAGAGGCAAACATTTCATGTCAGATTTCCTTTAAATTAACATAGCTATAATATATCTCATTTTAGCTCCTGCTTTATGGTCATAACTACAAGACTTGGGTGTTGCTGCCATGAAGTAGCCAGAAATGTGGATCTTTTACTCCATTCTGAAATCAGCTTAGGGCAGGTGCAGATGGCCGTAGATTCTCACATACAAGAGAATTGGGTCAATTATTCTAATGGCACTTTGCTCATAGTGTGATCAGAGTATGATCAGAGTGTGATCACAGTGTGCTCCAATTCTCTCGGATGAGGAGAAGATGGAGAAAAAATTGTCTCCATCTTCTTCATTCTGTCAGTCTGTGGAAATCAGACTGCACTCAGATGACTTCTGACTGCATTTCAATGTTTCCCACTCACTGACTTGCATGGTCATGTATAATCTGAATATAGGATCAAATTTGGGCATGCAGTAGTTTCTTCCTTGGACAGATTCTGCTCAAGGGAAAAATCGGACTTATATACGGCTCCATAGACTTACATTGGAACAAGTGCAAACCAATGGTTTATTGGATTGATCTCAAACAACTGAAAATATTGCCATGTGCACGAGCCCCAATACAAATAATAATGCACCTTATCACCTTATCGGTCCAGTGTCTGACATGGAGACTTTATACTATTGATCAGCCAAATAACTTAGTATCAGCTGTGTCATACAGTTGTCACACTTACGCTGGATCGGTTTTAGGGGCAGGCAGACCAGGCAGCTGCCTAGTGTCCCCATTCCTCCAGGGGCTCTCAGCCCCGTAAGATGGGCCTGGTGCTGCCCCCCCCACATTCATCTTATCGGCCTCATTGATGCCATAGAGTTCAAAACAGTGATGGAGGAGACAGCATCCGCTGACGCTCCCTCTCCCATCACTTCCACTCTGCTTATAATTCAGTGGGGCACTGCATTATACTTTGTGGGGGGCTGCCATCTACTGTGTATGGGGGACTGCATTATACTGTGTGGGGGGCTGCACTATACTGTGTGTGTGGTGGGCTCCATTATAGTTTGTGGAAGGCTGCTTCATACTGTGTGGGGACTGCATTATACAGTGTGTGTGGGCTGCATTATATTGTGTGTGTCTGGACTATACAGTGTGTGTCTGCATTATAGTGTGTGTGTGTTAGGGGGTTGCATTATACTCTGAGGATGGGTACATTATCCTCTGAGGAGAGCTGCATTATAGTGTGAGGGAGCTGCATTATGCTGTGTGTGTGGGGGGCTGCAGTATACACTATGAGGGGGCTGCAGTATATCCTGAGTGTGGGCTGCAGTATACTGTGAGGGAAGGCTGCATTATACTCTATCAAGGACCATTGGGAGCGCATTTTAATGTATCGAGGACTATCTGTCCCCATCATTCTTCCCCAGCCGGTGTAAAGAAACTTGGGAACAAGCGTCGGACGACTTCAATATTGTTGATCATGCTTGTTTAACGTCCTGAACTCAGCACAGGTAAATACAACCAACATGTTTCTGTGTGATGGTGCACTATGTGAGCACTTTACACTTTTGCCCAAGGTCTCACTTTGTCTAAAACCGGCCCTGCGCTTACATAACAATTCTTACCATGTGCCAAGAGAGTAAATAACGTGTGTTAGCAAAATAGTTTTTAAGCATGCCATATTAAAAGATAGTAATTAGTTTGAGGTGTCATCACAATTGCAACTCACAACACAAGTGTAAATTTGAGGATCCCACCCTTTACAGAATTAGAATGATTAAGGATTCATTAACATGTTACATGTAGATGAATGCATGAATAACACATATTAATCTTTGTATTTACATTCTAACCATTGTATACCCATCAGTTTCAGAGTAAGCTTGGGAATAGGGCCCTCACTCCTCCTGTTTCATTTTTTAAAAGTGTTTTGTTCTGTAATATCTGATATTGTTTGTATATGTTTCCTCTGAATTGTAAAGCGCTGAGAAATTTGATAGCGTTTTAACAATAAATGATTATATTTCTCTTTATAACCCCTTTCTAACATGGGACGTAATATTCCGTCCATGTGCCCTGGGCCTATTTGACCATGGATGGAATATTACGTCATCGCGATCGCCCACGCAAACAGGGGGTGTGTGGGTGATCGCAGCCGGAGTCAGCTGATTCTTACAGATAACATCCGGCAGTAAGTGCCAGGAGTGGACACAGACCACTCCAGGCACTTTAATCCCTGAAATTCTGCGATTGAACACGACTGCAGCATTCCAGGAACAGGCAGAGGGCTGACAGCCCCTCTGCCTTTGGATCGGAGACCCCACGACGTGACGCAAGGTCCCATTCATTGTGATGGTGACCAGATGTCGTCATGAGGGCATACGGGTCACCAGATATAGCAAACTTGCTGATCATGCCCAATGCATGATGAGCAAGTTTGTCTGTCAGTGCAGAGCTGACAGCTTCTGCAGCATGGAGATGCTGCTTCATCTCCATACTGGGGAAGCGATCAGCCTGCAAAAAATGATTGTTCCATAGTGGGACAAAGTAAAAAAGTAAGCAAAATCTTTAAATTATTGTAAAAATACTTAAAAAAAAAATAAAAATTAATAATAAAAACATCAAAAGATATTGTATCCCTAAATACTGTAAATATTTGAATGAAAACAAGCAAACGAAAAAATAAGTACACATATTTGGTATCACCCCGTCCCCAAAGACCAAACCTATAAAACTGTCTCACTAGTTAACCCCTTTAGTGAACACCATAAAAAATAAAAATAAAAAACAAGGCAAAAAACAATGCTTTATCATAATACCGCCAAACAAAAACTGGAAAAAAACGCAATCAAAAAGATGGATGAAAACGTAATTTTGTCCCTCAAGAAACCATCCATCATACAGCCCCATCAGTGGAAAAATAACAAAGTTATAGCTCTCACAATAAACCGATGCAAAAATAATTATTTTTTCTATAAAATAGTTTTTTTTGTATAAAAGCAGCAAAAGATATAAATGAGGTGTCACTGTAATCGTATTGACCCGAAAACTGTTTATCAATTTTTACCACACATGGAACAGCATAACCCCCCTAAAAGAAATTCCTGCATTACTAGTTTTTGTTCGTTCTGCCTCACAAAAATCGGAATAGAAAGCAATCAAAAAATGTCATGTGCCCTAAAATGGTACCAATAAAAACGTCAACTCGTCCCGCAAAAAACAAGCCATCACATGACTCTGTGGGCCAAAATATGGATAAATTATAGTTCTCAAAATGTGGTGATGTAAAACTATTTTTGCAATAAATAGCACCTTTTAGTGTGTGATAGCAGTCAAACATAAAAACTCGATATTAATCTGGTATTGCTGTAATTGCACCGACCCAAAGACTAAAGTCACCTAATCACTTATACCGCATGAGGAACGTCGTAAAAAATAAATAAAGCCAATTCTCAATTCTTCACCTACTGTTCATTTTTTCATTCTGCCGCCCAAAGATCGCAGTAAGGCTGCGGTCACACTAGCAGTATTTGGTCGGTATCTTACATCGGTATGTGTAAGCCAAAACCAGGAGTGGGTGATAAATGCATTAGTGGTGCATATGTTTCTATTATACTTTTCCTCTAATTGTTCCACTCCTGGTTTTGGCTTACAAATACTGATGTAAAATACTGACCAAATACTGCTAGTGTGACGGCAGCCTAAGGCTTACATTAACCCTGAGCTCTGCATTGAGAGCTTGCATCAGGGTTTCCACGTAAATCTCTGAAATACATTATTCAGATGGAACCTCTGGTGGAAGATTCCCTATAATGAGGCAGATGGAGGCGCTGTAGATGCCATTTTGCCTGTGATCCGGCGGTGTCAGTCTTCTTAGTTGTGCATAAAAGTGCCTTCAGCCACAGTTTTGTGCACTTCTGAAAAGAAGGACACCGCTGAACAGAGGCCAGACGGAGTCCAGTGTAACTCTGCTGCCTCATTATAGTAAATGGATCCCTCGGAGGTTTCATCTGAATCCCGTCCCTCAGAGGTTTAGCTGGAAACCAGAAAGTAAGTGCTTAAGGTAGAGCGCCAGATAAATGTGATCCCAAACGTTATGTAAAATGTTCCCAATAAAAGCTTCACTCAATCCAAAAAAAACAAGTCCTCACTCAGATCCGTTATCTGTTAATGGAAATATTGGGGGCTTCCATGTTATTGGTAGTACAAAGGCTCTGGAAAACCGAAATGGCTCCTCACCTGCCAAATTCTGTGGTCCCAAATCCAAATGCCCCCCTCCCTTCTGAACCCCACAGTGTACCTAAACCACATATAGCATCCATCCACGTTTGGCATTTCTGAAGCATTTCTGAAGCGATGAGAGCCCACATAACATATGGGGGTGCATTGCCTCCAGAAGCACGGGCTTGGCATAACATACAGGTGACTGCAACGTTCTGGTCACTACAGCGTACTGGTCACTACAACAGCAGTTTGCAATTTTCTCTTGGCAATATTCATTGTTGCTTATTTCCGGAAAATGCCCATGGAGTCAAAATCAGCACTACATCTATAGATAAATTCCCAAAGGGGTATAATTTCCAAAATGGGGTCACTTGAGGGGGGATTCTGCTATTCTAGCAATTAGGGGCTTTGTGTATGGAGTCCACAAACTCTTCTAGCTAAATCTGCGCTCCAGGAGGCAAATAGCCTCCCAAGTCTGTCCGTATAGCTAAGCAGTACTGTACAGCCACATATGCGGTATTGCTACATTCAGTAGAAATTGTGGGACAAATTTTGGTCCCATTCTTACCCACTTCTTGTGTGAAAATGTAAAATCTAGGGCTAAAACTAAATTTTGATGGTAAAAATGTAATTATTTTTTCTTCACTGCTCAATGGTATAAAATTCTGTGACACACCCGTAGTGTCAATATGATCACTGCACCCCTAGGTGAATTCATTGAGAGGTGTAGTTTGTAAAATGGGGTCACTTATGGGGGGTTCTGCTGTTCTCGCACCTCATGGGCTCTCCCAGTTGTTCATGGAATCTGTAAACCATAACAGTAAAATCTGGCTCCTTGCAGTCTAAACTTTGCACTGTGCCTGAAAAATATTTCCCGATTACATGTAGGGTATTGGAGCAATTAGGAAAAATGGAACTTAGTTTTTTGTAAAAAAATTTCTTAATAGCCCTTAGAAAAATAAAAAACAGGGCTAAAACAACATTTTTGTGAGGAAAATGTGATTTTATTATTTTCACGGCTCAACGTTATAAACTTCTGTGTAGCACCTGGGGGTTCAAGGTGCTTAGCTTGCATCTAAATACATTCCTTGTGGGGTCTATTTTCCAAAATGGGGTCACTTGTGTTTATTTCCCTCTGGGGCTCCCCAAATGGGACATGATGTGCGCTAATGATTCCAGGAAATTTTACATTCACAAAGTCAAATGACGCCCAAACAGCGGTTTTCTGCCTCATTTGGCGTACTCAGGAGAAACTGCACTACATATTGTATGGTGCAATTTCTCCTGTTACCCTTAAGAAAATGCAATATTTGTGCTGAAAACGTATTTTGGGGAATTTTTTTTTATCTTTTTACGGCTCAACGTTATAACCTTCTGTGAAGAACCTGAGGGTTCAATGTGCTCACCACTAGTGATGAGTGAACGTGCTCGCCATTTCTCGGTACTTGCCCGAGTATCACTATGCTTGGCGTACTCAGCGAGCACCGAGTATTTCCGGGATTGTTCGGCGGGAGCTCTGGTCTCCTCATTTTCATTTTGGTGCTTTTTAGAGTGCCAATCAACATGCAGGGATTGTCTGCCATGCACTGTGATACCGCAGCCATCTTTGTTGTGGTATTACAGTGATTGGCTGGCCGCACAGTGTCATCCGGTCTACAAGAGACCTGGCGCCACCCTGCTCGCCGCATTCTGCTCTGGACTTAGCGAGTGTAGGGAGAGCTGCTGCTGAGATAGGGTCAAAATCGTCCTTTTAAGGCCGGCATCACACTGGCGTATTGCATTCGATGCGAGAACATCGGATGCGATATGCTAATGACACTCGGCTCCTGCTCGCAGCAGAGCAGGAGCCGAGTGTCATGCGTCTGTGCTCCGATTCTCTCGGACAGGGAGGATCGGAGCACAGCTGCGGAGGAGGCAGAGAAATGAATTTCTCCATCTCCTCCATTGCTGGGGTCCGCTTATAGCGCACATCACTCGGATGTTATCCGAGTGGTGTGCGCTATCTCACTCGCACCCATAGGCTTATATGGGTGCGAGTGAGCCGAGAGTTTTCCTCGGTCCGAGACAATCGCAGCATGCTGCGATTGTCTCGGACCGAGGAAAACGGCCGACAAAAAGTCGGCTGCTGGGAGCGGCCCCATATGTTAACATTGGTCCGAGTGCAATGCGATTTTTTATCGCATTGCACTCGGCCGTTTTAAACGCCAGTGTGACGCCGGCCTAATAGTGTGGGTCTGCTAGTGTTCACTCCACAAATCCTGAGAAATCAACATCGCTAGGTAGGCAACGGAGTCTATGTGCACATATCCACATCATTGCAAGGCATGCAGGCACTGTATGTGAGTATATAGATCTCACTGCATACCTCAAAAAGCTCCATTACTGTCTGCTGCTGTGTATTTTATATATACGTAGCTGCAGGTATCCATGGCTGTGTTGTTTTTTTTTGCACCTTATACCTGCTAGTTTTATTAGGAAACAATCCATAGCCCCCTTTTGTCTACATTTATTTGCTTGGTCACACTGAAGACTATAGCCAGGTCATTGTAAGGCTGCCGTCACACTCACAGTATTTGGTCAGTATTTTACATCAGTATTTGTAAGCCAAAACCAGGAGTGGGTGATAAATGCAGAAGTGGTGCATATGTTTCTATTATACTTTTCCCCTAATTGTTCCACCCCTGGTTTTGGCTTACAAATACTGATGTAAAATACTGACCAAATACTGCTAGTGTGACGGCAGCCTAATACAAGAGCGTGAAAATCTAACAATTTAAAAATGCATCAGATGTGAGTGCGCAGGAAATTCTATCCTTCTTTTTTGGTACTATATTACTTTTTGGAGTGTCTTACAACATTTTTGGACACCATTTTGATGCCCAAAAAATCTGTAGCTGGTCCAAAAATATTTAGCTACAGTTTTTATCACTGTGATTTGTACGCCACACGTATCGCATATCATTGCGCTAAATATTTTGCAATTTTTTATTACTCCAAATTTTTTTTTTAGTGTCATAGCCTACTTATTGACACAATTTTGGTGTGCCAAAAAAAAATCAAGGCCACATGTTGATCAGTCTGTGATATCCATCTGACTAGGATTGCCCGATCCGATCATGTAAAATCGGAATCATACTGATTTTCACTATGATTGGAATTCTGAATCCAGATTCCGATCTTTGAATGTGATCGGAAATCGGAAGTGCATTTTTTTTTTTTGCACAATGCTTGTGATTGACACATGAACCACCCAATGAAGAGCCTGTGAAGTGTGGGCACATTCTGAAATGCTAGTAGGCATTTTGACTACTGGCATGACTGTGATTGGCTGTGATCAGGCACTATAAAAGGCTGGCGCCGCCATTTTGTGTTCATTCAACTGTGAATTCAGTCAGGGAGAGCTTGTCTCTGTCATTAGAGAGAGAAAAAATATTGTGTCTCTATTAGGCCAGCGTCACACTGGCGTATTGCATTCGATGCGAGAACATCGGATGCGATATGCTAATGACACTCGGCTCCTGCTCGCAGTAGAGCAGGAGCCGAGTATCATGCGTCTGTGCTCCGATTCTCTCGCACAGGGAGGATCAGAGCACAGCTGCGGAGGAGGCGGAGAAATGAATTTCTCCATCTCCTCCATTGCTGGGGTCCGCTTATAGTACACATCACTCGGATGATATCCGAGTGGTGTGCGCTGTCTCACTCGCACCCATAGGCTTATATGAGCCGAGAAAGTCAGCTGCTGGGAGCTGCCCCATATGTTAACATTGGTCCAAGTGCAATGCGATTTTTTTATCGCATTGCACTCGGCCGTTTAAAACGCCAGTGTGACGCCGGCCTTAGCGTTTTTGTCCTATCTATTTTAACACCTCCTGTGTTAAAGTACCTTCACTGACTGTGCTTTGCTTCCCTGTGCTTTTTTTCTTAAGACCTGCACAGAGTCCTGGGAGCCAGCAGCGTCACTGTGCAGCATACACTGGTCTGCTTACTGCATTCTCTGCAGATTGCAGTGCCTGTCTTTCTGCTGTTTCAGCACACCATCCACCAATCTTTTATTTTGTTTGGACTGCAGCCGTTGAGAATTGGATAGATAGATAGAGGGAGCAAAAGTTATTTAGTTGGGTGATCCTATACCTCTTAGGGCAGTCCCACACGTCCAGATAATTCCGGTACCGGAAAAAAATCGGTACCGGAATTATCCGTGTCCGTGTGCCCCTGCATTCATGTGGCACATCAGTGTGGCACACGTGTGCCGCCCGTGTGCCCACTGAGTACCACACGGAGCGTGCAGGAGACAGCGCTAAAGTTTAGTGCTGTCCCCTGCATCGTGCTGAAACCGCGATTCATATCTTCTGTGCAGCAGCGTTTGCTGCAGAGAAGATATGAATAATCCTTTTTTTAAGTTTATCGTGTATAAAATAAAGGTCCATGTCTCCACCCCATGTGCGCCCCCCCCCACTGTTCTGAAAATACTCACCCAGCTCCCTCGTTGGCTGGCGCTCCTTCCTCTCCTGGCCGCACCTTCTACTGTATGCGGTCACGTGGGGCCTCTCATTTACAGTAATGAATATGCGGCTCCACCCCTATGGGAGGTGGAGCCGCATATTCATGAATGTAATCGGCGGCCCTACGTGACCGCATACAGTAGAAGGTGCGGCAGGAGAGGAAGCAGCGCCAGCCAACGAGGGAGCTGGGTGAGTATTTTCAGAACAGCGGGGGGGCGCACAGGGGGTGGGGACCTTTATTTTACACGATAAACTTAAAAAAAAGGATTATTCATATCTTCTCTGCAACAAACGCTGCTGCACAGAAGATGTGTTCCTGTTCCTGTTTCCTGTTTCCTGCACAGAAGATATGAATCGCGGTTTCAGCACCATGTGGGGAGGACAGCGCTTACTGTAGCGCTGTCTCCTGCACGGCACACAGACTGCACACGGACAACATCCGTGTGCTGTACGTGTTTTACATGGACCCATTGACTTTAATGGGTCCGTGTAATACGTGCGCTCCCACGAACACTGACATGTCTCCGTGTTTGGCACACAGAGACACGGTCCGCAAAAAATCAATCACATCTGCACAGATGCATTGATTTTAATGCATCTACGTGTGTCAGTGGCTCTGGTACGTGAGGAAACCTCACGTACCGGAGCCACTGACGTGTGAAACCGGCCTTAGTGAGGACTGTGGAGGGGAGAGGTGTGGGAATTGGGAAATATTCTTACCTAGTATTAGCAGAATTTTTGTAGCTTCCACTTTTGCACCGTAGATTATGCCCCCACGGTGCAACTGCTGCAAAAAATTCCTAATACTACCACCTGCATTTTGTGTGTGATTGCACTCTAGTTGGAATCACCACAATACTTCCAATTAGTGTCGGTTTACACCTCTGTGCAGCTGTCGAGGTGTAATCATACTATCGTATTTTTGTTGTGGAATTGTGCCGCCTTGCCCATTCTCACATAGTATTCACAGAATGCTACAAAAACTCTGTGACACTTTCAGATTTTGATAAATACAGTTCACACACCAGTTCATATTTGTTTAGGCCACACCAGTTTCTATTAAAGTTTACGCGAAACAAGATCCAATTAGTGTTTCTTACACCTGTCTGCAGCTTTACAGGTTTAGGCACACTAAATAGGAGAACTCTTCTGCCCTTCCGCCCATCTAAGTCTAGAGAGATGAGGAAGGCAGGGAGTAAAGGATGTCGTCGCGGCCATGGTCACAGAGGTGTTGCAGGGAGAGGACGTGGAGAATCTTTGCCTGCTGCGGGCACAAGTGTTATGATCTGGTGGCCTAGGAGCAGCATGAGACGTACTCTGGAGAAGGTGGTACCTGTACTGACCGCAAACCCTGAACCTAGCAGCGCAACTAGAAGTAGCCGTGGGGGGTACTGTTGTGAATTCTGTTGTCGGGCTCCCTCCTGTGGTCATGAATGGTACTTCGGCTGGTTCTGTCCATGGACTTCCTCAGGTGGGTGTTTCTGAGTTTCACAGGTGACGAGGTTAATTCGATAGCTGCTGCTCTATTTAACTCCACTTTGATCTTTGCTCCATGCCACCTGTCAATGTTCCAGTATTGGTCTGTTCACTCCTGGATCGTTCTTGTGACCTGTCTTCCCATCAGAAGCTAAGTTCCAGCTTGTATTTCTTTGGTTTGCTATTTTTCTGTCCAGCTTGCTATTTAATTTGTTGTCTTGCTTGCTGGAAGCTCTGGGACGCAGAGGGAGCGCCTCCGCACCGTGAGTCGGTGCGGAGGGTCTTTTTGCGCCCTCTGCGTGGTCTTTTTGTAGGTTTTTGTGCTGACCACAAAGTAACCTTTCCTATCCTCGGTCTGTTCAGTAAGTCGGGCCTCACTTTGCTAAATCTATTTAATCTCTGTGTTTGTATTTTCATCTTTACTCACAGTCATTATATGTGGGGGGCTGCCTTTTCCTTTGGGGAATTTCTCTGAGGCAAGGTAGGCTTTTTTTTTCTATCTTCAGGGCTAGCTAGTTTCTTAGGCTGTGCCGAGTTGCATAGGGAGCGTTAGGCACAATCCACGGCTATTTCTAGTATGTTTGATAGGTTTAGGGATTGCGGTCAGCAGAGTTCCCACGTCCCAGAGCTCGTCCTTATTATCAGTAACTATCAGGTCATTCCGTGTGCTCTTAACCACCAGGTCCATTATTGTCCTGACCACCAGGTCATAACAGGGTACCTAACACTCCCTAGACCCCTCGACACAGCCTAAGAACTAACTTCCCCTAAAGACAGAAACAGGAAACCTATCTTGCCTCAGAGAAAATCCCCAAAGGATAGACAGCTCCCCCACAAATATTGACTGTGAGAGGAGAGGGAAATAACATACGCAGACATGAAATCAGAATTTAGCATAGGAGGCCATACTAGCTAAAAAGAAAGAATAGAACAGAGTACTATGCGGTCAGTATTAAAACACTAGAAAATATCCACCACAGAAAATACAAATCACCACATCTGACTAAAGACATGGAGGGTATATCTGCATCTCCACAGACACAGCTTGGCTGCAAAAAATCCTTCACAGACAAAGCTGGACAAGACAAAACATGAAAATGCACAGAACTATAAGGTCCACAGCAGGTGGACAGCAAAAACAAAGCCAGGACTTATCTTTGTAGTAAAGAACAGCAAACAGGAGAGACCAGAAGGGAAGTGAATCCTCCAAAAACAATGGACAACTGGCACTGACTAAAGGATCAAGCAAGACTAAATAGCTGAGTCCAAATTGAACACACCTGATGAATGCTGCGATCCACAGACAGCAGCACTACCACTCATAACCACCGGAGGGAGCCCAAGAGCAGAATTCACAACACACAAGTGACTCAGCCACTAGCTATTCCCGGGAAGATTCCTTCATGCGCAGCTTTGTTGGAGGTCATGGTATCCCATTGCTGGGGGGAGGAACAAATTGAAATCGTTGTTGGATGGCAGATGCGGCATCGACTACAATTCATTCCTCATCCTCATCCTCCCAGATACAGAACACAGAGTCCACTCATGTCAGTGTAGAGCACCGCACTGCTTCTTCACGACCACCTGCCAAATTACCCAGGCAGTTAGAGGGACCAGTACAGGAGCCATCTTTACTTCTGTTGGAAGAATCTGTTGGCTGTGGATCAGGGGGCCAGTCAGGCAGTATTCGACAACAGGAAGAAGAGCTTTTAAGCAGTGATGCCCAACTTTTATTTCTCTTAGAAGAAGAAGAGGTGGGTAGCCCTGTGCACACAGTCAGTCGACCACAGTACGCATCAGATGATGATGAAACTCAAGTGGCATTAGCTGGTGCATCCTGCAGTATACACAACAAAACGTGCAAACCAAAAGTGAAAAAATTAAAATATATCTGGTGAAAAAATTCTTAGGTCGGGGGGAGATTTTCTGGATCCTATTAATATTTCTATGCTGATACCTGCCTGCCTGCGGGGGTAGAAGGGCTACGATCCACTGCAGGGTGTATCTAGGGATCCTAGGGTAAGCCATCGTTGAGCGGGGGTGCCACAACGCTCCCCTTAGGGTGCCAACCCCCGCAGGCAGGCAGGTATCAGCATAGAAATATTAATAGGATCCAGAAAATCTCCCCCCGACCTAAGTATTTTTTCACCGGATATATTATAATTTTTTCACTTTTGGTTTGCACGTTTTGTTGTGTTCACTGTGATTGAGAGTGTCAGTCGCCACAGGTTGGTGGCATTTCAAGAGTCATATAATAAAATTGAGTTTTATGGGGAATTGTATGATTAGTGCTATTGATATTTACCCAATTGATAGTATTTGGATTATTGAAAGTTTGCATCCTGCAGTATACAAACGACTCGGGAGGAGCAATCACCTGAGGTGTTGGAAGAGGGTCCAACAGATGAAGAGGTCCTTGATCCATCATGGTGTGAGGGACAGCAAAGTGGTGGTAGCAGCTCAGAGGAAGAGCTTTCCACAACAGTACAGCAGCAGAGGGCCAAAAAACGGAGTAGAGTGAGGGGCAAGAGTTGGTTGCCTGTAGCCTCCACTTTGGCACCCGGAATGAGCAAGACCCAGGCAAAAACTAGTGTAAGGGGTGTTCCAAAGAGATGTGGTGCCTAGGCCTTTTTTGACCAAGTTGCCGATGACATTACAACAGTCAGATGCAATCTGTGTCATCTAATTCTGAAGCAAGGGGAAAATGTTCACAACCTCAATACCACCAATATGTTGAGGCATTTGAGGAGCAAGCACATTGTGGAGTGGACAAGTCACATAAAAAATCTGATCAGGAGTAGTGTTGAGCGATACCTTCCGATACCTTCCGATATTTGACCAATCACAAGCCGCGACGTCATCGCAGGTCCTTCACGCGCTCATTCTTAGGAAGGGAAGCATGGCGGTTGCAGCGGTTACAACCAGGGCGCGTCTGAGGGTGAGTATATCAATATTTTTTATTTTTATTCTTTGTTTTACACATGATTCTTCTTCCCGATACTGATTCCCGATATCGCAAAAATATCGGAACTCGGTATCGGAATTCCGATACCGCAAATATCGGCAGATACCCGATACTTGCGGTATCGGAATGCTCAACACTAGTGTTGAGCATTCCGATACCGCAAGTATCGGGTATTGGCCGATACTTGCAGTATCGGAATTCCAATACCGAGATCCGATACTTTGGTGGTATCGGGTATCGGTATCGGATCCATAGGGATGTGTAAAATAAAGAATTAAAATTAAAAATATTGATATATTCACCTCTCCGACGGCCCCTGGACATCACGCTGGTAACCGGCCGGCTTCTTTGTTTAAAATGAGCGCCTTTAGGACCTGAGAATGACGCCGCGGCTTCTGATTGGTCGCGTGCCGCCCATGTGACCCAGGATGGTTCTACCCCCTTTAAGTTTTGGGTCTCCAAGCTTGATATATGGCCAGAGCTTAGCCAGTATGCCTTGGAGGTGCTGGCCTGCCTCGGTGCCAGTGTTATCGGAGTGTGTCTTTAGCACCGCTGGAGGAGTCCTAACAGAACAACGCACGCACCTATCTTTGATAACGTTGACCGCCTAACTTTTAAGATGAACCAGGCCTGGATCTCGCCAGACTTTGCAATCCGTGCGCCAGATGAGACTGAAAAAACATGTCTGGCAACAGTCTCCAAGTTCACACTAGGCCCTCTGGCACCAATAGATTGATCAGCCCACCTGGGCTTCAGCACCATCAGCTGTTGCTCGGAAGTGTCAGTAGCACAGTGAACACCCGCTGCCGTGTTGTCGGGGTTCAGCAATGCAAGCTGGACTCTGGCTGTGCTTCTGGCAATTCAAATTCTCCTGTCCACCTACAATGAATCCTGTCTGCCTGGGCCTCAGCACCGCTAGCTGTTGCTCGGAAGTGCACGTAACACAGTGAACACCCGCTGCCGTGTTGTCAGGGTTCAGCAGTGCAAGCTGGACTCTGGCTGTGCTACTGGCAATTCAAATTCTGCTCTCCACCTACAATGAATCCTGTACCACTGGGCCTCAGCACCACCCACTGTTGCCCTGCACTGTTTCCTCTGTTAGCTGGTTCTCAAGAGTGCCAGCAGGACAGTTGCCTCCTAGCTTGGCTCCGGGTTCCGGTAACATAGACTGGTAATCGGGGATATGCACAACTTGATCTGCTTCTGCTCCGTTCCCCAGTTGAGTTAGCTGGGTCTCCAGAGTGCAGGTAGTCCAGGCGGCACCTGCTGTAGCTCCAGGTTCCAGTAACAGAAGCTGTCCTTTATTTTGGGGGTTAGTAACACATTTTAACCCTGCAGTCCAATACGAGTTCCAGAACCGTCAGATGGTTCTCGACAGTGCCAATGGCACTTATACTTTCTGCTTAGTAACAGGGTTCCAGCAGCACCAGATGGTTCTCGCTAGTGGCAATGGCACTTATACCTTCTGCTTGGTAACAGAGTCCCAGCACCACCAGCTGGTTCTCGACAATCTCTTTGCCACAGGTTCCTTCTACTGTGTATTCAGGTTCCATTAACATAAGCTGGTCAACGAATTTGCTTTCGGACACTGGTACTTCTTGCTGTTCCTCCATGCACCTGAAATACATGTACATGTACATGCTTCACAAATTACAATTATAAATACAAGTACCAAAAGAAGAAAAACAAGAAGAACTAGAAGAAGAAGAACCAGACTAAGAACAACCGGAAGAAGAAGAACCGGAACCAGAGGAAGAAGAAGAACCGGAACCAGAGGAAGAACAACCGAAAGAAGAAGAACCAGAACAAGAGGAAGAAGAACCAGAGGAAGAAGAAGAACCGGAACCAGAGGAAGAAGAACCAGAGGAAGAAGAAGAACCGGAACCAGAGGAAGAAGAACCAGAGAAAGAAGAAGCAGTAGAAGAACCGGTGCAAGAGGAAGAAGACCCAGAAGAAGAAGAAGAACCAGAGGAAGAAGAAGATGAAGCAAAAGGTTTAGGAAATGTAAGAACCAGAAGCACCAGTTTCCGAAGCACCAGAACCAGAAGAACAAGATACCATAAGACCAGGAAAAAAAAGAATAAGCAGAATAAGAATTAGCAGAATGATAAAATGCAGTGGAAAAAAAAAGTCTAAGCAGAAGAAGACGAAACGATATATGGGGGTAAGTCCATTCCTCTTCGTGGTACCCCTGGTGACTCCTTGCTGCTGCGGGGGAAGCTGAACGTGGACTCCTCCTGGTGAGAGTCCCCTGAGACAGGCCTCCCGGAAGGTGTATTTTTCAAATGTCGCTAAACCATGCAAAGTTCTTATATTTAAACCTACTCCGACACAACAGGGGAATAGGGCAAGCAAAATTAATTATTTTGATTGTTTTCTTTAACAATAAACACATTTTCTTAAAAAAGCTATCAGAATGAGCTATTTAAAAAAGAAGGATGAAAGGTAACAAAAAAAAATTGAAATTAATAATGGGTAGAACTCGGTACCATTTATTGTACAGGGCAAGGAACAGCAAACATGGCATCAATGCTGCTGCCGTGGAATGATGTGCAGACAAAAATGTAGGCAGGACTCTTGCTACAGCGCACTCTATTTTGGATTGTGGTGCGCAGCTTTAGATCTCTTCAACATTTTTATTGACTGTGGCGACTGGGCATTAGCTGTAGACGAGAACCTTCCAGCATCTTGTCGTGTGCGACGTGGGTCAGAAAGATGTTGGTGTGATTTCGTGTCATAATATTGTGGTTTTCCCCGCTGGTTCCAGTGTCTGACCTCCCTGCATTTCAGGTGTAGATTGCAGCGGAAGCGACAGACAATCATTTAGAAAAGTCGCGGAGACACCATCACGTGTTTCTCAAGCAATAAATAGCCAGGTCTTTCACCGTGAATGAACAACCACGGGATGGGCAGCATCCCAGAAGGGAAAACCACCTATGCCAAAAGATAGTATCCATCCACAGACAGCTTGCGTTGAGAAACACGTGATGGTGTCTCCGCGGCTTTTCTACATGCATTTGCATATTTCCCATAAGGGATGGGGGCAGTGTTCTGGATCACTGCGTTGAGAAACACATGATGGTGTCTCCGCGGTGTTGGATGTTTTGATCTCCCCGAGGTCATTCATCCTTATGTTTATAGACAATCATTTAAGAACCGTTTTTGCCCTTGATCTTAGCAGAAAAAAGAGCAAAGCAGGCACCTCGGCCTGGGAGATCCACAGGTGTGTTAATGGTATCTACAATGCCGTGCCTACACATTGCATTTTTTGTATGCTAGCCTTGTCTATACAGTATTTTGTGGTTAAAAAAAAAATAAAACAGGCCACATATTGAAACAGTCTGTTATCTCAGTCAGACACCTGGTGTGTCTGTGGTTTCCAAATCATCACTTTGCAGGCATACATTGCATTTTTTTGTCTGCTAGCCTTGGTCTAAACAGTATTTTTTGGTTAAAAAAATAAAAAAATACAGGCCACATATTGAAACAGTCTGTTATCTCCATCAGACGCCTGGTCTATCTGTGGTCTCCAACTCTATGCTTTTCATGCATACAGTGGGGCAAAAAAGTATTTAGTCAGTCAGCAATAGTGCAAGTTCCACCACTTAAAAAGATGAGAGGCGTCTGTAATTTACATCATAGGTAGACCTCAACTATGGGAGACAAACTGAGAAAAAAAAATCCAGAAAATCACATTGTCTGTTTTTTTAACAATTTATTTGCATATTATGGTGGAAAATAAGTATTTGGTCAGAAACAAAATTTCATCTCAATACTTTGTAATATATCCTTTGTTGGCAATAACAGAGGTCAAACGTTTTCTGTAAGTCTTCACAAGGTTGCCACACACTGTTGTTGGTATGTTGGCCCATTCCTCCATGCAGATCTCCTCTAGAGTAGTGATGTTTTTGGCTTTTCGCTTGGCAACACGGACTTTCAACTCCCTCCAAAGGTTTTCTATAGGGTTGAGATCTGGAGACTGGCTAGGCCACTCCAGGACCTTGAAATGCTTCTTACGAAGCCACTCCTTCGTTGCCCTGGCGGTGTGCTTTGGATCATTGTCATATTGAAAGACCCAGCCACGTTTCATCTTCAATGCCCTTGCTGATGGAAGGAGGTTTGCACTCAAAATCTCACGATACATGGCCCCATTCATTCTTTCATGTACCCGGATCAGTCGTCCTGGCCCCTTTGCAGAGAAACAGCCCCAAAGCATGATGTTTCCACCACCATGCTTTACAGTAGGTATGGTGTTTGATGGATGCAACTCAGTATTCTTTTTCCTCCAAACACGACAAGTTGTGTTTCTACCAAACAGTTCCAGTTTGGTTTCATCAGACCATAGGACATTCTCCCCAAACTCCTCTGGATCATCCAAATGCTCTCTAGCAAACTTCAGACGGGCCCGGACATGTACTGGCTTAAGCAGTGGGACATGTCTGGCACTGCAGGATCTGAGTCCATGGTGGCGTAGTGTGTTACTTATGGTAGGCCTTGTTACATTGGTCCCAGCTCTCTGCAGTTCATTCACTAGGTCCCCCCGCGTAGTTCTGGGATTTTTGCTCACCGTTCTTGTGATCATTCTGACGCCACGGGGTGGGATTTTGCGTGGAGCCCCAGATCGAGGGAGATTATCAGTGGTCTTGTATGTCTTCCATTTTCTAATTATTGCTCCCACTGTTGATTTCTTCACTCCAAGCTGGTTGGCTATTGCAGATTCAGTCTTCCCAGCCTGGTGCAGGGCTACAATTTTGTTTCTGGTGTCCTTTGACAGCTCTTTGGTCTTCACCATAGTGGATTTTGGAGTCAGACTGTTTGAGGGTGTGCACAGGTGTCTTTTTATACTGATAACAAGTTTAAACAGGTGCCATTACTACAGGTAATGAGTGGAGGAAAGAGGAGACTCTTAAAGAAGAAGTTACAGGTCTGTGAGAGCCAGAAATCTTGATTGTTTGTTTCTGACCAAATACTTATTTTCCACCATAATATGCAAATAAATTGTTTAAAAAAACAGACAATGTGATTTTCTGGATTTTTTTTTCTCAGTTTGTCTCCCATAGTTGTGGTCTACCTATGATGTAAATTACAGACGCCTCTCATCTTTTTAAGTGGTGGAACTTGCACTATTGCTGACTGACTAAATACTTTTTTGCCCCACTGTACATGCCACTTTTTGGTATGCTAGCCTTGGTCTATACAGTATTTCGTGGTTCAAAAAATACAGCCCACATATTAAAACAGTATGTTATCACAGTCAGACGCCTGGTCTATCTGAGGTGTCCAAATCCTTGCTTTTCAGGCCTACATTCTAGTTTTTTGCCTGCTACCCTTGGTCTATACAGTAATTTGTGGTTAAGAAAACACAGGCCACATATTGAAACAGTCTGTAATCTCAGTCAGACACCCACCCGGTCTATCTGTGGTCTCCAAATACTTGCTTTTCAGACATACTGATCAAATATAAGTTTTATAAAAATGAATACATTTGTATTGAACTTTTAAAATATTTCAGTAGTCCATTAAAAATGGGCAAGGCAAGGGACAAGGGATGGGGAAGTGGATGTAATGCTGATGGTGCACGCAGAGGATGAGGCCATGGCCAAGCTGAAAGTGGGCCACAACAAAGACAGCAGCACACCACTATTGAAGTCAGAGCAGTGTAGTCACCACCACGTCTTTCACATGGTCAAGTCTGAGTAGCCGTGAGTGTGGACCTCATTTTACTCACCCTGATCTTCCTTCCTCCCACCATGACAAGTTCCCTGAGACAACTGAACCTACACTTGGACACTCCGAAGAGCTGTGCAGTTTTCCATTTAAAGATTCCGGACTCACGACCGGTCAACTTGAAGTGTGGCAAGATTAGATCGCATGCAGCATTGCTCAAAGATTTGAGCAGCCACGGTCACATGAAGGCGATGGTGGGAAAGTGTCACAATAGATGGACGATGATGAGACACAATTGCCAGAAAGTCAGGAGGAGGAGCACAGTGCGGATGTGAAAGATGAGGTGGTGGATGACATAGTAACTGACCAAACCTGGCAGGAGGACATGCAGAGCGAGGACAGCAGCACACATGGGGAAGGAGGCACAGCACCCCAACAGGCAGGAAGAAGCACTGTGTTGGCCACAGGTAGGAAGAAGCAGTGCGTTGGCCACAGACAGAAGGCGTGTATCCATTCCCTGTAACACCAATATGACGGAAGTTGCCATTCCAACTGTTAGATCTTACCGAGTTTGGTTATTTTTTATAAACTCTGACAATAACCCCAAACAAGCCATTTGCAGCACCTGCCATGCCCGCATCAGCAGAGGTATCAAAACTACCAGCCTGACCACCACCAGCATGATCAGGCAAATGGCAGCTTGGCACCCAACTTTGTGGGGCAAACCATAGGCTCCAGGAACACTGTCTGCAGGTGACACCACTGCTTTTTCCACTGTTTTGCGTAGAAGCCAATCCCCAGTCCACGGTACATGTGAAGATGCCTCGTATCCTGCACCTGTTGTTGTCCACAGTCAACCAGCACCATCATCAAACCCATCCACGTCCTTGTCCCAGTGCAGCCTTCAGTTGTCTATACCCCAGTCATTAACGCAAGCAGAAATACGCAGCCAATACCCCACAGGCCACATTACTAAATTCTAACATTTCTCTTCTGCTTGCGCTCGAAATGTTGCCTTTTAGGCTCTTTGAGATGGAAGCTTTCAGCAACCTGATGGCGGCGGCCGCTCCAAGGTACTCGGTCCCCAGTCGCCACTATTTCTCCCAGTGTGCCATACCGACATTAAACCAGCATGTGTTCCTACTACATTACCCGTGCCCTCAACAATGCTGTTACTGGGAAAGTCTACCTAACCACGGACACCTGGATAAGTGCTTGTGGGCAGGATCGGTACATCTCACTGACAGCACACTGGGTTAACATAGTGGAAACCAGGACCCAGTCGGACCTTGAGATGGAACATATCCTCCTGATGCCAAGAATTGCGAGCCCTACGTCAATCAGGGCTGCCCCCACAGTCTACAGCTCCTGAACTTCCTCCTCTGCTTCAGCCTCCTTCTCTGATATGAGCACATCAGCATGAAGCTGGAAGCAATGCAGCACTGTGTCAGCCAAGCGGTAACAGGCTGTGCTGAAGTTAATCTGCTTAGGCGACAAACCGCATAATGCTGAAGAGTTGTGGACAGCGCTGAAAGAGCAGTCAGATTTTTGGATGATGCCGCAGAACCTCCAGCCAGGCATGGTCATGTGTGACAATGGCCGGAACCTGGTGGCAGCTCTGAGGCAAGGTGAGCTTACACACGTACCTTGCCAGGCCCATGTGCTTAACTTCGTCATTCAACGTTTTCTCAAAAGCTACCCGGAGCTGCCAGATCTGCTAGTGAAAGTACACCGTCTGTCTGCCCATTTTAGAAAGTCAGCTACAGCTTCAGCCACCCTTGCTGTGCTTCAGCAGCATTTGCATCTGCCAAATCACCAGCTGGTGTGTGATGTCCCCATGCGTTGGAACTCTACCCTGCATATGTTGGAAAGGAATTGTGAGCAGAAGAGGACAGTTGTTGACTACCAGCATGAACAAGGCAGTCGTTATTCAGTTCAGACTTCACACATAAGACCTCAGGAGTAGACATGGATGTCAGACATATGTACCCTCCTCAAAAACTTTGAGGACTGCACCAAGATGGTGAGCGGCGATGACGCCATAATAAGCTTCACCATCCCACTTCTCTGCATTCTGAAAACCTCTCTGCTCACAATTAAAGAGAATGCATTGCAGGCGTAGCATAAGGACATGGAGAAAGGAACCATACAGGGTGATTACACTTAGCCCAGCCTCATGTCGTCCCAATGTGGATTGGTAGACAATGAGGAAGAGGAGGAGGAGGAAGAACAGGAGCTACTTTCATGTGTTATAAATGGTACTGCAAGCACAGCTGTCATACCATCTGTTCAGCGGGGAAGGCCTGAGGACAGGGAGGAGGAGGAGGACAGCAAAGTCAGTTGTCCTGTTGGTGATGACACAGAAGTCTTGCCAGTTAGCAGTCTGGCACGCATGGCTGACTGTTGTGCTGCATTTCCCGTGACCCTCGCATTATTAACATTTTTGGTGACACTCATTACTGATTTATGACACTTCTAGCTCCATGCTACAAGGAGAACTTGCAACCTCTTCTTCCAGAGGCAGACATGTGTACTAAAATGGTATAACAGGAGAACAATGAGTCAAAAGAGAATGCCAATATTTTACAAATGTGAAAAAACTTTATTAATATATGAAGTAAAAAGAGAGAACAGAACTGTTATACAACGTATCTACAGTTCAAATGAGCAATCAATACAGAACGTAACGACATAATAGCAACAGGTGTAGGACAAGATTCCAACTAAAATAACGAGCGGTACACCGAGCCTAAATATGTGAATATACAGGGTATAAAATGCTAGGTCAAATTTCCTCCATAACTCAATAACTGCGGTGCTACATGTTATATATAGAGGGGATATGATGCAGTAAGTAAATAGGACAGACTAAATCGTATATCTGTATATAGGGAAAAGAGAGGGGGGATTTGTTCAGAGCAACACAGGTCAAGTGGCCTCAATCGGTCTAAATCACACCCACGCCCCCTGAAGAAGGTGTACCCGCACCGAAACGTGCGTTGGGGTTCTAGGACCGGTTACGCCTGCCTCTTACCACATGGGTAATTATTGCTTACAACTTCTCCGTCACTGCGGTTTACCTTGGGGATATTGATTACTTTTATCAGACTGGCTATCTACGTCATGGGCTGTTATAACTCTGGAACGCTTTAACAAATCCCGCTGATTAAATGGGAAATAAAATGGGAAATCACATTTTTGGGGTTTTTTTTTGTGACCGCCGGTAAACGGTTAATTACCGACGATCGCAACCCGGGGTTGGTAAAAAAACTCCGAATCATGTTCTCTGGGGTCTTGGCTACCCCCGGCAACCGAGACCCCAGAGAAAATCCGACTCTGGGGGGCGCTATTCACTTTTTCCACAGCGCCGTTAATTAACGGCGCTGTGGTTTAACCCCTTCATGACCCAGCCTATTTTGACCTTAAAGACCTTGCCGTTTTTTGCAATTCTGACCAGTGTCCCTTTATGAGGTAATAACTCAGGAACGGTTCAACGGATCCTAGTGGTTCTGAGATTGTTTTTTCGTGACATATTGGGCTTCATGTTAGTGGTAAATTTAGGTCAATAAATTCTGCGTTTATTTGTGATAAAAACGGAAATTTGGCGAAAATTTTGAAAATTTTGCAATTTTTACATTTTGAATTTTTATTCTGTTAAACCAGAGAGATATGTGACACAAAATAGTTAATAAATAACATTTCCCACATGTTTACTTTACATCAGCACAATTTTGGAAACAAAATTTTTTTTTGTTAGGAAGTTATAAGGGTTAAAATTTGACCAGCGATTTGTCATTTTTACAACGAAATTTACAAAACCATTTTTTTTAGGGACCACCTCACATTTGAAGTCAGTTTGAGGGGTCTATATGGCTGAAAATACCCAAAAGTGACACCATTCTAAAAACTGCACCCCTCAAGGTACTCAAAACCACATTCAAGAAGTTTATTAACCCTTCAGGTGCTTCACAGCAGCAGAAGCAACATGGAAGGAAAAAATGAACATTTAACTTTTTAGTCACAAAAATTATCTTTTAGCAACAATTTTTTTATTTTTCCAATGGTAAAAGGAGAAACTGAACCAAGAACGTTGTTGTGCAATTTGTCCTGAGTACGCTGATACCTCATATGTGGGGGTAAACCACTGTTTGGGCGCACGGCAGGGCTTGGAAGGGAAGGAGCGCCATTTGACTTTTTGAATCAACAATTGGCTCCACTCTTTAGCGGACACCATGTCACGTTTGGAGAGCCCCCGTGTGCCTAAAAATTGGAGCTCCCCCACAAGTGACCCCATTTTGGAAACTAGACGCCCCAAGGAACTTATCTAGATGCATAGTGAGCACTTTGAACCCCCAGGTGCTTCACAAATTGATCCGTAAAAATGAAAAAGAACTTTTTTTTCACAAAAAAATTCTTTTAGCCTCAATTTTTTCATTTTCACATGGGCAACAGGATAAAATGGATCCTAAAATGTGTTGGGCAATTTCTCCTGAGTACGCCGATACCTCATATGTGGGGGTAAACCACTGTTTGGGCACATGGTAAGGCTCGGAAGGGAAGGAGCGCCATTTGACTTTTTGAATGAAAAATTATTTCCATCGTTAGCGGACACCATGTCGCGTTTGGAGAGCTCCTGTGTGCCTAAACATTGGCGCTCCCCCACAAGTGACCCCATTTTGGAAACTAGACCCCCCAAGGAACTTATTTAGATGCCTAGTGAGCACTTTAAACCCTCAGGTGCTTCACAAATTGATCTGTAAAAATGAAAAAGTACTTTTTTTTCACAAAAAAATTCTTTTCGCCTCAATTTTTTCATTTTCACATGGGCAGTAGGATAAAATGGATCATAAAATTTGTTGGGCAATTTCTCCCGAGTACGCCAATACCTCATATGTGGGGGTAAACCACTGTTTGGGCACACGGCAGGGCTCGGAAGGGAAGGCGCGCCATTTGACTTTTTGAATGGAAAATTAGCTCCAATTGTTAGCGGACACCATGTCGCGTTTGGAGAGCCCCTGTGTGCCTATGCATTGGAGCTCCCCCACAAGTGACCCCATTTTGGAAACTAGACCCCCCAAGGAACTTATCTAGATGCATATTGAGCACTTTAAACCCCCAGGTGCTTCACAGAAGTTTATAACGCAGAGCCATGAAAATAAAAAATAATTTTTCTTTCCTCAAAAATGATTTTTTAGCCTGGAATTTCCTATTTTGCCAAGGATAATAGGAGAAATTGGACCCCAAATATTGTTGTCCAGTTTGTCCTGAGTACGTTGATACCCCATATGTGGAGGTAAACCACTGTTTGGGCGCACGGCAGGGCTCGGAAGGGATGGCACGCCATTTGGCTTTTTAAATGGAAAATTAGCTCCAATCATTAGCGGACACCATGTCACGTTTGGAGAGCCCCTGTGTGCCTAAACATTGGAGATACCCCAGAAATGACCCCATTTTGGAAACTAGACCCCCAAAGGAACTAATCTAGATGTGTGGTGAGGACTTTGAACCCCCAAGTGCTTCACAGAAGTTTATAACGCAGAGCCATGAAAATAAAAAAAAAAATTATTTTCTCAAAAATGATCTTTTAGCCTGCAATTTTTTATTTTACAAAGGGTAACAGGAGAAATTTGACCCCAAAAGTTGTTGTCCAGTTTCTCCTGAGTACGCTGATACCCCATATGTGGGGTTAAACCACTGTTTGGGCACATGCCGGGGCTCGGAAGTGAAGTAGTGACATTTTGAAATGCAGACTTTTATGGAATGCTCTGTGGGCGTCACGTTGCGTTTGCAGAGCCCCTGATGTGGCTTAACAGTAGAAACCCCCCAAAAGTGACCCCATTTTGGAAACTAGACCCCGAAAGGAACTTATCTAGATGTGTGGTGAGCACTTTGAACCCCCAAGTGCTTCATAGAAGTTTATAATGCAAAGCCGTGAAAATAATAAATACGTTTTCTTTCCTCAAAAATAATTATTTAGCCCAGAATTTTTTATTTTCCCAAGGGTTACAGGAGAAATTGGACCCCAAAAGTTGTTGTCCAGTTTCTCCTGAGTACGCTGATACCCCATGTGTGGGGGTAAACCACTGTTTGGGCACACGTCGGGGCTCAGAAGGGAAGTAGTGACTTTTGAAATGCAGACTGATGGAATGGTCTGCGGGCGTCACATTGCGTTTGCAGAGCCCCTGGTGTGCCTAAACAGTAGAAACCCCCCACAAGTGACCCCATTTTAGAAACTAGACCCCCCAAGGAACTTATCTAGATATGTGGTGAGCACTTTGAACCCCCAAGTGCTTCACAGACGTTTACAACGCAGAGCCGTGAAAATAAAAAATCATTTTTCTTTCCTCAAAAATGATGTTTTAGCAAGCATTTTTTTAGATTCACAAGAGTAACAGGAGATATTGGACCCCAGTAATTGTTGCGCAGTTTATCCTGAGTACACTGATACCCCATATGTGGGGGTAAACCACTGTTTGGGCACACTTCAGGGCTCGGAAGTGAGGGAGCACCATTTGACTTTTTGAATACGAGATTGGCTGGAATCAATGGTGGCGCCATGTTGCGTTTGGAGACCCCTGATGTGCCTAAACAGTGGTAACCCCTCAATTCTACCTCCAACACTAACCCCCCCACACCCCTAACCCTAATCCCAACTGTAGCCATAACCCTAATCAAAACCCTAACCACAACCCTAATTCCAACCCTAACCCTAAGGCTATGTGCCCACGTTGCGGATTCGTGTTAGATATTTCCGCACCATTTTTGAAAAATCCGCGGGTAAAAGGCACTGCGTTTTACCTGCGGATTTTCCGCGGATTTCCAGTGTTTTTTGTGCGGATTTCACCTGCGGATTCCTATTGAGGAACAGGTGTAAAACGCTGCGGAATCCGCACAAAGAATTGACATGCTGCAGAAAATACAACGCAGCGTTTCCGCGCGGTATTTTCTGCACCATGGGCACAGCGGATTTGGTTTTTCATATGTTTACATGGTACTGTAAACCTGATGGAATACTGCTGCGAATCCACAGCGGCCAATCCGCAGCCAAATCCGCACCGTGTGAACATAGCCTAATTCTAAAGGTATGTGCACACGCTGCGGAAAACGCTGCAGATCCGCAGCAGTTTCCCATGAGTTTACAGTTCAATGTAAACCTACGGGAAACAAAAATCGCTGTACACATGCTGCGGAAAAACTGCACGGAAACGCAGCGGTTTACATTCCGCAGCATGTCACTTCTTTGTGCGGATTCCGCAGCGGTTTTACAACTGCTCAAATAGAAAATCGCAATTGTAAAACCGCAGTGAAATGCGCAGAAAAAAACGCGGTAAATCCGCCATAAATCCGCAGCGGTTTAGCACTGCGGATTTATCAAATCCGCAGCGGAAAAATCCGCAGAGGACCAGAATACGTGTGCACATACCGAAACCCTAACCCTAACCCTACCCCTAACCCTAGCCCTACCCCTAACCCTAGCCCTAACCCTAGCCCTAACCCTAGCCCTACCCCTAACCCTACCCCTAACCCTACCCCTAGCCCTAACCCTAGCCCTAACCCTAACCCTAACCCTAACCCTAGCCCTAGCCCTAACCCTACCCCTAACCCTATTCTAACATTAGTGGAAAAAAAAAAATTTCTTTATTTTTTTATTGTCCCTACCTATGGGGGTGACAAAGGGGGGGGGGTCATGTATTATTTTTTTTATTTTGATCACTGAGATAGATTATATCTCAGTGATCAAAATGCACTTTGGAACGAATCTGCCGGCCGGCAGATTCGGCGGGCGCACTGCGCATGCGCCCGCCATTTTGGAAGATGGCGGCGCCCAGGGAGAAGACGGACGGGACCCCGGCAGGATCGGTAAGTATGATGGGGTGGGGGGGGACCACGGGGGGGGGGATCGGAGCACGGGGGGGAATCGGAGCGCGGCAGGCGTGGAACGGAGCACGGGGGGCGTGGAACGGAGCACGGGGGGGCTGGAACGGAGCATGGGGGGGTGGAACGGAGCACGGGGGGGTGGATCTGAATGCAGGGGGGGGTGATTGGAGCACGGGGGGGTGATTGGAGCACGGGGGGAGCGGACAAGAGCACGGGGGGGAGCGGAGCACTGGATGGAGGGGAGCCGGAGCAGTGTACCGGCCAGATCGGGGGGCTGGGGGTGCGATCGGTGGGGTGGGGTGGGGGCACACTAGTATTTCCAGCCATGGCCGATGATATTGCAACATCGGCCATGGCTGGATTGTAATATTTCACCCGTTATAATGGGTGAAATATTACAAATCGCTCTGATTGGCAGTTTCACTTTCAACAGCCAATCAGAGCGATCGTAGCCACGAGGGGGTGAAGCCACCCCCCCTGGGCTAAACTACCACTCCCCCTGTCCCTGCAGATCGGGTGAAATGGGAGTTAACCCTTTCACCCGATCTGCAGGGACGCGATCTTTCTGTGACACAGCATATGCGTCACAGGTCGGATTGGCACCGACTTTCATGACGCATACGCTGTGTCACAGGTCGGGAAGGGGTTAAGTACCCTTAACTGCCACCGTTAAAAGGCATTTTGGCGGTCATTAAGGGGTTAAAATAGTGTTTAGCATATGCATAATAAAAGGTTATCGTTATCAGAAAAAAGAGCGGCACTCCTTAGACAAAAAGAGGTGCCAGTATAGGGTCCCAACTCTTACAATTTAAAATATGTGGAATCCAGCACTCTCAAAAAGGGCTCATTTTCATTGCAATAAAAAATTAGTGTGTCAATATATAACGTGTCAATCTAGATGACATTCATCAGATATGCACTGCAACAAGACAAAACAAATATGCAAATTAAAATTCTTACACATAGCCGGACAAGCAATGTCTAACAGACAATACAAAAATTGGAGAAAAAAAGAACAAAAAGGAAATACAAATAATGAAAATAGGTACAGTATGTACAAGGAGTAGAGTTGAGCATTCCGATACTGCAAATATAAGGTATCGGCCGATATTAGCTGTATTGGATTTCCGATACTGAGTTCCGATACTTTTAAGATATCGGATACCAGAATCGGAAGTTCCTATAGTGCAACGATGCACTATAATAGAGTGTGGGCGGTGTGTGGGTGGAGACTGTGTGTCTGTGTGTGTGGGCGGGGTCTGTGCGTGACCGAGGAAGGTTTGTGCCAGCCTGCCGGGGTCTGTGCGGGCCTGCCGGGGGTCTGTGCAGCCTGCCAACAAGTCCCATCGGGCTATGCCTGCTACAATGGCAGTGATTGACACATTAGCCAATGATGGGACAGTAGTAGTCCCATCATCCGGCTAATGTGTTGAATGTAACAAAAAAAATACTACATACTACATACAACATACTACATACATACAACATACATACTACATGCATGCAACATACATACTACATACATACATACACCATACATACTAACTACATACATATATACAACATACATACATAAAACATACATACAACATACTACATACATACTACATACATACATACAGGGATTCAAGCTTCAGGAGGCTAATTTGCATATTCCAGGTGCCTTCTGGGAGAAGCGAAGTCTCCCTAAGCTAGAAGATCGTTGGGTACAGCCGGGACCAGCTGCTTCGAAAGCATCACCAAACCAGGGATTCAAGCTTCAGGAGGCTAATTTGCATATTCCAGGTGCCTTCTGGGAGAAGCGAAGTCTCCCTAAGCTAGAAGATCGTTGGGTACAGCCGGGACCAGCTGCTTCGAAAGCATCACCAAACCAGGGATTCAAGCTTCAGGAGGCTAATTTGCATATTCCAGGTGCCTTCTGGGAGAAGCAAAGTCTCCCTAAGCTAGAAGATCGTTGGGTACAGCCGGGACCAGCTGCTTCGAAAGCATCACCAAACCAGGGATTCAAGCTTCAGGAGGCTAATTTGCATATTCCAGGTGCCTTCTGGGAGAAGCGAAGTCTCCCTAAGCTAGAAGATCGTTGGGTACAGCCGGGACCAGCTGCTTCGAAAGCATCACCAAACCAGGGATTCAAGCTTCAGGAGGCTAATTTGCATATTCCAGGTGCCTTCTGGGAGAAGCGAAGTCTCCCTAAGCTAGAAGATCGTTGGGTACAGCCGGGACCAGCTGCTTCGAAAGCATCACCAAACCAGGGATTCAAGCTTCAGGAGGCTAATTTGCATATTCCAGGTGCCTTCTGGGAGAAGCGAAGTCTCCCTAAGCTAGAAGATCGTTGGGTACAGCCGGGACCAGCTGCTTCGAAAGCATCACCAAACCAGGGATTCAAGCTTCAGGAGGCTAATTTGCATATTCCAGGTGCCTTCTGGGAGAAGCGAAGTCTCCCTAAGCTAGAAGATCGTTGGGTACAGCCGGGACCAGCTGCTTCGAAAGCATCACCAAACCAGGGATTCAAGCTTCAGGAGGCTAATTTGCATATTCCAGGTGCCTTCTGGGAGAAGCGAAGTCTCCCTAAGCTAGAAGATCGTTGGGTACAGCCGGGACCAGCTGCTTCGAAAGCATCACCAAACCAGGGATTCAAGCTTCAGGAGGCTAATTTGCATATTCCAGGTGCCTTCTGGGAGAAGCGAAGTCTCCCTAAGCTAGAAGATCGTTGGGTACAGCCGGGACCAGCTGCTTCGAAAGCATCACCAAACCAGGGATTCAAGCTTCAGGAGGCTAATTTGCATATTCCAGGTGCCTTCTGGGAGAAGCGAAGTCTCCCTAAGCTAGAAGATCGTTGGGTACAGCCGGGACCAGCTGCTTCGAAAGCATCACCAAACCAGGGATTCAAGCTTCAGGAGGCTAATTTGCATATTCCAGGTGCCTTCTGGGAGAAGCGAAGTCTCCCTAAGCTAGAAGATCGTTGGGTACAGCCGGGACCAGCTGCTTCGAAAGCATCACCAAACCAGGGATTCAAGCTTCAGGAGGCTAATTTGCATATTCCAGGTGCCTTCTGGGAGAAGCGAAGTCTCCCTAAGCTAGAAGATCGTTGGGTACAGCCGGGACCAGCTGCTTCGAAAGCATCACCAAACCAGGGATTCAAGCTTCAGGAGGCTAATTTGCATATTCCAGGTGCCTTCTGGGAGAAGCGAAGTCTCCCTAAGCTAGAAGATCGTTGGGTACAGCCGGGACCAGCTGCTTCGAAAGCATCACCAAACCAGGGATTCAAGCTTCAGGAGGCTAATTTGCATATTCCAGGTGCCTTCTGGGAGAAGCGAAGTCTCCCTAAGCTAGAAGATCGTTGGGTACAGCCGGGACCAGCTGCTTCGAAAGCATCACCAAACCAGGGATTCAAGCTTCAGGAGGCTAATTTGCATATTCCAGGTGCCTTCTGGGAGAAGCGAAGTCTCCCTAAGCTAGAAGATCGTTGGGTACAGCCGGGACCAGCTGCTTCGAAAGCATCACCAAACCAGGGATTCAAGCTTCAGGAGGCTAATTTGCATATTCCAGGTGCCTTCTGGGAGAAGCGAAGTCTCCCTAAGCTAGAAGATCGTTGGGTACAGCCGGGACCAGCTGCTTCGAAAGCATCACCAAACCAGGGATTCAAGCTTCAGGAGGCTAATTTGCATATTCCAGGTGCCTTCTGGGAGAAGCGAAGTCTCCCTAAGCTAGAAGATCGTTGGGTACAGCCGGGACCAGCTGCTTCGAAAGCATCACCAAACCAGGGATTCAAGCTTCAGGAGGCTAATTTGCATATTCCAGGTGCCTTCTGGGAGAAGCGAAGTCTCCCTAAGCTAGAAGATCGTTGGGTACAGCCGGGACCAGCTGCTTCGAAAGCATCACCAAACCAGGGATTCAAGCTTCAGGAGGCTAATTTGCATATTCCAGGTGCCTTCTGGGAGAAGCGAAGTCTCCCTAAGCTAGAAGATCGTTGGGTACAGCCGGGGCCAGCTGCTTCGAAAGCATCACCAAACCAGGGATTCAAGCTTCAGGAGGCTAATTTGCATATTCCAGGTGCCTTCTGGGAGAAGCGAAGTCTCCCTAAGCTAGAAGATCGTTGGGTACAGCCGGGACCAGCTGCTTCGAAAGCATCACCAAACCAGGGATTCAAGCTTCAGGAGGCTAATTTGCATATTCCAGGTGCCTTCTGGGAGAAGCGAAGTCTCCCTAAGCTAGAAGATCGTTGGGTACAGCCGGGGCCAGCTGCTTCGAAAGCATCACCAAACCAGGGATTCAAGCTTCAGGAGGCTAATTTGCATATTCCAGGTGCCTTCTGGGAGAAGCGAAGTCTCCCTAAGCTAGAAGATCGTTGGGTACAGCCGGGACCAGCTGCTTCGAAAGCATCACCAAACCAGGGATTCAAGCTTCAGGAGGCTAATTTGCATATTCCAGGTGCCTTCTGGGAGAAGCGAAGTCTCCCTAAGCTAGAAGATCGTTGGGTACAGCCGGGACCAGCTGCTTCGAAAGCATCACCAAACCAGGGATTCAAGCTTCAGGAGGCTAATTTGCATATTCCAGGTGCCTTCTGGGAGAAGCGAAGTCTCCCTAAGCTAGAAGATCGTTGGGTACAGCCGGGACCAGCTGCTTCGAAAGCATCACCAAACCAGGGATTCAAGCTTCAGGAGGCTAATTTGCATATTCCAGGTGCCTTCTGGGAGAAGCGAAGTCTCCCTAAGCTAGAAGATCGTTGGGTACAGCCGGGACCAGCTGCTTCGAAAGCATCACCAAACCAGGGATTCAAGCTTCAGGAGGCTAATTTGCATATTTCAGGTGCCTTCTGGGAGAAGCGAAGTCTCCCTAAGCTAGAAGATCGTTGGGTACAGCCGGGACCAGCTGCTTCGAAAGCATCACCAAACCAGGGATTCAAGCTTCAGGAGGCTAATTTGCATATTCCAGGTGCCTTCTGGGAGAAGCGAAGTCTCCCTAAGCTAGAAGATCGTTGGGTACAGCCGGGACCAGCTGCTTCGAAAGCATCACCAAACCAGGGATTCAAGCTTCAGGAGGCTAATTTGCATATTCCAGGTGCCTTCTGGGAGAAGCGAAGTCTCCCTAAGCTAGAAGATCGTTGGGTACAGCCGGGACCAGCTGCTTCGAAAGCATCACCAAACCAGGGATTCAAGCTTCAGGAGGCTAATTTGCATATTCCAGGTGCCTTCTGGGAGAAGCGAAGTCTCCCTAAGCTAGAAGATCGTTGGGTACAGCCGGGACCAGCTGCTTCGAAAGCATCACCAAACCAGGGATTCAAGCTTCAGGAGGCTAATTTGCATATTCCAGGTGCCTTCTGGGAGAAGCGAAGTCTCCCTAAGCTAGAAGATCGTTGGGTACAGCCGGGACCAGCTGCTTCGAAAGCATCACCAAACCAGGGATTCAAGCTTCAGGAGGCTAATTTGCATATTCCAGGTGCCTTCTGGGAGAAGCGAAGTCTCCCTAAGCTAGAAGATCGTTGGGTACAGCCGGGACCAGCTGCTTCGAAAGCATCACCAAACCAGGGATTCAAGCTTCAGGAGGCTAATTTGCATATTCCAGGTGCCTTCTGGGAGAAGCGAAGTCTCCCTAAGCTAGAAGATCGTTGGGTACAGCCGGGACCAGCTGCTTCGAAAGCATCACCAAACCAGGGATTCAAGCTTCAGGAGGCTAATTTGCATATTCCAGGTGCCTTCTGGGAGAAGCGAAGTCTCCCTAAGCTAGAAGATCGTTGGGTACAGCCGGGACCAGCTGCTTCGAAAGCATCACCAAACCAGGGATTCAAGCTTCAGGAGGCTAATTTGCATATTCCAGGTGCCTTCTGGGAGAAGCGAAGTCTCCCTAAGCTAGAAGATCGTTGGGTACAGCCGGGACCAGCTGCTTCGAAAGCATCACCAAACCAGGGATTCAAGCTTCAGGAGGCTAATTTGCATATTCCAGGTGCCTTCTGGGAGAAGCGAAGTCTCCCTAAGCTAGAAGATCGTTGGGTACAGCCGGGACCAGCTGCTTCGAAAGCATCACCAAACCAGGGATTCAAGCTTCAGGAGGCTAATTTGCATATTCCAGGTGCCTTCTGGGAGAAGCGAAGTCTCCCTAAGCTAGAAGATCGTTGGGTACAGCCGGGACCAGCTGCTTCGAAAGCATCACCAAACCAGGGATTCAAGCTTCAGGAGGCTAATTTGCATATTCCAGGTGCCTTCTGGGAGAAGCGAAGTCTCCCTAAGCTAGAAGATCGTTGGGTACAGCCGGGACCAGCTGCTTCGAAAGCATCACCAAACCAGGGATTCAAGCTTCAGGAGGCTAATTTGCATATTCCAGGTGCCTTCTGGGAGAAGCGAAGTCTCCCTAAGCTAGAAGATCGTTGGGTACAGCCGGGACCAGCTGCTTCGAAAGCATCACCAAACCAGGGATTCAGAATTTTTGCCTGTAGGACATTATTGCAAGAGAGCTTGGCTGAGTAGATTACACAAGAAGGAAAACACACAGCAAGTCAGCAGGATCTAGGAGCAACATGGCAGATGTGACAACCTACATGGTGAGCTGCAGCATGTGCTACATGTTCACAGATCGACCAGAAGAAGAATCCAATTTCACCTGTCAGAAGTGTAGACTAGTGGCCCTTTTAGAAGAAAAGGTGCGGGGTCTGGAAGAAAGAATAGCAACTTTGAAACTCATCAAAGAGAATGAAGACTTTCTAGACAGAACAGAAGCATCTCTACTGGTCACAGAAGGTGCAAAAAGTGTCAGAGAACCTCCAAAAGCAGATGAGTGGAAGCATGTGACCAAAAGAAGCAAGAAGACCATGGAGAAATCACCAACCACACAACTGAAGAACCGATATCAAATCTTTGTAGAGGATGAAGATGGCACACCTAAGAATGAAGCAATACCAGCAAGCAAAAAAGAAAAGGGCACACAGCAACAAGTGACAGCAAAAAGTACAGCCAAGAAGCAACGAAGAGTGGTGGTGGTGGGAGACTCACTACTGAGAGGCACCGAAGCAGCCATCTGCAGACCGGACATAACTGCAAGAGAAGTATGCTGCCTTCCAGGTGCGATGATCAAGGATGTGACCGATAGGATACCAAAGCTCTTCAGCTCCAAGGACGTCCACCCATTTCTTCTGATACATGTTGGCACCAATGACACGGCAAGGAAGGACCTACCGACAATCTGCAAGGACTTTGAAGAGTTGGGGAAGAAAGTAAAGGAACTGGATGCACAGGTAGTTTTTTCTTCTATCCTTCCAGTAGACGGGCATGGCACCAGGAGATGGAACAGGATCCTTGATGCAAACAACTGGCTAAGACGATGGTGCAGACAACAAGGATTTGGATTCCTGGACCACGGTGTGAATTACTGGTATGATGGACTCCTCGCCAGAGACGGACTACACCTCAACAAACCTGGGAAACACACATTCGCCAGAAGACTCGCTACACTCATCAGGAGGGCGTTAAACTAGAAGAAGAGGGGACGGGAAGAAAAACATTAGACTCGAACAAAGACGACCCAGGAAAACATACTCAGAAGGGAGGTAAGAACATTTCTAAAACAATCCACAGTGAGGAGATTGGAACAAAACAAAATCCTCTAAACTGCATGCTCGCAAACGCCAGAAGCCTGACAAACAAGATGGAAGAACTAGAAGCAGAAATATCTACAGGTAACTTTGACATAGTGGGAATAACCGAGACATGGTTAGATGAAAGCTATGACTGGGCAGTTAACTTACAGGGTTACAGTCTGTTTAGAAAGGATCGTAAAAATCGGAGAGGAGGAGGGGTTTGTCTCTATGTAAAGTCTTGTCTAAAGTCCACTTTAAGGGAGGATATTAGCGAAGGGAATGAGGATGTCGAGTCCATATGGGTTGAAATTCATGGAGGGAAAAATGGTAACAAAATTCTCATTGGGGTCTGTTACAAACCCCCAAATATAACAGAAAGCATGGAAAGTCTACTTCTAAAGCAGATAGATGAAGCTGCAACCCATAATGAGGTCCTGGTTATGGGGGACTTTAACTACCCGGATATTAACTGGGAAACAGAAACCTGTGAAACCCATAAAGGCAACAGGTTTCTGCTAATAACCAAGAAAAATTATCTTTCACAATTGGTGCAGAATCCAACCAGAGGAGCAGCACTTTTAGACCTAATACTATCTAATAGACCTGACAGAATAACAAATCTGCAGGTGGTTGGGCATTTAGGAAATAGCGACCACAATATTGTGCAGTTTCACCTGTCTTTCACTAGGGGGACTTGTCAGGGAGTCACAAAAACATTGAACTTTAGGAAGGCAAAGTTTGAACAGCTTAGAGATGCCCTTAATCTGGTAGACTGGGACAATATCCTCAGAAATGAGAATACAGATAATAAATGGGAAATGTTTAAGAACATCCTAAATAGGCAGTGTAAGCGGTTTATACCTTGTGGGAATAAAAGGACTAGAAATAGGAAAAACCCAATGTGGCTAAACAAAGAAGTAAGACAGGCAATTAACAGTAAAAAGAAAGCATTTGCACTACTAAAGCAGGATGGCACCATTGAAGCTCTAAAAAACTATAGGGAGAAAAATACTTTATCTAAAAAACTAATTAAAGCTGCCAAAAAGGAAACAGAGAAGCACATTGCTAAGGAGAGTAAAACTAATCCCAAACTGTTCTTCAACTATATCAATAGTAAAAGAATAAAAACTGAAAATGTAGGCCCCTTAAAAAATAGTGAGGAAAGAATGGTTGTAGATGACGAGGAAAAAGCTAACATATTAAACACCTTCTTCTCCACGGTATTCACGGTGGAAAATGAAATGCTAGGTGAAATCCCAAGAAACAATGAAAACCCTATATTAAGGGTCACCAATCTAACCCAAGAAGAGGTGCGAAACCGGCTAAATAAGATTAAAATAGATAAATCTCCGGGTCCGGATGGCATACACCCACGAGTACTAAGAGAACTAAGTAATGTAATAGATAAACCATTATTTCTTATTTTTAGTGACTCTATAGCGACTGGGTCTGTTCCGCAGGACTGGCGCATAGCAAATGTGGTGCCAATATTCAAAAAGGGCTCTAAAAGTGAACCTGGAAATTATAGGCCAGTAAGTCTAACCTCTATTGTTGGTAAAATATTTGAAGGGTTTCTGAGGGATGTTATTCTGGATTATCTCAATGAGAATAACTGTTTAACTCCATATCAGCATGGGTTTATGAGAAATCGCTCCTGTCAAACCAATCTAATCAGTTTTTATGAAGAGGTAAGCTATAGACTGGACCACGGTGAGTCATTGGACGTGGTATATCTCGATTTTTCCAAAGCATTTGATACCGTGCCGCACAAGAGGTTGGTACACAAAATGAGAATGCTTGGTCTGGGGGAAAATGTGTGTAAATGGGTTAGTAACTGGCTTAGTGATAGAAAGCAGAGGGTGGTTATAAATGGTATAGTCTCTAACTGGGTCGCTGTGACCAGTGGGGTACCGCAGGGGTCAGTATTGGGACCTGTTCTCTTCAACATATTCATTAATGATCTGGTAGAAGGTTTACACAGTAAAATATCGATATTTGCAGATGATACAAAACTATGTAAAGCAGTTAATACAAGAGAAGATAGTATTCTGCTACAGATGGATCTGGATAAGTTGGAAACTTGGGCTGAAAGGTGGCAGATGAGGTTTAACAATGATAAATGTAAGGTTATACACATGGGAAGAGGGAATCAATATCACCATTACACACTGAACGGGAAACCACTGGGTAAATCTGACAGGGAGAAGGACTTGGGGATCCTAGTTAATGATAAACTTACCTGGAGCAGCCAGTGCCAGGCAGCAGCTGCCAAGGCAAACAGGATCATGGGGTGCATTAAAAGAGGTCTGGATACACATGATGAGAGCATTATACTGCCTCTGTACAAATCCCTAGTTAGACCGCACATGGAGTACTGTGTCCAGTTTTGGGCACCGGTGCTCAGGAAGGATATAATGGAACTAGAGAGAGTACAAAGGAGGGCAACAAAATTAATAAAGGGGATGGGAGAACTACAATACCCAGATAGATTAGCGAAATTAGGATTATTTAGTCTAGAAAAAAGACGACTGAGGGGCGATCTAATAACCATGTATAAGTATATAAGGGGACAATACAAATATCTCGCTGAGGATCTGTTTATACCAAGGGGGCATTCTTTGCGTCTGGAGGAGAGAAGGTTTTTCCACCAACATAGAAGAGGATTCTTTACTGTTAGGGCAGTGAGAATCTGGAATTGCTTGCCTGAGGAGGTGGTGATGGCGAACTCAGTCGAGGGGTTCAAGAGAGTCCTGGATGTCTTCCTGGAGCAGAACAATAATGTATCATACAATTATTAGGTTCTGTAGAAGGACGTAGATCTGGGTATTTATTATGATGGAATATAGGCTGAACTGGATGGACAAATGTCTTTTTTCGGCCTTACTAACTATGTTACTATGTTACTATGTTACATACAACATACATACAACATACATACTACATACATGCAACATACATACATACATACAACATACATGCATACAACATATATACAACATAATACATACATACAACATACATACAACATAAATATTGTACTACATATATACTACATTCATAGTACATACATACTACATACTTACAACATACTACATACATATATACATACATACATACTACTTCAATCCAGAGAGTTTTGAGATCTTACAAGGAGAAGCTGCCCATTTTCAGGCCCTGGGCAAAGTTCTCATCATCCGAGACCTCAACGCAAGAACTGGGAGAGAAAACAATTTCTGACCACGGATGGAAAACACCTACATTCTTGGAGCAGAGACTGACAGCCATGACTCAATACACATGGAGAGAAACAGCTATGACAGTACAGTCAACAAAAGTGGCAAAAAGATCTTGAACCTATGTAGAAGATTAGGACTTCATATTCTTAATGGTCGCATCAAGGGAGACTCCCTAGGAAGATACACATTACACTCCCTTGTAGGAAGGAGTGTAGTAGACTATGCTATTACAGATATGGACATGGAAAATATTGGAGGCTTCATAGTCACCCCACAAAAGGACCTGTCAGATCACAGCCAAATTCTTCTGTACACAAAATCTACAGAGAAACCATTGGCACAAAAGCCTCAGCAGAGTGGCCTCTTCAATCTGCCCCCATCCTATAAATGGTCCAAGATATCGGCAATAAAATATCAAGAGGCTTCCAGCAGACCCAGAATACAGGAGATGATCCACCACTTCTACAACTACGAGTACAAGCCTATCCATGAAGGAGTGAACCAAGCTACAAAAGACCTCAACGATGTATTCTACACCATGGCCGAACTGTCCGACCTTAAAAAAGTTAACAATAAAAGGCCAAAAGAAAAACAGGCCAATGGTTTGTTCGACAGAGAATGTAAAGCCATACGGAAAACCCTGAGAACAGCTTCAAACAAGAACACAGAGACCCCAACCATCTGGGTCTGAGGAATACCTACAACACCATACAAAGGCAATACAAAACCATCCTCAAGAGGAAGAAACAGAGTTACATCTCTACCAAACTTAACCAACTCCAAGACGCCCTCCATGACAATTCCTTCTGGGAACTATGGAACCACATGGACACAAAAAACAAGAAAAACATCATCCATATCCAAAATGGCAAACTCTTGCTTCAGTACTTTAGAGACCTCTACAAAGACATCCCGAAAGAAGTACTAAACCAAGAACAGAAAAACATAACTGAAAAACTAAAAGCTATGGAAGAAAAAGTCAAACATTTCCAAAACCCACTGGATACACCAATCACACTACAGGAAATTACAGAGAGAATCTCTTCCATAAGGTGTAGAAAAGCCAGTGGCCCGGATGGAATCCCACCAGAAATCTTGAAATACAGCCCACCGGAAATACAGGCAGCAATGGTTAAACTGTTCAATATTGCGCTGAGTGCTGTATACTTCCCACGTACCTGGAATCAAGGCCTCATCTCACCCATTCACAAGAGTGGGGACAGGTATGACCCTGCCAACTACAGAGGAATATATATCAGCAGCAATATGGGTAAACTGTTCAATAGCATCTTGAACAAAAGGATCCTTAATTTCCTCACCGAGCATAACGTCTTCAGCAAAAGTCAAGCGGGATTCATGCCAAACCACTGCACTACCGAACACATCTACACCCTGCACAGCCTCACTCAGAGTCACATCCACAACACAAAGCATGGGAAGATGTACGCTTGTTTTGTGGATTTCAGAAAGGCTTTTGATTCCCGGGCCTGTTACTGAAACTGCTGGAGAGCGGAATAGGAGGAAAAACCTACGATGTCATCAAAAGCTCCTACACCGAGAACCGTTGCAGCGTGAATGTGAATGGTAGAAGAACGGCTGATTTCCAGCAGAGCCGCGGAGTCAAACAGGGCTGCACCCTAAGCCCAACGCTCTTCAACATATACATCAATGAGTTGGACACCGCTCTGGAATCTTCCCCGACACTAGGTCTCACACTCCTGTTGTGAATTCTGTGGCAGAGCTCCCTCCTGTGGTCACAAGTGGTACTTCGGCTGATTCTCTCTGGGAGCTTCCGTTTGTGGAGGAAAGTGGTACTGCGGCTTCTGACTTTCCTCCCTCAGGTGATCTGGTGAGGTCGTTAGGTGCTTCTCTACTTAACTCCACCTAATGCTTTGATCCATGCTTCCTGTCAATGTTCCAGTGTTGGACTTGTTTTTTCCTGGATCATTCCTGTGGCCTGCTGCTCTGCATAGCTAAGTTCTTCTTTGCTATTTGTTTGCTATTTTTTCTGTCCAGCTTGTCTAGTTGTTTTGCTGGAAGCTCTGGGACGCAAAGGGTGTACCTCCGTGCCGTTAGTTCGGTACGGAGGGTCTTTTTGCCCCCTTTGCGTGGTTTTATTTAGGGTTTTGTGTAGACCGCAAAGTTATCTTTCCTATCCTCGCTCTGTTAAGAAAGTCGGGCCTCACTTTGCTGAATCTATTTCATCCCTACGTTTGTCTTTTCATCTTAACTCACAGTCATTATATGTGGGGGGCTGCTTTTTCCTTTGGGGTATTTCTCTGAGGCAAGGCAGGCTTAATTTCTATCTTCAGGCTAGTTAGTTTCTCAGGCTGTGCAGAGTTGCATAGGTAGAGTTAGGCGCAATCCACGGCTGCCTCTAGTGTTGTTTGGAGAGGATTAGGGATTGCGGTCTGCAGAGTTCCCACGTCTCAGAGCTCGTTCTATTATTTTGGGTTATTGTCAGATCACTGTATGTGCTCTGACCGCTATGTCCATTGTGATACTGAATTGCCTATCACAACAGTACAGGAAGCCAAAAGTGCTAATGATTCTCAATAGAGGGAAAAAAGAAGTTCTGAGACCATTTTTTTTTCTTTGCACTGTGTTTTGCCTTTTTTTTCCCCTAGACATTTGGGTGGTTCAGGACACAGGTGTAGCAATGGACATTAAAGGCCTGTCTTCATGTGTGGATCAGCTCACGGCAAGAGTTCAAAATATTCAAGATTTTGTGGTTCAGAATTCTTTGTTAGAACCGAGAATTCCTATTCCAGATTTGTTTTTTGGAGATAGAACTAAATTTCTGAGTTTCAAAAATAATTGTAAACTATTTCTGGCTTTGAAACCTCGCTCCTCTAGTGACCCAGTTCAACAGGTTAGGATCGTCATTTCTTTTTTGCGTGGCGACCCTCAGGACTGGGCATTTTCTCTTGCATCAGGAGATCCTGCATTAAGTAATATCGATGCATTTTTCCTGGCGCTTGGATTGCTGTACGATGAGCCTAATTCTGTGGATCAGGCAGAAAAAAATTTGCTGGCTCTTTGTCAGGCTCAGGATGAGATAGAGGTATATTGCCAGAAATTTAGAAAGTGGTCCGTGCTCACTCAATGGAATGAATCTGCGCTGGCAGCTATATTCAGAAAGGGTCTCTCTGAAGCCCTTACGGATGTCATGGTGGGATTTCCTATGCCTGCTGGTTTGAATGAGTCTATGTCTTTGGCGATTCAGATCGGTCGACGCTTGCGCGAGTGTAAATCTGTGCATCATTTGGCGGTATTACCTGAGATTAAACCTGAGCCTATGCAGTGCGATAGGACTATGACCAGAGTTGAACGGCAAGAACACAGACGTCTGAATGGGCTGTGTTTCTACTGTGGTGATTCCACTCATGCTATCTCTGATTGTCCTAAGCGCACTAAGCGGTTCGCTAGGTCTGCCACCATTGGTACAGTACAGTCAAAATTTCTTCTGTCCGTTACCTTGATCTGCTCTTTGTCATCGTATTCTGTCATGGCGTTTGTGGATTCAGGCGCTGCCCTGAATTTGATGGACTTGGAATATGCTAAGCGTTGTGGGTTTTTCTTGGAGCCCTTGCAGTGTCCTATTCCATTGAGAGGAATTGATGCTACGCCTTTGGCCAAGAATAAGCCTCAATACTGGACCCAGCTGACCATGTGCATGGCTCCTGCACATCAGGAGGTTATTCGCTTTCTGGTGTTGCATAATCTGCATGATGTGGTCGTGTTGGGGTTGCCATGGCTACAAGCCCATAATCCAGTATTGGATTGGAAATCCATGTCGGTGTCCAGCTGGGGTTGTTAGGGGGTACATGGTGATGTTCCATTTCTGTCAATTTCGTCATCCACCCCTTCTGAGGTTCCAGAGTTCTTGTCTGATTACCGGGATGTATTTGATGAGCCCAAGTCCGATGCCCTACCTCCGCATAGGGATTGTGATTGTGCTATCAATTTGATTCCTGGTAGTAAATTCCCAAAAGGTCGACTGTTTAATTTATCCGTGCCTGAGCACACCGCTATGCGCAGTTATGTGAAGGAATCCCTGGAGAAGGGGCATATTCGCCCGTCATCGTCGCCATTAGGAGCAGGGTTTTTTTTTGTAGCCAAGAAGGATGGTTCGCTGAGACCTTGTATAGATTACCGCCTTCTTAATAAGATCACTGTTAAATTTCAGTACCCCTTGCCATTGTTATCTGATTTGTTTGCTCGGATTAAGGGGGCTAGTTGGTTCACCAAGATAGATCTTCGTGGTGCGTATAATCTGGTGCGAATCAGGCGAGGTGATGAGTGGAAAACTGCATTTAATACGCCCGAGGGTCATTTTGAGTATCTAGTTATGCCATTCGGACTTGCCAATGCTCCATCAGTGTTTCAGTCCTTTATGCATGACATCTTCCGAGAGTACCTGGATAAATTCCTGATTGTGTACTTGGATGACATTTTGATCTTCTCGGATGATTAGGAGTCTCATGTGAAGCAGGTCAGAACGGTTTTTCAGGTCCTGCGTGCTAATTCTTTGTTTGTGAAGGGATCAAAGTGTCTCTTTGGTGTGCAGAAGGTTTCATTTTTGGGGTTCATCTTTTCCCCTTCTACTATCGAGATGGACCCTGTTAAGGTCCAAGCCATCCATGATTGGACTCAGCCGACATCTCTGAAAAGTCTGCAAAAGTTCCTGGGCTTTGCTAATTTTTATCGTCGCTTCATCTGCAATTTTTCTAGTATTGCCAAACCATTGACCGATTTGACCAAGAAGGGTGCTGATTTGGTCAATTGGTCTTCTGCTGCTGTGGAAGCTTTTCAAGAGTTGAAGCGTCGTTTTTCTTCTGCCCCTGTGTTGTGTCAACCAGATGTTTCTCTTCCGTTCCAGGTCGAGGTTGATGCTTCTGAGATTGGAGCAGGGGCTGTTTTGTCGCAGAGAGGTTCTGATTGCTCAGTGATGAAACCATGCGCTTTTTTTTCCAGGAAGTTTTCGCCTGCTGAGCGAAATTATGATGTGGGCAACCGAGAGTTGCTGGCCATGAAGTGGGCATTCGAGGAGTGGCGTCATTGGCTTGAAGGAGCTAAGCATCGCGTGGTGGTATTGACTGATCATAAGAACTTGACTTATCTCGAGTCTGCTAAGCGTTTGAATCCTAGACAGGCTCGTTGGACGCTGTTTTTTGCCCGTTTTGACTTTGTGATTTCGTACCTTCCGGGCTCTAAAAATGTGAAGGCAGATGCTCTGTCTAGGAGTTTTGTGCCCGACTCTCCGGGTTTATCTGAGCCGGCGGGTATTCTCAAGGAAGGAGTAATTGTGTCTGCCATCTCCCCTGATTTGCGGCGGGTGCGGCAAAAATTTCAGGCTAATAAACCTGATCGTTGTCCAGCGGAGAAACTGTTTGTCCCTGATAGGTGGACGAATAAAGTTATCTCTGAGGTTCATTGTTCGGTGTTGGCTGGTCATCCTGGAATCTTTGGTACCAGAGAGTTAGTGGCTAGATCCTTTTGGTGGCCATCTCTGTTGCGGGATGTGCGTACTTTTGTGCAGTCCTGTGGGATTTGTGCTCGGGCTAAGCCCTGCTGTTCTCGTGCCAGTGGGTTGCTTTTGCCCTTGCCGGTCCCGAAGAGGCCTTGGACACATATCTCTATGGATTTTATTTCAGATCTTCCCGTTTCTCAAAAGATGTCAGTCATTTGGGTGGTCTGTGATCCCTTTTCTAAGATGGTCCATCTGGTACCCTTGTCTAAATTGCCTTCCTCCTCTGATTTGGTGCCATTGTTCTTCCAGCATGTGGTTCGTTTGCATGGCATTCCAGAGAATATTGTTTCTGACAGAGGTTCCCAGTTTGTTTCGAGGTTTTGGCGAGCCTTTTGTGGTAGGATGGGCATTGACTTGTCTTTTTCCTCGGCTTTCCATCCTCAGACTAATGGCCAGACCGAACGAACCAATCAGACCTTGGAAACATATCTGAGATGCTTTGTTTCTGCCGATCAGGATGACTGGGTGTCCTTTTTGCCTTTGGCTGAGTTCGCCCTTAATAATCGGGCCAGCTCGGCTACCTTGGTTTCGCCATTTTTCTGCAATTCTGGGTTCCATCCTCGTTTCTCTTCAGGACAGGTTGAGTCTTCGGACTGTCCTGGTGTGGATACTGTGGTGGACAGGTTGCAGCAGATTTGGACTCATGTAGTGGACAATTTGATCTTGTCCCAGGAGAAGGCTCAACGTTTCGCTAATCGCAGACGCCGTGTGGGTCCCCGACTTCGTGTTGGGGATCTGGTTTGGTTATCTTCTCGTCATATTTCTATGAAGGTTTCCTCTCCTAAGTTTAAACCTTGTTTCATTGGTCCGTATAGGATTTCTGAGGTTCCTAATCCTGTGTCTTTTCGTCTGACCCTCCCAGATTCTTTTTCCATACATAACGTATTCCATAGGTCATTGTTGCGGAGATACGTGGCACCTATGGTTCCATCTGTTGACCCTCCTGCCCTGGTTTTGGTGGAGGGGGAATTGGAGTATATTGTGGAGAAGATTTTGGATTCTCGTGTTTCTAGACGGAAACTCCAGTATCTGGTTAAATGGAAGGGTTATGCTCAGGAAGATAATTCCTGGGTTTTTGCCTCTGATGTCCATGCTCCCGATCTTGTTCGTGCCTTTCATGTGGCTCATCCTGGTCGGCCTGGGGGCTCTGGTGAGGGTTCGGTGACCCCTCCTCAAGGGGGCGGTACTGTTGTGAATTCTGTGGCAGAGCTCCCTCCTGTGGTCACAAGTGGTACTTCGGCTGATTCTCTCTTGGGAGCTTCCGTTTGTGGAGGAAAGTGGTACTGCGGCTTCTGAGTTTCCTCCCTCAGGTGATCTGGTGAGGTCGTTAGGTGCTTCTCTACTTAACTCCACCTAATGCTTTGATCCATGCTTCCTGTCAATGTTCCAGTGTTGGACTTGTTTTTTCCTGGATCATTCCTGTGGCCTGCTGCTCTGCATAGCTAAGTTCTTCTTTGCTATTTGTTTGCTATTTTTTCTGTCCAGCTTGTCTAGTTGTCTTGCTGGAAGCTCTGGGACGCAAAGGGTGTACCTCCGTGCCGTTAGTTCGGTACGGATGGTCTTTTTGCCCCCTTTGCGTGGTTTTATTTAGGGTTTTGTGTAGACCGCAAAGTTATCTTTCCTATCCTCGCTCTGTTAAGAAAGTCGGGCCTATGAATCTATTTCATCCCTACGTTTGTCTTTTCATCTTAACTCACAGTCATTATATGTGGGGGGCTGCTTTTTCCTTTGGGGTATTTCTCTGAGGCAAGGTAGGCTTATTTTCCATCTTCAGGCTAGTTAGTTTCTCAGGCTGTGCCGAGTTGCATAGGTAGAGTTAGGCGCAATCCACGGCTGCCTCCAGTGTTGTTTGGAGAGGATTAGGGATTGCGGTCTGCAGAGTTCCCACGTCTCAGAGCTCGTTCTATTATTTTGGGTTATTGTCAGATCACTGTATGTGCTCTGACCGCTATGTCCATTGTGATACTGAATTGCCTATCACAACACACTCCATGATGCCCAGGTGAAATTCTTGCTGTATGCAGATGACCTACTGCTGCTGTCACCAACTGAGAAAGGTCTCCAAGAAAACCTGAAAATCCTGGAGAAATTCAGCTCCACATGGGCACTGCCGATCAATGCAAAGAAAACCAACATTATGGTGTTCCAGAAGAGAAAGCAAAGACTGAACCAGCACCTTCCATTCGTGCTAAACAACTGCACTCTTACAGAAAGGACAGATATACCTACCTGGGCCTGGAAATTCACCAGTCAGAGAGCTTCAAACAAGCCAAAGAGACCCTGAAGGACAAGGCCTGCAAAACCTTCTATGCCATCCGAAGGAAGCTCTACCATCTGAAGCCGCCAGTGAGGGTCTGGCTAAATATCTTCGATGCCATAATCACCCCAATCCTCCTGTACAACAGTGAAGTCTGGGGCCCTCACACATACCCAGACTGGTCAAAGTGGGATTCCAGTCCAACAGAAATATTCCACCTGGAATTCTGTAAACACCTTCTCCAGGTCCATCGGAGCACAACCAACAATGCCTGCCAGGCTGAGCTGGGCAGATTCCCACTGCACCTAGCAGTCCTGAAGAGGGTGCTATCCTTCCAGGCTCACCTACAGAGTAGCAACCCAAGCTCTTATCATCATAAAGCCATGCTACATATAAGTGGTCCCCACAAACCAGGACCCCAGGACCCACACTTGTGATAGAAATATGTATATCATGTAGATCTCACTTGCATGTATACTCCTCTATAATCATATATACTCATATAAACGCAAATATATCTATATACACTATAATCAATTGCTTAAAATGGCTGACATAAACTAATATAAGCCAGACAGACTGTTCGGTGTTTTCCACCCAAAAAGCAGAAGAACTCCAGACGGGACGGAGACTGCAGCTCCATCAGAGTAAGGTAAGAAAATTCTATCATCTTACCTGAATGTCCCCTGTGCCCAGTCCGGGTCTGTACCTTTAGCCGGTCAGGTGTGGTCACCACCGCATTCCCAGGTAGTGTAAAAAGTCCGAGCCTGAACCTAAACCCTGGGATATAAGTCAAGGTGTCTGCTGTGTGCCGTGTATATGTTCTGTGTTTGTGTAACATATGGGAGAAGCAAGGAACAGTGACTGTTTGTGGTTGCTGGGTAACAGACCGCAGGAGGTCAAATCACTCGATAAGTTATTGCAGGATTCCCGTGCATAGGAGGGACAGTTAGTCCCGGGCAGCTGGTCCCAGGCTCCAGGCACGGGTAGTGATAACTTAGAGGGCTACTGCAGATTCCCGTAGTGCCGACTATCTAGTTAGATAGGTTGGACCGGGGTGGTAGAAATCCCACCTGTTGTGTTTCTCACTCAGGTGGCCCGGGCAAAGGTGTGCTCAGTGCGATTGGCAGTAGTCTGTTTTCCCAGCGCTTCCTGCACGTGTCACAAAATAATAAAGAGGGTGTCGAATCTCCTGGATGTCAATGTTCTTTGTCTGTTAATGTCATGTATTGTTGCTTAACTACGTAGAATTGAAAAAGAAAGTTTTTTTTTCTCTTCTCTCTCCCCGTCTGTTCTCTATTAAGAACTTCCCCTCCTCCATGCAGTTAGGAGAAATATATGCATTGTAAATCACACGGTCACCACCGGTTTTTTTTGTCATTTTTTCCCCTCTTCTTTTTGTTGCTAAGTTTTTTGTTTTTGCATATATCTGGCTATTATATAACATTTATTTGAAGAGGTGAAACTAAATGATATCTATCATTTTTGATGTGACATACGTGATTTTTGGTATAACAGCAGCTGCTGATAAAAAGGGGAAGTGTGTCTCTGACTGCATTTGAGCGCAGAGTACGGAGAAAGGAAAAAAAAGGGGGGGGGAAGAGGAGAAGCCGTTTTGCTGCATTTTTTAAGTTTTTAGACTTTTAAGTTTTTCAAAGTTTCTTTTCTTTTCTGCCTCTTCACCTTTTTGTTTAAAAGGGGTTTTTATTTATTTATTTTTCTTCCTTCTCTGTGAAAATCCTGAGTTTTGGATGGCGTACCCAGTTTTTTATGGTTCTTTTATGTTTTGATTTCAACATCTTGCATCAATTTTTTTGAAAGCTCCCTTTTTCTTCTACTTTTCGTGTTTTTATATACTTACCTACTTGAGATTTTTATTGTTGTGTTTTTTATTTCTCTTTTTGCAATGGGGAATAATTTGGCCAAGCAACAGGAGAGCCTTTTGCTTCCTGATGAGAAAACGGCTCCTCAAATAGTAGCGGAGCATGAAGGTGTCAGATATGTGAAGAATTACAGGCAGCTCATGAAAGTATGTGAAATGCATCAGGGAGGCAGACTTAGAGCTGCAGAATGGCATGATGTCTTAAAAAGAAAGAAAGGAAAGTTAGTTGATACTAACTTGCTGCCCACTGCAACAGCATGGTATAAGGTGGCTACAGACTTACAACGTTTAGGGAGCACTGAAAGATATGTGAAGGAGTCAGGAAGTGATTTTTATGTGTACAAATTAGGGAAAGGTGTTAAACCATCAGCACCTCCCCCATTTGGGGATGAAAAATATTGGGTGTGTGCAGTCTGCACCCAGCAGAATCCATTGTACAGGGAGACTTGCTCAGCATGTGGTGCGCTCCGCCCAAACTTTGTACAGGGAGATGGCACTGTTACTCTGACAATGCCGGCACGGGCTGCATCAAAGAAGAAGGAATTCTCTTCTTGTCTTTCTCCTCCATCTTTTTCCTCTCCGTCTTTTGCACTGCCCTCTCCTCCTCCTCTTTTATCTCCACCTCTTTCTCCTCCTCTTTCTCTTCCTCACCCTTCTCATTATTCCGCACCTCCTCCTCCTACACCACACCCTCCTTCTTCTTCTTCATCTCCTCCTCCTACACCACACCCTCCTTCTTCTTCTTCTTCTTCTTCTTCATCTCCTCCTCCTACACCACACCCACCTCCTTCACACTTTTCATCTCCTCCTCTCTCTCTCTCTCTGAAGCACTCTCCCCCTCCTCTAAATCACCCATCTTTTCCTTACTCTGTGTCACACTCTCCTTCTCCTGATCTGCTGCCTGTCAGGCAGGTGCCGAGTCCAGGCAGTGTGGTGTCTCTTTATCCAGTGCTCACAGCACAAGGCACATTCTATGTTCCCAATACAGCCCAGCCTCTGACAGTCATGGTATCGGGGGAGGAGGGTGGAGAACCCCCAGTAGAAGGCACCCCCCAAGCCGCAGCAGGCTTCCCCCAGGAAAACCCGGCAGCAGGCAGCTCAGGTCCGGGGACAGGGGGGGGGGAGACAGGCGTCACCATCAGATGGTGATCAGTATCCCCGGTCAGAGCAGCCAACATTCACACCACAATGGAACTATAATCCTCCACAGCCTCAGCAGGGTGGGGACACATCCTCTCACAAAAAGACAATATCCAAGACCGCTTATCAGCCACTGCAGGACCCCAGTGCACTCCATCACAACTATTCCTCTGATGAGGATGAAGAGGGGACTTCATACATGCTACCCAGTACTAGAAAGAAAAACCCACGGGCACCTAGGAGACAGGGGCAGATAGAAGCACCACCATTACACTATGTGCACTTCACCCCAAGTCAGGTGACCAGTATCCTCAACAATCTTCCAGATCCAGAGATGCACCCCATGCCATTCTACAGAAGAATGCAGCAGAACCAGCGCACATATGCAGCCACCTGGAATGATCTGTGGGCAGTGATGGAGATAAAGGCAGGTGATGCCTTCTGGCCAATCATGAAAGAACACTTCAAGCTTTCAGCAGACTTAGACGTACATGCCTGGGAGTCAGGGCCGAAGCTGATTGAACAACTCAGAGAGTGGGCCAAAGGCAGGCTGGCCGGACAGGACCTCAGCTTACATGACATGAGTCAGGAGAAGACAGAGACTGTGGAGAAGTTCCATGGCAGAGAAATGCAGGTTTTCCAGGACCTGGGCTTCACCATTCATGATCAGATACACAGACAGATGTTGGCACAGGCCTTTGTGCATGGACTCAGAGAACCAATCAAGAAGCCACTGATAGTGGCTAGACCCGAGTACAGGTCAATAGCAATGGACACCCTGCTCACCATAGCCAAGGGGATCGAGTCCCAACCAGGAGTGCGGAAGAAAACACCCCTTATGGCGGCCATAGACTCTGAAGAGCCACCGCAATACCGAGACAGAAGGAACGTCAGATGTTTCAACTGCGGCAAATTGGGTCATTACCAGAGCCGGTGCAGAGCTCCATCACAACCCAAGACCCTGCCCAGAGGAGCAAGCCGAGGAGCAGACAAGGTGGACAGTGAAGCGCCCCATCCATAGGACAGGGGCAAGCCAGGGCCGCAAGACACCACGCTCCTGACATGCAAAACCCCTTCAGCAGGACCAACCCCTCAAATTACCCTGAAAGTGGATGGCGTTGTCAGGTTTTTTCTTGTAGACACTGTTGCAGCCAGAAGTGTGATGAGACATGTGGAACTCCCTGACCCTACCTGCCTATCAGAATCCTCTGTGTCTTGCGTAGGCATCGACGGTCAAGTCAGAAATTCTCAGCTTACAAAGCCTCTGAGCGTGTGCACTCAGCCAGGACACTCTATTCTGTCCCAGTTTGTGGTGTCAAGAACCTGCCCACTCAACCTACTGGGGGCAGACCTTCTACAGAAACTAAAAGCAACCATAGTGTTCCAGGAAGATGGGACCGTGACCCTTTCTTCACCTCTGACCCAGGAAGAGTCAGTCATGCTGGCAGCCTTACAGGAACCTCAAACAACCCATGAAGGCCTACCCAAGGAGGTACTGGACGTAGTACCAGAAAGTCTATGGTCTAAGGGACCCCAAGATGTGGGAAAACTTCAGGTTGCCCCGGTGCGGGTATCGTTCAAGCCAGGTACTCCATATCCTCGTAAGGCCCAGTATCCCTTGTCCATTGCACAGAGTCAAGCCGTCTCAGACCAATTGAAGGTGTTCCTGGAAATAGGGGTCGTTGTCCCCTGCACCTCTCCTTGCAATACCCCGCTTTTCCCTGTCAAGATAAAGACTGTAAAAGGAGAGCCAACCAAGTTCAGAATGGTACATGACCTAAGAGCGGTGAATGACGCTACAGTATTTGAAACTCCAATTGTGCCGAATCCACACACCCTGCTCTCAAATGTGCCTTCCACAGCAACAGTGTTCATGGTGATCGACCTGGCAAATGCTTTCATCAGTGTTCCCCTCCATCCAGATGACCAGTTCCTGTTTGCCTTCACGCATCAGGGGGCACAGTACACATGGGCGGTGATGCCACAGGGGGCCCAGAACAGCCCCTCGCAATTCACCAAAGCAATGTCCACAGTTCTCGCCAACTGGATCACAGAACATGCAGAAGTGACCCTGCTACAATACGTGGACGATCTACTCCTTTGTGCAGTTGACTTTGACACGTGTAAAGCACATTCCGTGTCTCTCCTACTCTACCTGGCGAAACAACACTGCAAGGTCTCGAAGAACAAAGTCCAGTGGTGTCTGAAGCGAGTTACATTCCTTGGGCACTGCATTGCTCACCAGACTAAACACCTGACAGATGACCGGAAGACCACAGTGGAGAGGATGGCTCCCCCAACATCTCCAAAGGCACTACAAGCTTTTCTTGGTCTAGTTTCGTACTGCAGAACCTGGATCCCTGATGCCTCAGTCCTAATGCAACCTCTGTATGACTGCGATAACGTAACCCCGTTCCTGCTAACAGATGTGGCCTTCAGTTCGTTCAAGAAGCTAAAAGACTCAGTAGTCTCAGCGCCAGCGCTAGGCCTACCTGACTACGAGAAGCCATTCCGTCTCTACCTGATGGAGAAAGAAGGCCATGCTACTGGAGTCCTGACACAGACTCACGGGGGAAGACAGAGACCTCTAGGCTATTTTTCAGCTCGCCTGGATCCAGTTGCAAGGGGAGCCCCCTCCTGCATGAGAGCAGTATTTGCAGCACACGCCCTCCTGGACAAAACAGGTGACATCATTCTTGGACATCCACTGGAAATCCTGGCTTCACATGACATCTCAGCAATTCTCAATCAAACCCAGCCAAAACATCTCTCCACCGCAAGACATCTTCGTCTACAGTGCTCACTACTACTGCCTGACGACGTCACCATCTCCAGATGTACAGTCCTCAATCCAGCCACTCTACTCCCACTCCCAAGGGGGGATACAGATATGGACCCTCCAGATCAAAATCTGCATGATACCTTCCACAAGGATCTGGATTTGCTCCGACCGGATGATCATGATTGTTTCAGCATCATGCAACAGGAAACAGCAGGACTACCCAATGTGGCAGAAGAGCCACTGGCCAACCCAGAGTTGATCCTCTATGTAGATGGCTCCAGATTTGCAGATGGTGAAGGAAGATTTCACACGGGATGTGCAGTGACCAGCAATCAAGAAATCCTGTGGTCCAGGAGTCTGCCACCTAGCCTGTCAGCCCAAGAAGCAGAACTGATAGCGCTGATGAAGGCTTGCCAGATTGCAGAAGGCAAAACTGCGAACATTTACATCGATTCAAGGTATTCGCATGGCATAGCACACGACTTCGGACCCATCTGGGCTGCAAGAGACTTCATCACAGCAAGTGGAACAACCGTAAAGCATCATGGAGCTATTAAAGACCTACTGAGCGCACTCCAACTCCCAAAAATGGTGGCAGTACTGAAGGTCAAAGCACATGGAAAACTGAACACAGTAGAGGCACGGGGCAACAACATGGCAGATATGGCAGCCAAAGAAGCCGCCAAAGGAAGACAGTATGGAGAAATGGGAGAAGTCGTAGAGCCGGACGGCTACTACGTGGCAACTGAGGACAAGACACCAGATGAGATGACGTCTTGGGATCTATTCAAGAAGTTGCAAGAACAAGCCCCAAAGGAGGAGAAGGAGAATTGGATGCGGAAGGGTGCAACACATCAAGAAGGAAGAGTATACTCAATGGACTACAAACCCTGTTTACCCAGAAGCATGTACCCTATGGTGGTCCAGTGGGCACATGGGCCCACGCACAGATCAAAGACACAGATGAATGATCTGATTGGTGCTTACTGGTTCGCTCCAGGGATCTCCACCCTAACAGCCAAGTTCACTAGCAGCTGTCTGACCTGCGGCAAATGCAACCCTGGAAGAATGGAGAAAGTTCCCACACATCATCTTGCCAGACCGCTGTACCCCTTCCAGAGGATCCAGATAGACCACATCCAGATGCCGCCAAGTGGAGGATTCGAATATGCCCTTGTGGTCGTGGACGTGTTTTCAGGATGGCCAGAAGCTTTCCCAGTGAGGAATCAGTCAGCAAAGACTACTGCAAAGAAGCTACTCTCAGAGATCGTGTGCAGATACGGGGTCCCAGAAGTGATAGAGAGTGATCAGGGGCCCGCATTCACAGCAAACCTTACAAGGGAGATCTGGTCAGCAGTAGGGTCAGACTTAGGCCTACACACTCCCTACCACCCCAAGAGTAGCGGGAAAGTAGAAAGACTGAATGGGACACTCAAAAACAGGATGTTAAAAGTTGCCCAAGAGACACGCAAACCATGGCATGAAACACTCCCCATCGCACTGTTTAGTGTCAGGCACACTCCCCGGGGCCCAGAAAAGTTGTCACCTCATGAGATTCTGTTTGGGTCCAGCCCTTGGTTAGGGGTAATCTTCCCTCAGCAGTTAACAATGCAATATGATACTTTGTCTGCTTATGTAAGGCTGAACTGGATGGACAAATGTCTTTTTTCGGCCTTACTAACTATGTTACTATTTAGGTTCTGTAGAAGGACGTAGATCTGGGTATTTATTATGATGGAATATAGGCTGAACTGGATGGACAAATGTCTTTTTTTCGGCCTTACTAACTATGTTACTATGTAATTGAACTCACCAAGAAACTTGCTAACATCCATTCTCGAGTTTTCTCTTCATTACCAGATCCAGGATCGGTACCCGGTTCACACTCCCTGAAACCAGGAGACTGGGTGTTGGTGAAGAAGTTTGTGAGGAGATCGCTTGACCCCAGATTTGACGGTCCCTTCCAAGTGCTGCTGACGACACCAACCTCTGTGAAACTAGAGGGAAGGCCCACTTGGATCCACGCATCGCACTGCAAGAAGGCTCCCGTACCAGAAGATACGCCTAAGCTAGAATGATCCTGATGATGGAAAAGACAGTCAAGGAAACAACAAACCTGATGCCGCATCTCCTCCTGGACGAACCTATCCGAATTCAGATTCACCCACCTGTTGGCTCCTCCAATCCTGATGATGACGACGAATATGTGGAACTGATCGCACAGAGTCGCCAATATGAGACCATGCATGTTTCTACCCCCGTTTAGGGACAGATCTCCTGATCGCTCATTGCGAAAGACTGTACGGTGTAGGGCGTAGACACTAGGTTTGCGTCGGATCGCCGGCAGCACAAAAGAGTTGCAGCGCTTTGGGACAGGAGGCTAGGCTTAGGGCAAGTGATATCTAAGGGGGGCTTGTGATAGAAATATGTATATCATGTAGATCTCACTTGCATGTATACTCCTCTATAATCATATATACTCATATAAATGCAAATATATCTATATACACTATAATCAATTGCTTAAAATGGCTGACATAAACTAATATAAGCCAGACAGACTGTTCGGTGTTTTCCATCCAAAAAGCAGAAGAACTCCAGATGTATTAAGTGCTGATGAGTTGTCTCAACTTTGCCCTACATACCGAGAGCTACATTTTAGTTGCATAATCAGCAGTCATATGCGCATTAATCACAATATTCCATATATATCAGATAACCAATAACTGAATTGTATGTTAATTAACTAACCGCCCCAACCACACCTTTCTATATGCTATTATAAAAACTATGTATCAGGATATAAATCTCCAGTCTTTGATTGAATGTCAAGCTGTCACCACGTGTCAGACTCATTCTTTAAGGGCTCAGAAATAATAATTGGGAGCGGCCGCAGCACACACGGGTAGATTTATCCAACCCAAATTTCCATAACACCTACCTGGGCCTGGAAATTCACCAGTCAGGGAGCTTCAAACAAGCCAAAGAGACCCTGAAGGACAAGGCCTGCAAAACCTTCTATGCCATCCGAAGGAAACTCTACCATCTGAAGCCGCCAGTGAGGGTCTGGCTAAATATCTTCGATGCCATAATCACCCCAATCCTCCTGTACAACAGTGAAGTCTGGGGCCCTCACACATACCCAGACTGGTCAAAGTGGGACTCCAGTCCAACAGAAATATTCCACCTGGAATTCTGACCAAGCCACAACAACTTTACCATGGAGTGCCAAAGGAGTGAACCCACACAAAGGATGAATAACAGATAATCTTTATTAGAGCAAAGTGGCAAAAAATATAATAGAATAATTTTTAATAACAATGAAAGAATAAAAACAAGTACGCGATAATTAAAACAGGACAATTACAAAAAATTTTTTTATATTTTTTGTGAATCGTATATGTTGGTGACCACCAATATAAATTATTGCAGATAGAAACACATTAAAAAACAGTGTATATAAAAAATATATATGAAATAAGTGAATTATGATACTAATAAAAAAATCGTGCAATTCTGTGTACAGATAATAGCAAAATTTGCCGGTTCCAGAAAAGGTAAATAAATAATGTGCACAGTAAAAAAAGTGGACTATATGCTGAGATTTTAAATGTACAGAGCCACAGCACATAAGAAAGCCAATTTTATCAACTCCTAAAGACCAAATAAAGTGCAAATACAAATTTGTACCAAAAAAATACAAAACACCACAAAAGATGTTAGAATATGTCCAAAATGTGTGGATAAATAAACGTGAAACACACACAATATAACAAGCTCAAAGTACCCAATTTATAATAAAATTATAAGGCATATATCTTTGTGCCACATAGATCAGTGTGCAGAACCGCAGAAAAAAGCACACAGCTATAAAGTGCAGTGTGCAGATAGTATGAATTGCTCATAAGCTGTCTATGAGTATAACACCGCTTATAAAAGCAGCATACCGCTGCAAGCTCAAATATAGTGCAAAGTAACGCTGCAAGCTCAGATAAAGTGCAAAGTAAAAGAATCGTGAAATAAGGACAATCTGCAAAATACCTGTAATGGGGGTCACTAGGTCCTGATATCGCGCACCCCGACGCGCGTTTCGGAAACACGTGTTTCCGAAACGCGCGTCGGGGTGCGCGATATCAGGACCTAGTGACCCCCATTACAGGTATTTTGCAGATTGTCCTTATTTCACGATTCTTTTACTTTGCACTTTATCTGAGCTTGCAGCGTTACTTTGCACTATATTTGAGCTTGCAGCGGTATGCTGCTTTTATAAGCGGTGTTATACTCATAGACAGCTTATGAGCAATTCATACTATCTGCACACTGCACTTTATAGCTGTGTGCTTTTTTCTGCGGTTCTGCACACTGATCTATGTGGCACAAAGATATATGCCTTATAATTTTATTATAAATTGGGTACTTTGAGCTTGTTATATTGTGTGTGTTTCACGTTTATTTATCCACACATTTTGGACATATTCTAACATCTTTTGTGGTGTTTTGTATTTTTTTGGTACAAATTTGTATTTGCACTTTATTTGGTCTTTAGGAGTTGATAAAATTGGCTTTCTTATGTGCTGTGGCTCTGTACATTTAAAATCTCAGCATATAGTCCACTTTTTTTACTGTGCACATTATTTATTTACCTTTTCTGGAACCGGCAAATTTTGCTATTATCTGTACACAGAATTGCACGATTTTTTTATTAGTATCATAATTCACTTATTTCATATATATTTTTTATATACACTGTTTTTTAATGTGTTTCTATCTGCAATAATTTATATTGGTGGTCACCAACATATACGATTCACAAAAAATATAAAAAAATTTTTTGTAATTGTCCTGTTTTAATTATCGCGTACTTGTTTTTATTCTTTCATTGTTATTAAAAATTATTCTATTATATTTTTTGCCACTTTGCTCTAATAAAGATTATCTGTTATTCATCCTTTGTGTGGGTTCACTCCTTTGGCACTCCATGGTAAAGTTGTTGTGGCTTGGTCCGTACTTGAGTGTTTAGTCACTATCCTCTCACAGAGCACTGATATTATTTTATTCTAATAATTTTTAAATATTTTTTATAGTATTCTACAATTGGTTTTAGTGCATCTGTGTTTTCTAATATATACACCTGGAATTCTGTAAACACCTTCTCCAGGTCCATCGGAGCACAACCAACAATGCCTGCCAGGCTGAGCTGGGCAGATTCCCACTGCACCTAGCAGTCCTGAAGAGGGTGCTATCCTTCCAGGCTCACCTACAGAGTAGCAACCCAAGCTCTTATCATCATAAAGCCATGCTACATATAAGTGGTCCCCACAAACCAGGACCCCAAAAACAATTCACCCAAACCCAACCTGACCGAACCGTCAACCAAACCAACCTGACAAAAGTCACAATCAGGAAGATGGTAGAGGAGGGACAGAAGAAGTACGTCAGTGTCTGGAGGAATGAGATCAGCAGCTCACAGAAACTGACCGTGTACCAGAGTCTATAGAGAGACTACAGAGTGGCTTCATATCTGGAGAAACTCTCGGATCCCAGAGACCACCAGATCCTGAGCCAGTATAGACTCAGTGCCCACAATCTGGCCATCGAGGTCGGCCGGCACAGACAGAGCTACAAGCCAAGGGAGGACAGACTGTGCCTACACTGTGACCTGGAGGCCCTGGAGGATGAGACCCACTTCCTGCTACACTGCCCCAAATACTCAGCAGTGAGGGACACTCACTTCAGGATACTCTCCGATCTCTTCCCGGATTTCAGCTCCATGAAAGAGGAAGAGAAAAAATATATCCTGCTGGGGGAAGAAGAGAGCGCAGTGGAGATAGCAGTGCAGTATGTGAGCGCGTGCCATAGACTGCGAGAAAGACAACCATGATATGCCATGGACTTCTTTACCCCCACCCTGCACCCCATCCATCGTTCCCACATTCCCCACCTATTACCCCACAGTCTCTACTTCCTATTCCCTACTGTACTTGTGCTTTGGCAAGACTAATGTTTATTTGGTCCTGCCAATAAAGCTTTTTTTAATTGAATTGAATACATACTACATACATACTACATACATACATGCATACATACATACTACATACAATACATACTACATACATACTACATACATACATACTGCATACTGTACATACATGCAACATACACACTACATACATACAACATACATACTACATACATAATGCATACATACTACATACATACAACATACATATGACATACATAATGCATACATACTACATACTACATACATACTACATATACACTACATACATACTACATACTACATACATACATACTACATACATACTACATACAATACATTCATACATTACATACAATACATACATACAGACATACAGTACATATAAAATAGATTACATACTCACCATCACTTGTCATTTTGATCCCTGAAGCCACTGTCATCTCTAAAAAAGTTTAAAATAACAAACAACCAATATACTCCCTGATCCGCAGAAATCCACGAGTGTCCCACGACGATCTCCCGTGGAGAACGGCAACATCAGCTGATGCGACCGCTCTCTAGCACTAGAAGTCCTAGAGACGGGTCATTTGACATTTCTACCTTTGAAACCCAGAGAAGGGTCAAATGACCTAAAGGATTTTATCTATAGCTTATCTTATCTCTATTCACTGTCCTATGTTCTGTAATTAAGGCCATTACTGTTGCACCACAGGAGGTTGTTTGCTGTTTTCCATCCAGCTTACCCATGTAGTTTCAAGTTTCAAGTTAGTTCTGTTCAGTTTATTGTATTTGATAATATAAAGACTATACATATTGTATTCAGTTTAGTATTATTTGTGCAAAAAAGCGCTGAAACAATGAATCATTTTTTATATTTTTTAAATAGAGAATTAGAAATTTTAGAGCAAGGTACAGCTGTGAGTAATGACCAGAAGCATTTGTATCTAAGGCTATGTGCACACTGTGCGGATTCCACTGCGGATTTTTCCACAGCGGAATTCCAAAATCCGCAGTGAAAACCTGTTGCGGTTTTTACTGCGGATTTATCGCGTTTTTTACTGCGGTTTCTTCTGCGGATTTTCATCTGCAGTTTCCTATTGGAGCAGGTGAAAATCCGCAGAAAAGAAGTGACATGCTGCGGAATGTAATCCGCAGCGTTTCCGCGCGGATTTTTCCGCAGCATGTGCACAGCGTTTTTTGTTTCCCATAAGTTTACATTGTACTGTAAACTCAGGGAAAACTGCTGCGGATCCGCAGCGGTCAAAGGTACCGTTACATGTTACGAACTCGTCAACGATATAGTTAGAAATGTCACGTGATCACATCGCTCGTGCAATCAGTTTCACATCGTCCAAGAGGCGTCACATGCAACTATCTTGTTAACGATGTAAATTTTGGCTCCGCGTTAGCCTCATTGCAAACGTTTGCAGAACGATTTTTCGCAATGGCAGGAATAGGAGAATTTAGACCAAAATCGTTCATCTCAGCATTACACTGAATGATGCTGCACATCTTCTGACACATAATTGGACGAGGATCGTCAGATTTGAGATCCTGACCTCAAATCTGCGATCAGCGATCCAACGATGTGTTTGTCCGATATCTTCACGTTACACGCAACGATGTGAAAACACATTGCATGAACGACGTGATCATGTGACGTTTTCAAATGATATCGTCAACGAGATCGTAACGTGTAACTGTACCTTTAGGCCTCAATCACACTAGCGAAAAAAAATCGCAGCATGTTCATTCTTGTGCAAATTTGGCGCGAAAAAAATTTGCACAAGAAGACTGAAATTTTAGTGTGAAAATATACAAAAGAACAACTGTTATTTGTTTTGATGCTTTTTATTTTTTTTTAAAAACCAATAAGATTCTTTTTTCACTAAAGGGTTATTTCACACCAACATCAAACAATTGTCACATTTTCAAGATGAGCAGTGTATAAGCGGCATGGCCAAACAAATGTGATAAAACAGTGAACAAGAAAACAATATAATCAAATTATACAACAGGGAGGGATGTTGGTGGAGGAGTGGGAAGAGGGGAGGGGGAAAGGATAAAGACAAATACATGGGGGTAGGGGAGTAAAGGAGCACGCATCAAAGGATGCTTTTTATTTTTGTTATAAAAATGTTAAAAAAATACAAGGAATAAAATAATTCCACACATATTTTCCATAGGCTGCAGTGGGGGGCTGTGTGTATGTGAGTGGCATGTCCTTGTGTGACTAGCATTTCAGCACTCACTCAGCAGTCTGTCTGAACATGTCGGAACATACCTGGCACTGCCTGCGTATGTCCCTGGTACATTTGCCACACGTGTATTTGTAGCAGTCAACACATCTCTCAGTTGCACAATTGTTCGTGCATCGATAGTTGACCTGACACTTCACCCTTTTGCCAGGGCTGGGTGTGGAAGGAAGTTGCCAAAGGAGTTTCTCCTTGCGTGCCTTCTTTTCAGTCACATGACGGCCACCTAACTCTTTTGCAAGCTCAACCAGGAAGTCCACCCGTCTCTCCTGCACCCTAGTGCATGCCTGATAAAGAACATGAGCATTGAGTGCTGACATGTCAATCATGTTGTAGAACACGGCGACTGGCCATCTCCGTGTTCCTGCACGCACGCTGTGTTCCCGCACCATTTGGTCCATTACATCCACACCGCACTTTGTGTGGTTGTATTGTGTGACTGTGTTTGGCTTCCTTTTGTTGGTATCCTCAGTCTCAACCATGCTGTGCATGCTGCTGAGAATGTAGACAGCCTTCTTTCGTTTGGGTGCATACACTGTCAGTGTGGCACCAGTGGTTGAAAACACCTGAGTGGTGAATTCAGTGCGGTCCATCTGTCTGGCGGATTGAGGAATTTCCCGTTGACTCTTGTTGACTGTGCCGAGGATAGTGGTTTCCCGGCTAAGCAGTCATTGTGCAAGTGACAATGATGTAAAGAAATTGTCTGTGGTTAGAGTTCTGCCCTTGTCATGAATGGTTCCATCAGCCTCATCACTATAGTTTCGGACTGGGACGACTGAGGTCCTTGCCAAGATATGGGAGGACATTACAGATGTACTTTGATTTCAAGTCGCAAGCCACCCAAAAACTTGATGCCAAACTTGTCTGGTTTTGTTGCAATGTATTGCAGAAAACAGCAGTGAGTCTTTGACGGGAAAAGCTGTTCATCAATAGTGATGTGTCGACCAGGGTTGTAGGATGCGATGCAGTTGGTGACAAACGATCTCCACACATCGGAGATTGCAGCAAACTTAAGGTACCTTCACACATAACGATATTGTTAACGATATCGTTGCTTTTTGTGACGTAGCAACGATATCGTTAAGGAAATCGTTATGTGTGACAGCGACCAACGATCAGGCCCCTGCTGGGAGGCCCCCGCGGACATCGCTGGATCGGCGTGTGTGACACCGATCCAGCGATGTCTTCACTGGTAACCAGGGTAAACATCGGGTTACTAAGCGATGACGTTACCGCTCTGCTTTCCGGCCGCTGTGCTCACAGCCAGTACAGGAGGAGTGCAGAGAAGCTGAGCGCCGGGGACAGACAGCGGTAGGTAAGTATGTAGTGTTTGTTTCTTTTACTTTTAGGATGGTAACCAGGGTAAACATCGGGTTACTAAGCGCGGCCCTGTGCTTAGTAACCCGATGTTTACCCTGGTTACCGGCATCGTTGGTCGCTGGAGAGCTGTCTGTGTGACAGCTCTCCAGCGACCAAACAGCGACGCTGCAGCGATCCGGATCGTTGTCGGTATCGCTGCAGCGTCGCTTAATGTGAAGGGGCCTTTATCGGTCTCCACTCGCTCACTGCGCGTGAACATGTCATCAAAGCGTAGGTGTTGCATGATGTCTTGAAAGCGGTTTCTGGTCATAGTGGCAATGATCCTTGGGTTTCCCAGGTTTGCTGACCAGCTGTCACGTAGTGATGGAACCTTGGTCACCCCCCGCAAGATAATGACTGAAATAAATGCCATTAGTTCCGGGAGACCCATGAACCAATCCACCTGCTCCGTGTGACGTGCATGTTGAGTAGTCCATTCTTCAATGCTACGAAGCATGTCAAGACTGATAAAACAGAGGAAGCTCTGAAGGTGACTCTGGACACTTTGTCTGGCCTTAGCACTTGGCTCTCCATCTGTAGGGTGCGGTTCCATTGGGGTCAAATGGAGATGTTTCCCCACTTGTACTTCATGCCACACTGTGCCATCTTTTGCGGTCTCTGTCGGCTCACTCGCCAGCCGAGCTCTCTTTTTTGGTAGAGACGGAGTCTCCTCATCTGCAAGATAAATAATTTCAAATAAGCATTTTGTTTTGGTTCAAAATAAAAAAGATAGTCAGGAAATAAAATAGGTAACTCACACTGCCTTTTTTGTCATCCTGTTCTGTCCGTTTTTGAAACAAGCAGAACAGGATCCCTTTTGGCCCCTATGCACCGTGGATGATGTCCGTGTGCTATCCGTGAATCCACAGATAGCGCTGTCTGCTGTCACCACATACTCACCTCCCTCCAGCGCCTCTTCTCCTCTCACTTCCGGTTCACTCTTGGGCTCAGTGAAGTGAATATTCATAGCCTAATGAGCGGCACCGGAAGTGAGAGGAACTGTCAGCGCTGGACTGGGGTGAATATGAAATTCTTTATTTTTAGGCTTTTCACTTTCCTCCGTGGTCCGTGCACACGAAAGTCACACGGATGACATCTGTGTGCATGGACGTTTTCGGCAAAAAGCGGTCCGTGCTTCCGCAAAACAACGGACATGTCTCTGTGTGGAGCAGACGGACACGCATGTGCTCCACACAGAGACACAGTTCGTGCGGAATGGGGCCATAGGGGAACATGTGTCCCGTATGTCCGTGCCTACGGCATGTGTCAGCACAGACCCCACATGTACCGGTTGAAGGACTATGTCTTCTCCATCTGAGTCTGAAGGGTTTGTGTTGCTCAGAATCAGTTCCAATGCCTCTTCAATGGTGTACCTTCTCTCCATTTTCTTTCCTGTGAACAAAATAGGTTTCTCCCCCACAGCACATAAAGCTGCATGCAAATCTCATATTCTTTCTTTCTTGTGAGCAGCAACCCCACACTCTGGAATAGCTTTCATTCTGTTGTTTACACACTCTTATCTTAGATAATCCCCCCTGCAGATTCCTCAGGCAATAGTACATTTACAAATGAAAGGATGCTAATTAAGGTGTCAATATGGACTGAGGGTCATTTGACCCTCTCTCAGGACTTCAGGGGGGATCTTGAAATTCCTGGGACTTCTAGTGCTAGGGGCTCCAGGAACACAATGACAGGCGGAAGGTATCCTTCCGCACTGTATTCCTCCGCCGCTGTAAAAAAATAGTCCCTAGTCTCACTTTTGGCATTGCTGTGTGAGAAATTTTCCCACGCAGCAATTGCCATAAAGTGAGACTTTGTCCTAAGGTAACCTCTCAGTGATGCACTGCAGGTGCCATTGTCTCCTGTTAGTGTGCCACTGATGGTCCTATAGAGCAGTGACATCACCTGATGTCACTGTTCTATAGGGGAGATCGTCGTGGGACACTCATTATTAATTGGACTACGGCGGACAGGTAGTATACGGTTTATTATTTTACATTTCTTGCAGGCACTGAAGTATGGTAAGTATGGTTAAATGAAGAATATTAAAATACTTTTTTTTCTAATGTGTTTGTTTTAATAACCCTTTACTAGTATTGGATTAATAATGGATAGGCGTCTTATTGACGCCTCTCCATTATTAACCCGGCTTAATGTCAACTTACAATAGTAAGGGGACATTAACCCCTTATTACCCCATATCCCACCACTACACGGGAGTGGGAATAGAGGGGCTAAGTGCCGGAATTGGCGCATCTTACAGATGCGCCATTTCTGGGCGTCTGCGGACTGGTATTTATACCTGGGGGGACCAATATCCATGGCCCCTCTCTAGGCTATGAATATCAGCCCGCAGCTGTCTGCGTAGCCTTTTTGGCTATAAAATATAGGGGGGCCCCACGTCATTTTTTTAGGGGTCCCCCTATTTTAATAGCCAGTAAAGGCTACGCAGACAGCTGCGGGCTAATATTCATAGCAGGCTACAAATATTGGCCCCCGGCCATCGTCTTTCCCCCTCTGGCACAGAAAATTGCGAGGGAGCCCACGCCGTTTGTTTCCTTTTTTTTAAAATTAAGCACTAATTAAGGCCTCTTTCACACTTGCGTCGGTACGGGTCCGTTGCTATGCGTCGGGCCGATGCACCGACGCACGTTGTGAAATTTGTCCACAACGTGGGCAACGGATGCAGTTTTTCAATGCATCCGCTGCCCATTCTGAAGTCGGGGGAGGAGGAGGCGTTTCGGCCGCACATTCGCGGTTGAAAATGGTGGACGCAACGGACAAAAATTTTTTCACTTGAACGGTTTTTCGTGCCGATGGTCCGCCAAAACACGACGGATCCATTGGACGATGGATGCGACGTGTGGCCATCCGTCGCAATCCGTTGCTAATACAAGTCTATGGGTAAAAAACGCATCCTGCAAGCACATTTGCAGGATCCGTTTTTTCCGCCGGATCCGTTTTTTTCTCATAGAGTTGTATTAGCACCAGATTGCGCTTGATTGCCACATGTTTCATCCATTTTTTGCCAGATCCGTCGCTGTGTGTTTTTTCCCCGGACAGAAAAACCGTTCCTCTGTATGTGTTTTCCGTCTGGCGGAAACAGCTTTTTTGACTGACTTGGCAAAAAAAGGAAGAAACGTGTGGCCATCAGGCGCAATCCGGCACTAATACAACTCTATGAGAAAAAATCGGATCCGGCGGAAAAAAGCGGATCCTGCAAATGTGCTCGCAGGATGCAGTTTTTACCCATAGACTTGTATTAGCGACTGATCGTGATGGATCGCCACACATCGCGTCCGCTGTGCAACAGATCCGTCTTGTTTTGGCAGGCCTTCGGCATGAAAAAACGTTCAAGTGAACATTTTTTTGTTCCTCCTCCCCGGACTTCAGAATGGGCAGCGGATGCATTGAAAAGCTGCATCCGCAGCCCACGTCGTGCACAAATTTCACAACGTGCATCGGTACGTCAGCCCGACGCATAGCGACGGACCCGTGCTGACGCAAGTGTGAAAGAGGCCTTAATGAGCGTTTAATTTAAAAAAAGAAAAAACGGAAAAAAACGGCATGGGCTCCAGTGCAATTTTCTGCACCAGAGGGGGAAAGCCAACGGCCGGGGGCCAATATTTGTAGCCTGCTATGAATATCAGCCCGCAACTGTCTGCGTAGCCTTTACTGGCTATTAAAATAGGGGGACCCCTAAAAAAATGACGTGGGGTCCCTCTATATTTTATAGCCAGAAAGGCTATGCAGACAGCTGCGGGCTAATATTCATAGCCTAGAGAGGGGTCATGGATATTGCCCCCTAGCTACAAATACCAGTCCGCAGCCGCCCAGAAATGGCGCATTTGTAAGATGTGCCAATTCCGGCACTTAGCCCCTCTCTTCCCACTCCCGTGTAGCGTTGGGATATGGGGTAATAAGGGGTTAATGTCACCTTGCTATTATAAGGTGACATTAAGCCAGGTTAATAATGGTGAGGCGTCAATAAGGCGCCTATCCATTATTAATCCAATACTAGCAAAGGGTTAATAAAACACACACACATTAGGAAAAAAGTATTTTAATATTCTTCATTTAACCATACTTACCATACTTCAGCGCCTGCAAAAAACATAAAATAATAAACCGTATACTACCTGTCCTGTTATGAACTGGTGGTTTAGGAGCAACATGGGACGAGCTCTGAAGGAGGTGGAACCTGTACTGACCGCAGTCCCTAAGCTCAACACAACACTAGAAGTAGCCGTGGGATGCTCCTGTCGCTCCCTAGGCACCTCGTCACAGCCTGAGAATTAACTACCCCTAAAGATAGAAACAGGAAAACTATCTTGCCTCAGAGAAAATCCCCAAAGGATAGATAGCCCCCCACAAGTAATGACTGTGAGTGGAGAGGGAAAAGACATACACAGAATGAAACCAGTATGTAGCACAGGAGGCCAGTCTAGCTAGATAGATAGGACAGGATAGAATACTGTGCGGTCAGTATTAAAAACTACAAAAATCCACACAGAGTTTACAAAAATCTCCACACCTGACTAAAGGTGTGGAGGGTAAATCTGCTTCCCAGAGCTTCCAGCTAAACTGAATTAATCCATACTGACAAGCTGGACAAAACATAGAATGCACAGAACTAATAAGTCCACAACATGTGGACAGCAAAGAGCAAAGCAAGGACTTATCTTTGCTGAACTGGTCAGGATATCAGGGAAATCCAAGAGAGATGTGAATCCAACCAGGAACCATTGACAAGTGGCACTGGCTGAAGGAAGAGCCAGGCATAAGTAGCCGAGCAGAAAGACAATCATTGGAAGCAGCTGCAGACTGCTAAATCCAAGGAGCAGCCATTCCACGTAAAACCACTGGAGGGAGCCCAAGAGCAGAACTCACAAAAGTGCCACTTACAACCACCGGAGGGAGCCCAAGAGCGGAATTCACAACAGTACCCCCCCTTGAGGAGGGGTCACCGAACCCTCACCAGAGCCCCCAGGCCGATCAGGATGAGCCAAGTGAAAAGCACGAACCAAATCGGCGGCATGGACATCGGAGGCAACAACCCAAGAATAATCCTCCTGGCCATAACCCTTCCACTTGACAAGATACTGTAGCCTCCGCCTCAAAAAACGACAATCCAAAATTCTCTCAACCTCATATTCCAACTCTCCCTCAACCAACACCGGGGCAGGAGGATCAACCGAGGGAACAACGGGCACCACATATCTCCGCAACAAAGATCTATGGAAAACATTATGAATGGCAAAAGAGGCTGGAAGAGCCAAATGAAAGACACCGGATTGATAATTTCAGAAATCTTATAAGGACCAATAAACCGAGGCTTAAACTTAGGGGAAGAAACCTTCATAGGAACATGACGAGAAGACAACCAAACCAAATCCCCCACACGAAGCCGGGGACCAACACACCGACGGCGGTTAGCAAAATGTTGAGCTTTTTCCGGAGACAATGTCAAATTGTCCAGCACATCAGTCCAAATCTGCTGCAGCCTGTCCACCACAGAATCCACACCAGGACAATCAGAAGGCTCAACCTGCCCTGAAGAAAAACGAGGATGAAAACCAAAATTACAAAAGAAAGGTGAAACCAAAGTAGCCGAACTAGCCCTATTATTTAGGGCAAACTCGGCCAACGGCAAGAAAGCCACCCAATCATCCTGATCAGCAGACACAAAGCATCTCAAATAGGTTTCCAAGGTCTGATTAGTTCGCTCAGTTTGGCCATTAGTGTGAGGATGAAACGCCGAAGAAAAAGACAAATCAATGCCCATCCTAGCACAAAAGGCCCGCCAAAACCTAGAGACAAACTGAGAACCTCTGTCAGACACAATATTCTCCGGAATGCCATGCAAACGAACCACATGCTGAAAAAACAATGGAACCAAATCTGAGGAGGAAGGCAACTTAGGCAAAGGTACCAGATGGACCATTTTAGAGAACCGGTCACAAACAACCCAGATAACAGACATCTTCTGGGAAACCGGAAGATCCAAAATAAAATCCATGGAAATATGCGTCCAGGGCCTCTCAGGGACCGGCAAAGGCAAAAGCAACCCACTAGCGCGGGAACAGCAAGGCTTGGCCTGGGCGCAAGTCCCACAGGACTGCACAAAAGCACGCACATCGCGCAACAAGGAAGGCCACCAAAAGGACCTAGCAACCAAATCTCTGGTACCAAAAATCCCAGGATGACCAGCCAACACTGAACAATGAACCTCAGAAATTACCTTACTTGTCCATCTATCAGGAACAAACAGCTTCCCCACAGGACAACGGTCAGGCTTATCAGCCTGAAATTCCCGAAGCACCCACCACAAATCAGGGGAGATGGCAGAAAGAATCACCCCTTCTTTAAGAATGCCAACCGGCTCAAGGACTCCAGGAGAATCAGGCAAAAAACTCCTAGAGAGGGCATCAGCCTTAACATTCTTAGATCCCGGAAGATACGAGACCACAAAATCAAAATGGGAGAAAAACAGGGACCATCGAGCCTGTGCAAATCGCTACAGCGCACAAGCGACAACATGGCGATAGGCGTCCACGCCCCTAAGACCTATGTCATCACTCTGCCCACGCCCCTTCATTGGCTGAAAAAAATGGCGCCAAGCGCGTCATACGAAACGCGACTTTGGCGCGAAAGTCGCGTACCGCATGGCCGACCCCACACAGGGATCGGGTCGGGTTTCATGAAACCCGACTTTGCCAAAAGTCGGCGACTTTTGAAAATGAACGATCCGTTTCGCTCAACCCTAGTCAAGACCACAACACGGTGCTTAGCTCCCTCAAGACAATGTCGCCACTCCTCAAACGCCCATTTCATAGCCAACAACTCCCGATTGCCGACATCATAATTGCGTTCCGCAGGCGAAAACTTTCTGGAAAAAAAAGCACACAGTTTCATCAAAGAACCATCAGAATCTCTCTGAGACAAAACGGCCCCTGCCCCAATCTCAGAAGCGTCAACCTCAACCTGAAAAAGAAGAGAAACATCCGGCTGACGCAACACAGGGGCAGAAGTAAATCGGCGTTTAAGCTCCCGAAAGGCCTCAACAGCCGCAGAGGACCAATTCGTCACATCAGCGTCTTTCTTCGTCAAATCAGTAAGGGGCTTAAACACACTGGAAAAGTTGGCAATGAAACGGTTTTAGAAATTAGCAAAGCCCAAAAATTTTTGAAGGCTCTTCACAGATGTGGGTTGAATCCAGTCATGAATAGCTTGGACCTTAACAGGATCCATTTCCATAGACGAGGGAGAAAAAATAAAACCCAAAAAAGAGACTGTTAAGGACCGGCGGAACGCACCAAGTATAGATAATATGAAACTAGGTGCATTCGCAGTCCGAGGTCCACCGTGCAGGTAAAAGACCCTGCTGCTAGTAAGACGGACTATATGGCGGTACTAAGTATACACACATGGGTTAACTTCACCCTGCGTGAAGGAAGCGATCCTGTTGCGTCACAGGACCGCAGTACCGCACATAGAGCGCGAGCAAGAAGTCAGCGAACTCAACCCCTACACAGGATTGAAGTCCGATTAGACACTTGCTGGCACAACACCGCAACTGGGTGTGTAAGGAAACTTATAAAATAGAATCTATAGGCACGAGAGTGCGTGCGGTGCCGCACTGACGGACGCCACTAACCACCCAGGCTTGGGTAAGGAAAGCGCAGAGGAAGCGCACGGCGCCGTACTGGCGGGCACAGCAACAGGACGCTGTGATGTGTGTTACATGCAGATGGCTAGTCGGGCGCTAGATAGCTACCATCATCCGCGAGCAGTCAACAACTCTAGGGAGGGATACTTAGGAGCTTTCATCCATCGACATACATCCATCTACACACACACATAATATCAAGACAATACTAGCGCATGGCCGTGCGGTCATGCGCAGTTTATATAGCTGCAGCACAGGAAACAGCTACAGAAGTTTTGCCCTTTCAGGACCTGCCAAAAGGACCAATGGGATGTGCTGCAGTACCTGAGCATGTGACCCTCGATCTCCAATGGGAGATCTTGCCCTGGGCATGTTCAGTGTGTGCAAATAAGGACTTAGTCCCAGAGAAGCCCGCTCGCCGCAGATCAGTGCAGGGTACAACAGGAGAGCCAGAAAAGGCAGCAGTAACCCTTTGCACAGAATCAGTCCCAGCAAGACGTTGGGAGCGACGCCTCCGCTGAGCAGAGCCCACTGCGGCCGAAGCAGAATGGGAGACCGCAGCAGACACGGATCGAGATTCCCCCTGTGCAGCAGAGGAAACTCGACTCCTAACAGAGACCTTCTGAATTCCGAATAGGCACTTAGACCCCTTCACAAATAAAGCATTATCACGAAGGATCTGGAATACCAACCTGACCTGCTTCACATGAGACTTCCAATCATCGGAAAAAATCAAAATATCATCCAAATATACAACCATTAATTTATCAAGATAATTGCAGAAAATATCATGCATGAAAGATTGGAACACAGATGGAGCATTAGAGAGCCCGAATGGCATCACGAGGTATTCAAAATGGCCTTCGGGCGTATTAAATGCAGTTTTCCATTCGTCACCCTGCTTAATACGAACAAGATTATATGCCCCTCGAAGGTCAATCTTAGTAAACCAACTAGCCCCCTTAATCTGAGCAAACAAATCAGAAAGCAAAGGCAAGGGGTATTGGAATTTGACCGTGATCTTATTAAGAAGACTATAAAAATCTATACAGGGTCTCAAGGAGCCATCCTTCTTAGCAACAAAATGAAACCCGCTCCCAATGGTGACAAAGACGGCCGAATATGCCCCTTCTGCAAAGATTCCTTAACATAACTCCACATGGCGGCATGCTCTGGCACAGACAGATTGAAAAGTCGGCCCTTAGGGAACTTACAACCTGGAATCAAGTTAATAGCACAATCACAGTCCCTATGTGGAGGAAGGGAACTGGACTTGGGCTCATCAAATACATCCTGGAAATCTGACAAAAACTCAGGGACCTCAGAAGAGGAGGAAGAGGAAATTGACATCAAAGGAACGTCACTATGTAGCCCTTGACAACCCCAACTAGTCACAGACATAGTTTTCCAATCCAGCACCGGATTATGTTCCTGTAACCATGGAAAACCCAGTACAACAACATCATGCAGGTTATGCAACACCAGAAAACGGCAATCTTCCTGATGTGCTGGAGCCATGTACATGGTCATCTGCGTCCAGTACTGAGGTTTATCCTTGGCCAATGGTGTAGCATCAATGCCCCTCAAAGGAATAGGGCTCTGCAAAGGCTGCAAGGAAAAACCACAGCGCCTGGCGAATTCTAAGTCCATTAAGTTCAGGGCAGCGCCTGAATCCACAAATGCCATGACAGAAAAGGACGATAAAGAGCAAATCAGGGTCACAGATAAAAGAAATTTAGGCTGTACAGTACTGATGGTAACAGACCTAGCGACCCTCCTAGTACGCTTAGGGCAATCAGCAATAACATGAGCAGAATCACCACAGTAAAAACACAGCCTATTCTGACGTCTGAATTCCTGCCGTTCTGTTCTAGTCAAAATCCTATCACATTGCATAGGTTCAGGACTCTGCTCAGAGGATACTGCCATATGGTGCACAGCTTTGTGCTCGCGCAGACGCCGATCAATCTGAATGGCTAGAGACATAGATTCGCTCAAACCAGCAGGTGTAGGGAAGCCCACCATAACATCTTTAAGGGCTTCAGAAAGACCTTTTCTGAAAATAGCAGACAGAGCATCCTCATTCCATTTAGTGAGCACAGACCATTTCCTAAATTTCTGGCAGTATAATTCTGCTGCTTCCTGACCCTGACACAGGGCCAACAGGGTTTTTTCTGCATGATCCACAGAATTAGGTTCGTCATACAATAATCCGAGCACCTGAAAAAATGCGTCTACATTCAGCAATGCCGGATCCCCTGATTCAAGGGAGAATGCCCAGTCCTGAGGGTCACCACGCAGCAAGGATATGATGATTTTAACTTGCTGAATGGGATCACCAGAAGAAGGGGGTTTGAATGCAAAAAACAATTTGCAGTTATTTTTAAAGTTCAAAAACTTGGATCTGTCCCCAAAAAACAAATCAGGAGTAGGAATTTTAGGCTCCAAGGCCGGAGTCTGGACAACATAATCTTGGATACTCTGTACTCTTGCAGCAAGTTGATCCACATGAGAAAACAAACCCTGAACATCCATGCCAGAGCATGAATCCTGAACCACCCAGAGATCAAGAGGAAAAAAAAGACAAAACAGAGCACAGAAAAAAAAATGGCTCAGAATTTTTTTTTCCTTCTTTTGAGATGCATTTAATTCATTTGTGGCCACTTGTACTGTTATGAACTGGTGGTTTAGGAGCAACATGGGACGAGCTCTGAAGGAGGTGGAACCTGTACTGACCACAGTCCCTAAGCTCAACACAACACTAGAAGTAGCCGTGGGATGCTCCTGTCGCTCCCTAGGCACCTCGTCACAGCCTGAGAATTAACTACCCCTAAAGATAGAAACAGGAAAACTATCTTGCCTCAGAGAAAATCCCCAAAGGATAGATAGCCCCCCACAAGTAATGACTGTGAGTGGAGAGGGAAAAGACATACACAGAATGAAACCAGTATGTAGCACAGGAGGCCAGTCTAGCTAGATAGATAGGACAGGATAGAATACTGTGCGGTCAGTATTAAAAACTACAAAAATCCACACAGAGTTTACAAAAATCTCCACACCTGACTAAAGGTGTGGAGGGTAAATCTGCTTCCCAGAGCTTCCAGCTAAACTGAATTAATCCATACTGACAAGCTGGACAAAACATAGAATGCACAGAACTAATAAGTCCACAACATGTGGACAGCAAAGAGCAAAGCAAGGACTTATCTTTGCTGAACTGGTCAGGATATCAGGGAAATCCAAGAGAGATGTGAATCCAACCAGGAACCATTGACAAGTGGCACTGGCTGAAGGAAGAGCCAGGCATAAATAGCCGAGCAGAAAGACAATCAGTGGAAGCAGCTGCAGACTGCTAAATCCAAGGAGCAGCCATTCCACTTAAAACCACCGGAGGGAGCCCAAGAGCAGAACTCACAAAAGTGCCACCTACAACCACCGGAGGGAGCCCAAGAGCGGAATTCAGAACACTGTCCGTCGTAGTCCAATTAATAATGAGTGTCCCATGACGTTCTCCCCTATAGAACAGTGACATCAGGTGATGTCACTGCTCTATAGGACCCTCAGTGACACACTGACAGGAGACAATGGCTCCTGCAATGCATCACTGAGAGGTTACCTTAGAACAAAGTCTCACTTTATGGCAATTGCTGCATGGGAAAATTTCTCAAACAGCAATGCCAAAAGACTAGGAACTATTTTTTTACAGCGGCGGAGGAATACAGTGTGGAAGGATACCTTCTGCCTGTCATTGTGTTCCTGAAGCCCATAAAGAGCGGTCACATCAGCTGATGCTGCCGTTCTCCCCGGAAGATCGACATGGGACACTAGTGGATTTATGCAGATCAAGGAGTATATTGGTTGTTTGTTATTTTAATCTTTTTGTACAGATGACACTGGCATAAGGGATCAAAATGACAAGTGATGGTGAGTATGTAATCTATGTTATATGTACTGTATGTCTGTATGTATGTATTGTATGTAATGTATGAATGTATTGCATGTAGTTTGTATGTGGTATGTATGTAGTATGTATGTTGTATGTAGTATGTATGTAGTATGTAGTATGTATGTAGTATGTATGTAGTATGTATGCTGTACGTATGTAGTATGTATGTAATATGTATGTAGTATGTACATATGTATGTAGTATGTATGTTGTATGTTTGTAGCATGTATGTATGTAGTATGTATGCATGTAGTATGTATGTATTATGTAGTATGTATGTATTTAGTATATATGTAGTATGTATGTAGTAAGTATGTATGCAGTATGTATGTAGTATGTATGCAGCATGAATGTAGTATGTATGTAGTATGTATGTTGTATGTATGTTGCATATATGTATTATGTTGTATGTATGTATGTAGTATGTATGTTGTATGTATGTAGTATGTATGTAGTATGGTGTATGTATGTTGTATGTATGCATGTTGTATGTATGTAGTATGTTGTACGTATGTAGTATATATGTTGTATGCATGTATGTAGCATGTATGTTGTATGCATGTAGTATGTATGTTGTATGTATGTTGTATGTTGTATGTTTGTTGTTTGCAGTATGTAGTATTTTTATTTATTTTTTTACATTCAACAAATTAGCTGGATGATGGGAATACTACTTTCCCATCATTGGCTAATGTGTCAATCACTGCCATTGTAGCAGGCATAGCCTGATGAGACTTGTAGACCCACGGCAGGCCACACAGACCCCCGAGAGGCCCGTACAGATCCCCGGCAGGTCACACAGACCCCCAGCAGGCCGTACAGACCATCCAGAGGCCCGTACAGACCCCCGGCGGGCCGCACAGACCCCCAGCAGGTTGCACAGACCCCCAAGAGGCCCATACAGACCAGCGGCAGGCTGAACAGACCCCCAGCAGGCCCATACAGACCCCCGGCAGGCCCACACAGACTCCTATGGTCACGCACACACAGACACGCAGTCTCCACCCACGCACCGCCCACACTCCATTATAGTGCATCATTGCACTATAGCAACTTCCGATTCCGGCATCCGACATCTTAAAAGTATCGGAACTCGGTATCGGAAATCCGATACAGCGAATATCGGCCGATACCCGATATTTGCAGTATGAGAATGCTCAACACTATTCAACACATTAGCCGGATGATGGCACTACTACTGTCCCATCATTGGCTAATGTGTCAATCACTGCAATTGTAGCAGGCATAGCCCGATGGGACTGCACACAAACACAAAGACCCCCGGCAGGCCGCACAGACCCCCGAGAGGCCCGTACAGACCCCCTGCAGGCCGCACAGACCCCCGGCAGGCCGCACAGACCCCCGGCAGGCCCGTACAGACCCCCAGCAGGCTGCACAGTCCCTCAGCCGGCCGCACAGACCCCCGAGAGGCCTGTACAGACCCCCGGCAGGCCGCACAGACCCCCGAGAGGCCTGTGCAGACCCCTGGCAGGCCGCACAGACCCCAGCAGGCCGCACAGATCCCCAGCAGGCCACACAGACCCCGGAGAGGCCCGCACAGACCCCCCGGCATGCCTGCACAGACCCTCCACGGTCCTACACAGACACGCAGTCTCCGCCAGTGCACCGTTCACACTCTTCTCCCCTCTGGAACAGAATGTACAAGGAAAGATAGGGCTTATTTTCATTCCGATATTTGTGTCCCATTGACTTGCATTGGTTTCTGGTATCGGTGTGGGTGATATCCGATATTTTTTGGATATCGGTCGATACAATCCGATCCCGATATTTCCGAATATCGGACGGTATCACTCAACACTAACAAGGAGATATAGCAGTAAGCATTAGGGTTGAGCGACCTTGACTTTTTTAGAGTCGAGTCGGGTTTCGCAAAACCCGACTATCTCAATAGTCGGGTCGAGTGAAATCGGCCGATTATGACGTAAAGTCGGGATCGACCAAAACACGAAACCCAATGCAAGTCAATGGGGCAGCATAGTCGGCAGTGAGTGGGGGCCAGGAAAACACCTAGAGTGCCCATTTTAATGCCAAAACCATGCATTCTTCTTAATGAAGCTTGTCAATCTTAATTTCCCTTATAATAATAGTTAAGGTAAGGTAAGTATTTAAATTTTGCAAGTGCTGTGATCCTGAGCAAGCGGGGGGGCCCACTCGTTGGCATTGGCACTGGCACAGGGCCCCTCAAAGTACGGCGGTGTGTTTGCACGGCGGGGGCGCCTCCCACCGGCAGCGACACTTTTGCGTACTATGAGGGGCCCTGTGCCAGTGACGTCGCCAACGAGTATTCCTCCCCCCACCTGATGAAGGAACCTGCACTTTCATCTGCACCTTCCTCTTTGTCCCCGTGTAAGGTGGTATGGTATGCGGGAAGAGGAACCTGACTTTCAGCAGGGTCACAATCTTGCTGTGTAGCGTGCACGGGGAATGTTGCGTTATGGGTCAATGTACCAGCAGACTCATCTATCAATGGCTGGGCAATGGGCAGGATGAGGAGGAAACACAGATATAGGCCCAAAGAATAAAGTGGTTTAAATGCAGTTCAAAATTGGTAAGAGGACTAACCAGGGGGCATTGCTTTGTTCAGTGGAGGACAACTGTAATGAGAGGCTGACACAGAGAGTAGGCCCAAATCAGTAATTAGTCTAAATGCAGTTTGAAATTGGCAACAGTAGTAAACAGGCGGCACAGCTTTGTTCAGTGGAGGAGAACAGCAAGGAGCGGCAGACACCAATAGTAGGCCCCAACCCAACTAGTAGGCCAAATGCAGTCTAACATTAACAACTACTTAACGAGAGCCTGAAAATGGAACTTCAGGACAGGAAACCAGGAGAATAGCAAGGAGCGGCAGACACTGTTAGTAGGCCCCAACCCAACTAGTAGGCCAAATGCAGTTTTTCCATTTAACAACTATTTAACAAGAGCCTGAAGATAGAAGCTCAGGAAAGGCAACCTGTAGAACACCTTGGAGCGGAAGACACCGTCTCTACAACCCAGACCCAACTTGTAGACCGAATGCAGTGTTGTTTTTCAACAACTACTTAAGAAGAGCCTCAAGATTGAAGCAATGGAGAGGCAACCTGGGGAACAGCTTGGAGTGGAACACACCGTCTCTACACCCCTGACCCAACTTGTAGGCCGCATGTAGTGTTGTTTTCAACAACTACTAAACGAGAGCCAGAAGATTGAAGCAATGGAGAGGCAACCTGGAGAACACCTTGGAGCGGCAGACACTGGTAGTAGGCCCCAACCCAAGTACTAGCCCCACTGCAGTTAGATTTACAAAAAAATACTAAACGAGAGCCTGAAGATCAAAGCTCAGAAAAGGCAACCCGGAGAACACCTTGGAGCGGCAGACACTGGTAGTAGGCCCCAACCCAAGTACTAGCCCCACTGCAGTTAGATTTAAAAAAAACTACTAAACGAGAGCCTGAAGATCAAAGCTCAGAAAAGGCAACCCGGAGAACACCTTGGAGTGGCAGACACTGGTAGTAGGCCCCAACCCAAGTACTAGCCCCACTGCAGTTAGATTTAATAAAACTAGTAAACGAGAGCCTGAAGATCAAAGCTCAGAAAAGGCAACCCGGAGAACACCTTGGAGCGGCAGACACTGGTAGTAGGCCCCAACCCAAGTACTAGCCCCACTGCAGTTAGATTTAATAAAACTAGTAAACGAGAGCCTGAAGATCAAAGCTCAGAAAAGGCAACCCGGAGAACACCTTGGAGCGGCAGACACTGGTAGTAGGCTTTAAACCCAAAATTTTGGTCAATGGAGTTTATAAAATGTTCCAGGGGTACACAGGCAGCATTGGTGTGGTAAGCGGAGGACAATTTCTATTTGGGACTGCAGACAGACTTAGTAGGCTGTCCCCTGTGGACCATGCATCCACAACATTAACCCAGTGCGCCGTAATGGACATGTAACCTTCTGTGGACATGCCTACTGGTCCATGCATCTGTTGTCAGGTGCACCTTTCTACTATTAGATAGCCTGAGAGCATGGACAATGCGGATTTTTACATGATGGTGGAGGGCTGGGATGGCTTTTCTCGCAAAAGAAGTGACGACTGGGTAGCTCTTACCGTGGTACAGCGTAGTCCATCTGGGCTTTATAATTATAAATTAAAGAAAAAAAGTAGGCTGTATGCACTTTGAAATAGGTTCCAGGGGTACACGGGCGGCAGTGGACTGGTCACTGGAGGACTAGTGGAAGGAGGGACCGCAGGCAGGCGTAGTAGGCCTAACATTATAAAATTGGGCTGTAGGCACTTTATAATTGGTTCCAGGGGTACACGGGCAGCATTGGTCTGGTCAGTGGAGGAGTAGTAGAAAGAAGGGACCGCACACAGGCTTCGAAGGCCTAACATAAAAAAATTGGGCTGTAGGCACTTTTAAATAGGTTCCAGGGGTACACGGGCAGCAGTGGTCTGGTCAGTGGAGGAGTAGTAGAAAGAACGGACCGCAGACAGGCTTCGAAGGCCTAACATAATAAAATTGGGAGGTAGGCACTTTATAATTGGTTCCAGGGGTACACTGGCAGCAGTAGACAGGTCAGTGGAGGCCTAGTGGAAGGAGGCACCGCAGACAGGCTTCGAAGGCCTAACATAAAAAAATTGGGCTGTAGGCACTTTTAAATAGGTTCCAGGGGTACACGGGCAGCAGTGGTCTGGTCAGTGGAGTAGTAGTAGAAAGAACGGACCGCAGACAGGCTTCGAAGGCCTAACATAATAAAATTGGGCTGTAGGCACTTTATAATTGGTTCCAGGGGTACACGGGCAGCAGTAGACAGGTCAGTGGAGGCCTAGTGGAAGGAGGGACCGCAGACAGGCTTCGAAGGCCTAACATAAAAAAAATTGGGCTGTAGGCACTTTAAAATATGTTCCAGGGGTACACTGTTGTGAATTCTGTGGCGGAGCTCCCTCCTGTGGTCACAAGTGGTACTTCGGCTGGTTCTCTCTGTGAGCTTCCGTTGGTGGAGGAAAGTGGTACTGCGGCTTCTGAGTTTCCTTCCTCAGGTGATGTGGTGAAGTCGTTAGGTGCTGCTCTATTTAACTCCACCTAGTGCTTTGATCCTGGCCTCCAGTCAATGTTCTAGTATTGGACCTGTTTCCTCCTGGATCGTTCCTGTGGCCTGCTGCTCTGCATAGCTAAGTTCCTCTTTGCTATTTGTTTGCTGTTTTTTTCTGTCCAGCTTGTCAATTTGTTTTTACTACTTGCTGGAAGCTCTGGGACGCAGAGGGTGTACCTCCGTGCCGTTAGTTCGGTACGGAGGGTCTTTTTGCCCCCTTTGCGTGGTGTTTGTAGGGTTTTGTGTTGACCGCAAAGTTACCTTTCCTATCCTCGCTCTGTTCAGAAAGTTGGGCCTCACTTTGCTATATCTATTTCATCTCTACGTTTGTCTTTTCATCTTAACTCACAGTCATTATATGTGGGGGCTGCCTTTTCCTTTGGGGTATTTCTCTGAGGCAAGGTAGGCTTATTTTCTATCTTCAGGCTAGCTAGTTTCTCAGGCCGTGCCGAGTTGCATAGGGAGCGTTAGGCGCAATCCACGGCTGCCTTTAGTGTGGTTGGAGAGGATTAGGGATTGCGGTCAACAGAGTTCCCACGTCTCAGAGCTCGTTCTTGTTTTTTCGGGTTATTGCCAGGTCACTGTATGTGCGCTGATCTCTATGTCCATTGTGGTACTGAATTACCTTTCATAACAGTACACGGGCAGCAGTGGTCTGGTCAGTGGATGAGTAGTAGAAAGAACGGACCGCAGACAGGCTTCGAAGGCCTAACATAATAAAATTGGGCTGTAGGCACTTTATAATTGGTTCCAGGGGTACACGGGCAGCAGTAGACAGGTCAGTGGAGGCCTAGTGGAAGGAGGGACCGCAGACAGGCTTCGAAGGCCTAACATAAAAAAATTGGGCTGTAGGCACTTTTATATAGGTTCCAGGGGTACACGGGCAGCAGTGGTCTGGTCAGTGGAGGAGTAGTAGAAAGAAGGGACCGCAGACAGGCTTCGAAGGCCTAACATAATAAAATTGGGCTGTAGGCACTTTATAATTGGTTCCAGGGGTACACGGGCAGCATTGGTGTTGTCAGCGGAGGCCGATTGTAATGAGTGTCTGCCAGTTAGTAGTCCCAAACAATAAATAGATGTTAATCTCTCGCATGACAACAAAACGAAACCACCAAAGGGTGCAATCATTCAGTACTGGGGTGGGCTCCTCTGCGGAGTTTCAGACCTAGTAATTTGGCGCAAAGTATTTACTTGGGTAAATATAGGACACTGCCAAGCAATATGTTAAGTACCATCATACATGTCAATACAATGGTATTGTCAGTGGCTGGAATTTAAGGATGTCAGCGCATAGACTAAACATTGGTGGAAATGTGAGAGATAATTGTGCAAGTGGTTTAGAAATGTTTGAGCTGGGGGTGGGGGAACTCTCTTGTGGCCGGCGGTACAGGCCCAGGGCCCCTCATGTTACAACAGTGTGTCTAACGTTGGGTGCGCACCACCACCGCCAGAGACACTTTATTGTACTATGAGGGACCCAGTGGCAGTGCCGTCGACCAAAAGCGGGCACACCCACCTCTTCAGACAAACAGCACTCTCACGGGTGCTGGCGCCAAGTGGCGATACCACGGCCCCGTGTGGGGAGTTTGGCCATTTAGGGAGGTGTAAACATGCCGTATGCTGGACAATCAGGTGCTGCAAATTATGAGATTGGAAAAGTCATTCAGAATAGTCCACAGGCAAGACCTTTACATAGGAAAGCTAGGTGTCAGCCGGGCAAGGTGGGGCAAAAGATTTCGAAATCCAGTTGTGGTTCATTTTAATGAAGGTTAGATCATCTACATTTTGGGTAGCCAGACGAGTCCTTTTTTCGGTTAATATTGAACCTGCAGCACTGAATACTCTTTCTGATAGGACACTAGCTGCCGGGCAAGCAAGCTCCTGCAATGCATATTCTGCCAATTCTGGCCAGGTGTCTAATTTGGATGCCCAGTAATCAAATGGGAATGACGGTTGAGGGAGAACGTCGATAAGGGATGAAAAATAGTTAGTAACCATACTGGACAAATGTTGTCTCCTGTCACTTTGAATTGATGCTGCAATACCTGTCCTGTCTGTGGTCATAGCAAAATCACTCCACAACCTGGTCAGAAAACCCCTCTGTCCAACGCCACTTCTGATTTCTGCCCCTCTAACACCTCTGGTCTGCTGGCCCCTGCAGCTCGTGTGAGAACGATCACAGGCGCTGTGTGCTGGGAATGCCTGAAGCAAACGGTCAACAAGAGTTGATTGTTTGGTTGCTAATATTAGTTCCAAGTTCTCATGTGGCATTATATTTTGCAATTTGCCTTTATAGCGAGGATCAAGGAGGCAGGCCAACCAGTAATCGTCATCGTTCATCATTTTAGTAATGCGTGTGTCCCTTTTGAGGATACGTAAGGCATAAACCGCCATGTGGGCCAAAGTTCCAGTTGTCAAATCTGCGGTTGTGCTTGGTTGAGGCAAATCTACGTCACTTGTGTCCCTCAAAAAACCATAACCCGGCCTTGCCACGCCACCAATTTCCAGTGGCCCCGGAAAAGCTTCCTCATTAAAAATATAATCATCCCCATCATCCTCCTCGTCCTCCTCTTCGCCCGCTACCTCGTCCTGTACACTGCCCTGGCCAGACAATGGCTGACTGTCATCGAGGCTTTCCTCTTCCTCTGCTGCAGACACCTGATCCTTTATGTGCGTCAAACTTTGCATCAGGAGACGCATTAGGGGGATGCTCATGCTTATTATGGCGTTGTCTGCTCTAACCAGCCGTGTGCATTCCTCAAAACACTGAAGGACTTGACACATGTCTTGTATCTTCGACCACTGCACACCTGACAACTCCATGTCTGCCATCCTACTGCCTGCCCGTGTATGTGTATCCTCCCACAAAAACATAACAGCCCGCCTCTGTTCGCACAGTCTCTGAAGCATGTGCAGTGTTGAGTTCCACCTTGTTGCAACGTCTATGATTAGGCGATGCTGGGGAAGGTTCAAAGACCGCTGATAGTTCTGCATACGGCTGGAGTGTACGGGCGAACGGCAGATATGCGAGCAAAGTCCGCGCTGGTCGGATAACCCCGGATAACTTTTCAGGAAGCACTGCACCACCAGGTTTAAGGTGTGAGCCAGGCAAGGAATGTGTTTCAGTTGGGAAAGGGAGATGGCAGCCATGAAATTCCTTCCGTTATCACTCACTACCTTGCCTGCCTCAAGATCTACAGTGCCCAGCGACGACTGCGTTTCTTTCTGCAAGAACTCGGACAGAACTTCCGCTGTGTGTCTGTTGTCACCCAAACACTTCATAGCCAATACAGCCTGCTGACGCTTGCCAGTAGCTGCCCCATAATGGGAGACCTGGTGTGCAACAGTGGCAGCTGCGGATGGAGTGGTTGTGCGACTGCGGTCTGTGGACGAGCTCTCGCTTCTGCAGGAGGACGAAGAGGAGGAGGAGGGGGTGCGAACGGCTACAGCCAACTGTTTCCTAGACCGTGGGCTAGGCAGAACTGTCCCAAAATTGCTGTCCCCTGTGGACCCTGCATCCACAACATTCACCCAGTGTGCCGTGATGGACACGTAACGTCCCTGGCCATGCCTACTGGTCCATGCATCTGTTGTCAGGTGCACCTTTGTGCTCACAGATTGCCTGAGTGCATGGACGATGCGCTCTTTAACATGCTGGTGGAGGGCTGGGATGGCTTTTCTGGAAAAGAAGTGTCGACTGGGTAGCTCGTAGCGTGGTACAGCGTAGTCCATCAGGGCTTTGAAAGCTTTCAAGCTTTCAAGCTTTCAAGCTTTAGGGCATCATCTCTAACGAGATTAGTCTAGCTATGTGGGCGTTCAAACCCTGTGTACGCGGATGCGAGGCTAAGTACTTCCTTTTTCTAACCATAGTCTCATGTAGGGTGAGCTGGACTGGAGAGCTGGAGATCGTGGAACTAGCGGGGGTGCCGGTGGACATGGCAGACTGAGAGACGGTGGGAGATAGTATTGTTGCCGCCGGTACCCTAGATGCAGTGTTTCCTACTAAGAAACTGGTGATTCCCTGACCCTGACTGCTTTGGCCTGGCAAAGAAACCTGCACAGATACTGCAGGTGGTGCGGAAAATGGTGGCCCTACACTGCCGGAAGGGATGTTGCGTTGCTGACTAGCTTCATTGGCCGAGGGTGCTACAACCTTAAGGGACGTTTGGTAGTTAGTCTAGGCTTGCAAATGCATGGTGTTGTTAAATGTCTATGCATGCAACTTGTATTGAGACTTTTCAGATTCTGACCTCTGCTTAAGGTAGTTGAACATTTTTTGACAGATGACTTTGCGGTGATCAATTGGATGTTGTTTAAAAAAATGCCAGACTGCACTCTTTCTAGCATCGGATACATTTTCAGGCATTGCAGACTGAGCTTTAACCGGATGGCCACGCTGTCCTCAAACAGGTTTTGACTTTGCCACGCGTTTTGGGCCAGATACGGGCCCGGCAGATGGAACCTGTTGCGATGTTGATGCCTGCTGCGGCCCCTCCTCCTCCGCTTCAGAACTACTGCCGCCTGCACCCTGTTCCCCCAATGGCTGCCAATCGGGGTCAACAACTGGGTCATCTATAACCTCCTCTTCTAGCTCGTGCGCAACTTCGTCTGTGTCACCGTGTAAGTCGGTGGTAGAGCGTTCGTGACGGGGCAACATAGTCTCATCAGGGTCTGATTCTGGATCAGTACCCTGCGAGGGCAATGTTGTGGTCTGAGTCAAAGGACCAGCATAGTTGTCTGGCTGTGGCTGTGCATCAGTGCACTCCATGTCAGATTCAACTTGTAATGGGCATGGACTGTTAACTGCTTCACTTTCTAAGCCAGGGACGGTATGTGTAAAGAGCTCCATGGAGTAACCCATTGTGTCGTCTGCTGCATCCTTCTCTGTTGTTGTTTTTGCTGAAGAGGACAAGGAAGCGACTTGTCCCTGACCGTGAACATCCACTAACGACGCGCTGCTTTTACATTTACCAGTTTCAAAAGAGGAGGCAAAAGAGCTAGAGGTAAGCCAAAACTTGCTCTTGCTGCTTCGGCTTTAAAAGCGGTTTTCCTACTCCCAGAAAAGGGAGCGTTCGAGGCCTTGTGTAGCCAGACGACGAACCTGGCTCCACAGCTGCAGACTTAGGTGCAATATTTTTTTTTCCCATGACCACCTGATGCTCCACTACCACTACCATCATTACCAGCTGACAATGAACTCCCCCGGCCACGACCTCTTCCACCAGACTTCCTCATTGTTTTAAAAACGTAACCAAACTAACGGTATTTGTTGCTGTCAAACAACTTACACGGTGAGCTATAAACTTCAGTATGATTTAGATACCCCTTTACAGGTGGGTGAGACCGCAAGGAAAAGCAGGCACAATGTTACACACTCTGTTTTTGGTGGCACCAAATGAGAGAGATGCCACACACGCAGGACTGTCACTCAAGCACAAATGTCAATATTAATCTCCCACTGTTTTTTTTTATTTTTTCAGGGAGAATTTAGAAACCCCCCCCCAAAAAAAAAATGATTTTTTAAGGAAGAATTTAGAAAACAAATTAAAAAAAGGGATTTTTTCAGAGAGAATTTAGAAACCAAATTAAAAAAAAAAAAAAAATGAGCTTTCTATGGCCCACTATCTGAGAGAGAGAGATGGCACACCCAGGAGTCAGGACTGGCACACAAGCACAAATGTCAATATTAATCTCCCACTGTTTTTTTAAATTTTTTCAGGGAGAATTTAGAAACCCCCCCCAAAAAAATGATTTTTTAAGGAAGAATTTAGAAAACAAATTAAAAAAAAGTGATGTTAGGAGTCGAATTTCCTCTGCTGCACAGGGGGAATCTCGATCCGTCTCCGCTGCGGTCTCCCATTCTTCTCCAGCCGCAGTGGAGTCTGCTCAGCAGGGACGTCGATCCCAGCGTCTCGCCCAGTCTGACTCTGTGCGAAGAGTTACTGCTGTTTTTCCTGCTTCTGCCATTGAAGCCAGTGCTGGGCAGCGGCGAGTGGACGTTTCTGGATCTAAGTCCTGCTTTTCTCTTTCTGAGCATGCCCAGGGCAGGATCTCCCGTTGGAGATCGAGGGTCACATGCTCAGGTACTGCAGCACATCCCATTGGTCCTTTTGGCAGGTTCTGAAAACGCAAAACTTCTGTAGCTGTTTCCTGTGCTGCAGCTATATAAACTGCGCATGACCGCACGGCCATGCGCTAGTATTGTCTTGTAAATATGTGTGTGTGTTGTGAGTGAAAGTCGCTCTTTAAATAACCCTCCCTATTGAATGTCAGTTCGCGGAAGGTGTATGTTTGCTATCTAGCGCCCGACTTATCCAACAGCACAAAACACACATTACAGCTACCAGTTGCTGTGTCCGCCAGTACGGCGCTGTGCGCTTGCTCTGCGCTTTCCTGACCCAATCCTGGGTGGTTAGTGGCATCCGTCAGTGCGGCACCGCACGCACTCTTGTGCCTTAATATTATTATTTATGTTCCTCTGACACACCCAGTTGCGGTGTTGTGCCAGCAAGTGTCTAATCGGACTTCAATCCTGTGTAGGGGTTGAGTCTGCTGACTTCTTGCTCGCACTTTATGTGCGGTACTGCGGTCCTGTGACGCAACAGGATCGCTTCCTTCACGCAGGGTGAAGTTAACCCATGTGTGTATACTTAGTACCGCCATATAGTTCGTCTTACTAGCAGCAGGGTCTTTTACCTGCACGGTGGACCTCGGACTGCGAACGCACCTAATACCATAACATCTGATTGTTGGTGCGTTCCGCCAGTCCCTAACAAGTGATTTTTTCAGAGAGAATTTAGAAACCAAATAAAAAAACAAATAGGCTTTCTATGGCCCACTATCTGAGAGAGATGGCACACCCAGGAGTCAGGACTGGCACACAAGCAGAAAGGCCAATATTAATCTCCCACTGTTTTTTTTAATTTTTTCAGGGAGAATTTAGAAACCCCCCCAAAAAAAATGATTTTTTAAGGAAGAATTTAGAAAAATTAAAAAAAGTGATTTTTTTCAGAGAGAATTTAGAAACCAAAAAAAAATAAATAGGCTTTCTATGGCCCACTATCTGAGAGAGAGAGATGGCACACCCAGGAGTCAGGACTGGCACACAAGCAGAAAGGCCAATATTAATCTCCCACTGTTTTTTTTTATTTTTTCAGGGAGAATTTAGAAACCCCCCCCCCAAAAAAAATGATTTTTTAAGGAAGAATTTAGAAAACAAATTAAAAAAAGTGATTTTTTCAGAGAGAATTTAGAAACCAAAAAAAAATAAATAGGCTTTCTATGGCCCACTATCTGAGAGAGAGAGATGGCACACCCAGGAGTCAGGACTGGCACACAAGCAGAAAGGCCAATATTAATCTCCCACTGTTTTTTTTATTTTTTCAGGGAGAATTTAGAAACCCCCCCCAAAAAAAAAATGATTTTTTAAGGAAGAATTTAGAAACCAAATAAAAAAAAATAAATAGGCTTTCTATGGCCCACTATCTGAGAGAGAGAGATGGCACACCCAGGAGTCAGGACTGGCACACAAGCAGAAAGGCCAATATTAATCTCCCACTGTTTTTTTTTTTTTTTTCAGGGAGAATTTATAAAACCAATAAAAAAAAATAAATAGACTTTCTATGGGCCACTATTTGAGAGAGAGATGGCACACTCAGGACTGGCACACAAGCCCACAGGGCAATATTAATCTCCCACTGTTTTTTTTTTTTTTTCAGGGAGAATTTATAAAACCAATGAGAAAATAATAAATAGGCTTTCTATGGGCCACTATTTGAGAGAGAGATGGCACGCTCAGGACTGGCACACAAGCCCAAAGGGCAATATTAATCTCCCACTGTTTTGTTTTTTTTCAGGGAGAATTTATAAAACCAATAAAAAAAAAAAAGATATAGGCTTTCTATGGCCCACTATTTGACAGAGAGATGGCACGCTCAGGACTGGCACACAAGCCCAAAGGGCAATATTAATCTCCCACTGTTTTTTTTTTTTTTCAGGGAGAATTTATAAAACCAATGAAAAAAAAATAAATAGGCTTTCTATGGCCCACTATTTACAGAGAGATGACACGCTCAGGACTGGCACACAAGCCCAAAGGGTAATATTAATCTCCCACTGTTTTTTTTTTTTCAGGGAGAATTTATAAAACCAATAAAAAAAAAAAAAATAGGCTTTCTATGGCCCACTATTTGACAGAGAGATGGCATGCTCAGGACTGGCACACAAGCCCATAGGACAATATTAATCTCCCACTGTTTTTTTTTTTTCAGGGAGAATTTATAAAACCAATAAAAAAAAAAAAAATAGGCTTTCTATGGCCCACTATTTGACAGAGAGATGGCATGCTCAGGACTGGCACACAAGCCCATAGGACAATATTAATCTCCCACTGTTTTTTTTTTTTCAGGGAGAATTTATAAAACCAATAAAAAAAAAATAAATAGGCTTTCTATGGCCCACTATTTGAGAGAGAGATGGCACGCTCAGGACTGGCACACAAGCCCAAAGGGCAATATTAATCTCCCACTGTTTTTTTTTTTTTCAGGGAGAATTTATAAAAACAATGAAAAAATAATAAATAGGCTTTCTACGGGCCACTATTTGAGAGAGAGATGGCACGCTCAGGACTGGCACACAAGCCCAAAGGGCAATATTAATCTCCCACAGTTTTTTTTTTCAGGGAGAATTTAGAAACCCCACAAAAAAAAACAGAAAAAAAAGTTAGGCTTTCTATGGCCCACTATGTGAGATGGCACACACAGGGATGGCACTCGAGCAGAAATGCCAGTCTTAATCTCCCACAGCTTTTGTTTTTAAGGAGAATTAAAAAAAAAAAAAAAAACACAGGGACTGTCCTACAATTACTATCTCCGTGCAGTAATCTCAGCCAGGTATGGCAGGCAGCAATAAGGAGTGGACTGCTGCACAAATTAAATAAAAAGTGTGGACAAACAAACAAGATAGCTGTGCAGAAAGGAAGGAACAACAGGATTTGTGCTTTGAAAAAAGCAGTTGGTTTGCACAGCGGCGTACACACAGCAATGCAGCTATCAGGGAGCCTTGTAGGGCAGCCCAATGAACTACAGCGCTGAGGAAAAAAAATGGAGCTTCCACTGTCCCTGCAAACAAAAGGTGGTGTTGGACAGTGGAAATCACTACAGCACAAGCGGTTTGGTGGTTAATGGACCCTGCCTAACGCTATCCCTGCTTCTGAAGAAATGGCAGCAACCTCTCCCTATGCTCAGATCAGCAGCAGTAAGATGGTGGTCGGCGGGAACGCCCCTTTATAGCCCCTGTGATGCCGCAGACAGCCAGCCCATCACTGCAATGCCCTTCTCTAAGATGGTGGGGACCAGGACCTATGTCATCACGCTGCCCACACTCTGCGTCCACCTTCATTGGCTGAGAAATGGCGCTTTTCGCGTCATTGAAACGCGACTTTGGCGCGAAAGTCGCGTACCGCATGGCCGACCCCGCACAGGGGTCGGGTCGGGTTTCATGAAACCCGACTTTGCCAAAAGTCGGCGACTTTTGAAAATGAACGATCCGTTTCGCTCAACCCTAGTAAGCATGATTACCTAGTAATATATAATTTCATAAATAAAAGATGAAGATTAGACTCCAGCTGATAAAATTTCAAATAGCAGCCTATCAAAGACAAAAAGAATGCATAAAAAAACATGAACAAAGCTATTATGTACATACCCCTGATAACATTAATCAAACAGGATATTGCAGTTCTATATAATCCTGGTACATATAGGTCCTCATACAGTGAGGTGCATAGAACCTATAGTGCATAGTTGGACATGAGAAAAACTGTGCTGCATATTTAGTCATATAAGGGTATTGCTTATGTAAAAAACTCCCCTCAAACCACGTGAATGAAAAGTAATTGAGTAAATTGGATGGAGATTGGACATAGAAGCACATAAGGGCAAGAGAGTATCTAGTCTGTAATTAAGGTATGTTACTACGCTTAACACATTAGCCGCTGCACACTTAAATATTAGTAGCTGAGTTTATTCTTCTATGGTATTATATGAACAATATTAGCGTCATAAAGACTTTCCCTTAGAATCTCAGTTATGTCTTCAGCAGATAGGCGCTGATTAGGGGGCAATAATGACATCCTCGGTCAATGTGTTAAGCACTTTCTTACCCCTGTGCTTGGAAACCTGGAATGCCTGGTGCAGTATCGTGATGCAACATCCGTCACAATAGTTATCTGTCAGTATAGTCCCTGGCTTCACCCTAATCCTGCAAATTATTCTGAGAAGGAAAATATTGTACACCATTCTTACTGCGGCAGACGTGCATCAAAAGCATACGGCATTTATTGTGTGACAGCTTGGTCTAAAAATACAAATAAAAAATTGATTGTTAAAAAAATTGCATTGCTATATATTTATACAGCAGCCGCACATGTCCATCTGAATTGGGCAAATTTTGCTGTGCTTCTAATGCTGCAATTTTTTCCAGCAATGACGTTCAATACAGCATTTATCATGCTAGAGTTGGGTCTCAAAACCCGATCCCCCAAAAAATTGTTTGTTAAAAAGAGTCCCATTGCTATTTTGAGATGCAGTCTTATACATCCATCTGTAGTGGGCAAATTTTTCAGGCATTGTAATACTGTCTGCAACGTTTTTTCAACAGGGATTTATCATACGTAATTTTAAATATGCAAGGTGCATGGTAATGAATGGGGAAGTGGATGTAATGCTGATAGTGAAGGCAGAAGTCAAGGCCGTGGGCAAGGTGAAACTGTGCCTACCACAGGAGCACAGCAAACACACACATCATATCGATCTAGCTTCCTGTTCCACTTGGTAAGGGGTTCAGATTATCTCTCTTGAAACAAGACCAGAATGAGTGGAATAGAACTAAGCAACAGCATGTATAAAAAAGACTTGGGTACACTAATAGATCACAGGCTGCACATCAGTCAACAGTGTGATGCAGCAGTAAAAAAGGCAAACACAGTTCTAAGATGTATTAAGAGAAGCATAGAATCTAGATCATGTGAAGTAATTGTCCCCCTCTACTCCTCCTTGGTCAGGCCTCATTTGGAACACTGTGTCCAGTTCTGGGCACCACATTTTCAAAAAGGCATTGAAAAACTGGAGTAAATTCAGAGAAGAGCTACCAGGATTGTGAGCGGCCTGCAAAACGTCCTACGAGAAACAGTTAAAATAATTTTTATTAATAATTATTTTTGCAGCCACTGGGCACCGCCATTTTCCTTTGCAGGAGTGTAAGAGTCCATGCACGACACTTACACTCTGCAAATTCTATGTTACTATATACAATTATTAGGTTCTGTAGAAGGACGTAGATCTGGGGATTTATTATGATGGAATATAGGCTGAACTGGATGGACAAATGTCTTTTTTCGGCCTTACTAGCTATGTTACTAAATACGGTAGCATTGGGCATAGGAGACTGCAGTCGGCGTCCGACCCCATACCTATCATTGAGCTGCTCCCTGCTGTGATCTGGCCACGCCCCCTGGGCTGTCTCCACTTCACAGCAGAGGCAGGAGGTTGGCGCCATCTTTCTTCAGCCCACACAGTGAGTGTATCTGTGAAATCCACTGTGACTTGAGAGCTGCGAGAGCTGCACTGTTATAGGAGGGACAGCTCCATCTGTCTCTCCTTTCACACTGTCAGCAGCGGCCATTCCCTGTCCTCTTCTATGCTGCCTGGTGCCCTGGCTCTAATCTCTAGAATTGCTAGAGAGGATGAAGTGCTGTGGTCTGATGTCCTCTTATCAGGAGCTGCAGAGAGGTAACAGAGGGGGATGGGGGAGGCTCTCTGTGCTGCTCCGACCCAGCCTCTCAGGCTATGTGCACACGTAGTCTGGGTCCACTGCGGATTTTTCTGCAGCAGATTCCAGTAGATTTGATAAATACGTAGTTTAGGTGCATCAGGGGCTCTGCAAATGCATTGTGATGCCTGCAGACCAATCCATCTATGTCTGCATTCCAAATGGCACTCCTTCCATTCCGAGCTCTGTCATGCACCCAAACAGTGGTTCCCCCCCACATATGGGGTATCAGCGTGCTCAAGACAAATTGGACAACAACTTTTGGGGACCAATTTCTCTTGTTGCCCTTGGGAAAATACAAAACTGGGGGCTAAAAAATTATTTTTGTGGAAAAAAAAAAATTATTTTCACTGCTCTGCGTTAATAAACTGTAGTGAAACACTTGGGGTTTCAAAGCTCTCACAACACATCTAGATAAGATCCTTAGGGGGTCTACTTTGCAAAATGTTGTCACTTGTGGGGGGTTTTCAATGTTTAGAAACATCAGGGGCTCTTCAAATGCAACACGGCATCCCATCTCAATTCCAGCCAATTTTGCATTGAAAAGTCAAACGGCGCTCCTTCCATTCCAAGCTCTGCCATGTACCCAACCAGTGGTTTACCCCCACATATTGGGTATCAGCATACTCAGGACAAATTGCACAACCACTTTTCCGGTACAATTTCTTCTGGTCACCTAGGGAAAATAAAAAATTGGGGCGGAAAGTTCATTTTTGTGAAAAAATATTATTTTTTTATTTTTACGGCTCAATATTATAAACTTCTGTGAAGCACTTAGTGGGTCAAAGTACTCACCACACATCTAGATAAGTTCCTTAGGGGGTCTACCTTCCAAAATGGTGTCACATGTGGGGGGTTTCAATGTTTAGGCACATTAGTGGCTCTCCAAACGCAACATGGCGTCCCATCTCAATTCCAGCCAATTTTGCATTTATCCTGGTACTCAGGACAAATTGTACAACAACTTTTGGGGTCCATTTTCTCCTGTTACCCTTGGAAAAATAAAACAAATTGGAGCTGAATACATTTTTAGTGAAAACAAATTAAATGTTCATTTTTTTAAACATTCCAAAAATTCCTGTGAAACACCTGAAGGGTTAATAAACCTCTTGAATGTGGTTTTGAGCACCTTGATGGGTGCAGTTTTTAGAATGGTGTCACAATTGGTTATTTTCTATCATATAGACCCCTCAAAATGACTTCAAATGTGATGTGGTCCCTAAAAAAAATGGTGTTGTAAAAATGAGAAATTGCTGGTCAACTTCTAATCCTTATAACTCCCTAACAAAAAAAAAAATTGGTTCCAAAATTGTGCTGATGCAAAGTAGACATGTGGGAAATGTTACTTATTAAGTATTTTGTGTGACATATCTCTGTGATATAATGGCATAAAAAATTCCAAAATTTTCAAAATTTTTGCCAAATTTCCGTTTTTTTCACAAATAAACACAGATAATATCAAAGAAATTTTACCACTATCAAGAAGTACGATATGTCTCGAAAAAACATTGTCAGAATCACTGGGATCCATTGAAGCGTTCCAGAGTTATAACCTCATAAAAGGACAGTGGTCAGAATTGTAAAAATTGGCCCGGTCATTAGCGTGCAAACCACCCTCGACCAAATACAATCCATTAAACAAGAAATTCCTACAATTTGTTAACGGTTTACATTTTACCTTGCTGTAATTATAAAAAGGTTAAACAATTAGTACAAATGGGAAGTACTCCTAAATATCACTAATCAATGTCAGAGTACTTATTTCTTCTATGATTGATTCTCTTTCTGTGATTATACCTTATTCTAAGCTTTGTAAATCTGACAAATTTGCAATAAACCGTATATCACAATCTGAGACTCCAAAGATTAAAGGGATTGTATTGTGAGAACATATTTTGATTCAAGCCGATGTGATGATCGACTGATCGAAGCAAGGGTGGCTTCTTCCACATCACGATTGACTGTTATCTCCAGCAGAGAAATTCTTACAGTATCTTGTTGCAAGGTAATCTTAGTAACCCCATTTTGTCCTTTATAGAGTGGATCCAGGCAAGGTAGTGTCCACTAATCATATCATTGAACCTTAATATTGTGAGGCATTCATTTTGATTACTTAACATTTGCAAATCTATGGACACATAGTATTGCAGGTTACACAAGAAAATGTGCAAATTATGTAAGTCGTACCAAATAAAGCTATGCCACAAATAGCTACAAAATATTTCTTCATAATTTTCTTACTGAGAAATGAGCATGCTTCAGTAAAACAGCAGTAATTTAAAATAGCCCAGTGAATAAGATCATCCATCTGTGAGCATCCAGAGGTAAACAGGTGCACTTGGGAGATTTTTTTCTCTTCTATTCTCTTCCATCCTCAATACGAAATATTAGTTCTATTCTAATTTGCCTCGGGTTAAATTCTGAATCAATTAATAGTTGTTGTTTAAGATTCATGTCTTATCGGTGTTATTAATATCTATACCATTGATTAATGGAACCTAAACTCCATGTTATGCGAGATATATGTTAAAGTCTCGTATATGACAAATTGCATATGTATAAATGCATTTATTAGTATAGCATGTCTTCTTTTTCTACCAATGTGTTAGAGATGATCAAATCGGTTTGATGTGTATTGAATTAAAGTTGAATTATGAATTTTGCTTCCAGGCAAATATAAACAATTTGAGATTTGATGAGCGAATCACCAAAAAATGCCCATCAGTGATGGGCCATCACCATTTTACACATTGCAAAAGATTTCATCAAACACAGAAGGTTGACATGTCCTCAGTCTTGGTGGTGTGAGCTACTCATAATACAATGAAAAATGTGCAATAGAAAGATGAAAAAGGACCTTTGACGTGGGCTGTGAGTTTGCAAATTTTTACCTTATAGTGACCAAATACCTCATGTCTTTTATAAATAAATGTTCACATATTTTTCCATTTTTCTGCAGGATGCAGCCAGGCCCTTTAGTGTTGGTTGGGTGAATTGGTGTCGAGTTTCCACTGCTGCACAGGGGGAATATCGAGCCACCTCTGCTGCGGTCTCCCATTCTTCTTCAGCCACAGTGGAGCCTGCTCAGCAGAGACATCGGTTCCAGCGTCTGGCTCAGTCAGATACTGTGCACTTGGTTACTGCTGATATTCCAGGCTCAGCCATTGTAACCAGCACTGTTCAGCGGCGAGCAGACGCTCCTGGGACTAAGTCCTGCTTTTCCTCCACTGAGCTTGCCCAAGGGACTACCTCTCATTGGAGGTCGGGGGTCACATGCTCAGGTCCTGTAGCTGCTCCTATTGGACCAATAGGAAGGTTCTGGAGAACTTACTCTATAAAGGGTTCGCATGGCCGCACGGCCATGCGCTAGTATAATTCAGTATTTGTGGATGTATGCCTGTTCTTGTGAAAGCTCGGAATCATTCCCATCCCTAGAGTTGTTGAATGCTCGAGAGTGTTGTAGCTGTCTAGCGCCAGATAGTGCCATCCAACACCAGGCACAAAATATACTGCGTCTATTCTGCAGTGACTGCCGCTGCGGTACTGTACGCACACTGTGCGGCTATCTTTTGCATCTCCTGAGAATCCATCTGTGTAGGGTGGGAACTCCCGTTTGATCCCAGCATCTGACTCAGGGCTTCATCAGGCGCGGGCTCAAAAGCCACCGAGGGTGAGAGCGGGATCAACCACCAGCATAGTGAAGGTGAGTTGCAGGATTCTTGCTAGTATCCAATTGCTGTGCCCTGTGAATGCTAACAGGGCACAGCGTTGTCTTTAATCCTGATGACTCTGTGATGCAACAGAGTTCGCTCCTATACAGACAGGGTGACGGTACCCGTGTCTATTCAGGCGTAGTACCGCCATATAGTGCCGCCATTTACTAGCAGCAGGTTCCACTCCTGCACGGTGGACCCCGGGCTGCGAACGCACCTATGCTATCTCTATATTTACTCGGTACATTCCGCCAGCCCTAACAGTATACTAGCGCCAGGGTCTGGCAAGTAATGGTGGACGATCAGCGTCTACAATGGTACATCCAGCAGCTGGAGGGTAGGTTGGCGGCGCTTGAACGCACAAACTTGGCTGTGGATGTCACCGCAGTTGCTGCTCAGGCTGCTAGCGTAGCTGCAGCCAGTTTGTCCACTGCCATCCCTGCTTCAACTTTATCCTGTATCCCGTTACCAGACAAGTTTGCTGGTGACAGTAAGCTGTGTCAGGGATTCGTGAGTCAGTGTGCTATACATCTAGAGCTCATGGCTGCACGTTTTTACATGGAATGGGATAAAGTGGGATTTATTTTATCCCTTTTGTCGGGCAGGGCATTGGAGTGGGCAACGCCGCTGTGGGAGCACGATGATCGTGTGGTGCAAAGTGCTGGTCACTTCTTGGACTCTATGAAACAGGTCTTTATGGGACCTCATGTCACTCATGATACAGTGCTCCAACTGATGGCATTGACACAGGGCTCGTCCATGGTCAGTCACTTCGCCGTCCACTTCCAGACTTTGGCATCTGAGCTGGAGTGGCTGGATAAAGTCCTTATCCCGGTGTGTTGGAAGGGACTGGCTTGAAGTACGCCTTGACCACCAGGGAGATTCCTAATAGGAATATACTCACCCTCAGACGCGCCCTGCTTCTTTCCGGCAGCCTTCCTTCCTAAGAATCAGCGCTTGAAGGACCTTTGGTGACGTCGCGGCTTGTGATTGGTCGCGTGAGCGGTCACATGGCCGGTCGCGCGACCAATCACAAGCTGCGACGTCATCTAAGGTCTTTCACGCGCTGATTCTAAGAAAGGAAGGCTGCTGGTTAGTACCAGGGCGCGTCAGAGGGTGAGTATAGCAATATTTTTTATTTTAATTCTTTATTTTACACTTAAATATGGATTTCGATACCGATTTCCGATATTGCAAACATATCGGAACTCGGTATCGGAATTCCGATACCAGATTCAGAAGATCGTCGACCTCATGGCGGACCCCACACAGGGTCGGGTCGGGTTTCATGAAACCCGACTTTGCCAAAAGTCGGCGACTTCTGAAAATGGCCGACCCATTTCGCTCAACCCTATTCTCCAGATATAGACTCCCACTGGGGAGATATTTGCAAAGTCATCAACCTCATACGGGAAAACTCCCTCTACGCCAAGTTGGAGAAGTGTGTGTTTGAGCAGGAGTCCTTGCCTTTCCTTGGCTGTATCATATCCGCCCAGGGATTGGCTATGGATCCTGCCAAGCTACAGGCTTTGATGGACTGGCAGGAACCCCATTCTCTCAAAGCGGTGCAGCACTTTATGGGGTTCATTAATTACTATCGCCAGTTCATTCCCCACTTCTCAACTTTGGTAGCTCCCTTGGTTGCCCTCACCAAAAAGGAGCAAATCCCAAATTGTGGTCAGAGGAGGTTTCCAGAGCCTCTCTCTCAATTAATTCATACTTCGCTAGCGCTCCCATTTTACATTGCCCCGATGTTGACAAACCTTTTATTATGGAGGTGGATGCCTCTTCTGTTTGTGCTGGAGCAGTCCTCTTCCAGAAGGATGCTCAAGGTTGGAAACATCCTTGCTTCTTCTTCTCCAAGACCTTCACACCAGCGAAGAGGAATTATTCTATCGGGGACAGGGAGTTGCTAGCCATGAAGTTGGCTTTCTCAAAGTGGAGACACCTCCTGGAGGGGGCTCGCTTTCCCTTCCAAGCTTACACCGACCACAAGAATTTGGTCTATATATAGACTACCCAGCGGCTAAATTCTCGCCAGGCCAGATGGTCCCTGTTCTTCTCCCAATTCCATTTCACCCTCCATTTTCTCTCTGGGGAGAAGAACATTGTGCCGATGCTCTTTCCTGCTCTGTAGTGTCATCAGTGGAGGAGGAGGACCCTCTGCTCATTGTCCCTTCTGAGAGTCTGAGGACCATGGCTCCTATTTTGCTAGAGTCTATGCCCCCGAGCAAGACTTTTGTGCCATCAAATTTGCGACCGGAGGTTCTCTCTGTAATAACCCTGCTGGCATCACTGCATGGCCTCGCATCCCCCACCTGCATTACTCTCAAACTCACTTACTTCTCTGGGCCTTGTGGTGACTTCTGTCTGCTGGCAGCTCCATGCTGTGTGCCTCATGTCTGCTGTTTGCTCGGTGCATGCCCTGTCTGTGTAAATAGGGGGGCGGCGCCAGCAACTTCTGTTTCTTATAGAGACTGTGCACCTTGCTAAGGTGTCCCTGGCCAATCGCCATGAGGCTTCCTGTATTTAAGACATCCCCACCCATTGGTGGGGGCCTGTGCAACTTACTCCTTCCGTCAGTTCTTAGCTGCTGAAGTGCCAGGCCATGTCTCTGTGACTCTTGTGTTCCACCACCCTGGGGGGCGTTGTACCCTGGTCTGTGTCCTGTGTAGCCACCCAGTGGGGCTTCGTACCCTGGCCTATGTCTGCCACCCAGAGGGGCGCCACACCCTGGCTTGTGTCCATTTCTCTGTACCTTGTCTGGTTCCTGACTCTGTCTTAGTCTAGTCCTGTTCCTGTGTTCGTTTATATCCCAGTCTTGATTTCCTTTCCCTTCTGTGTGTTCTGTCTGTCTTGCTTTGCTCTGCTGTTGGCTCCGCTCTCTGTGACCTTGCTTTGCTCCTGGCTCTGTATTCTGTTACCTTGCTCTGCACTCTGTGGCTTTGCTCTCTGCTCTGCACTCTGTGTCTTGCTCTGCACTCTGACTTTGCTCTGCTCTCAGCTCTGCACTCTGTGGCTTTGCTTTCAGCTCTGCACTCTGTGTCTTGCTCTGCACTCTGTGGCTTAGCTCTAGCTCTGCTCTCAGTAACTTTTCTCTGCACTCTGTGGCTTCGCTCTGTGGCTCTGCTCCCTTGCAGTTCTACCTGGCTCCGCTCTTTGCGGTTCTACTTTTCCTGCTCTTGGCTCTGCCTCCTGCGATTCTGCACTTGGCTCCACCTCCAGCTCTTGGCTCTGCCTCCTGCTTTTGGCTCCATGTCCGGCATCTCTGTTATTGGCTCTAGCTCCGATGCTTTCGCTCTGCATCCGCTCTTGCAGTCTTCCTCTACCTTTTCTTAAAGGGAAGGTGCCATCAAAAAAAATTTTTTTTCAGAAATTGTAAAAATGTAAAGAATTAATGATTACATTTTCTTAAAAAATATTATCATTTGTTTATAATTTAGTAAAATATGAAAAATAATTTGAAAAGTTTTGGAATTTCCACTTTTCAACACTAGGGGGAGCAGCTGCTGAAATTTCAGAAAAACCTAGTGTACAAATAGCTCACATTACAGCACTGCAGTAATTATGGGCGGAGTCTGCTGACCTGTGTGATGTCTCCTCTCCTCCCCTTCTGGGTGTTTGCTAAGGGATTAGAGAGGATGATATTCAGGAACCCGGTGAGCAGCCATTTTGTTGGTGACTGCAGAGTATGGCTGCCGTCACACTATCAGCATTTGGTCAGTATTTTACCTCAGTATTTGTAAGCCAAAACCAGGAGAGGAACAATTAGAGGAAAAGTATAATAGAAACATATCACCACTTCTGCATTTATCACCCACTCCTGGTTTTAGCTACAAATACTGAGGAAAAATACTGACCAAATACTGATAGTGGACGGCAGCCTTAGGCTACTTTCACACTAGCGTTGTTGGCTGTACGTTGCAATGCGTCATTCAGAAGAAAAAAGCATCCTGCAAAGTTGTCTGCAGGATGCGTTTTTTCCCCATAGACTAACATTACCGACGCATTGCGACACGTCGTAACTGTCGTGCGACGGTTGCGTCATGTTTTGGTGGACCGCCGCCACAAAAAAAGTTACATGTAACGTTTGTGCATCGAGTCCACCATTTTCGACCGCACATGCACGGCCGAAACTCCGCCCCATCCTCCCCAGACCTTACAATGGGGCAGCAGAGGCGTCGTAAGACTGCTTCCACTGCCCACGTCGGGCATTTCTTTCACAGCATGCGTCGGTACGACGCACTGCGACGGGCCCGTACCGACGCTAGTGTGAAAGCAGCCTTATACTGACAAGTAGACGGTCACCGAGGATGGCAGGCAGCAAGGATTCTGGGAGATATGTGGTGGAGGGAGCAGGGTGACAGCAGCACAGAGTATTTCAGGATAGCAGTGTGCTGGTCTATAGGGGCCGCCTGTTCGGTGTGCGGAGCAGCCAGGGATTGTACATAGAGCGCTGTCTTTTATACACATGGATGGACCGTCTGCTTCATAGAAATCCAGGAAACATTTCTGCGGATTGATGGCCTGGTCTGATCCAGACTTTGCATGCAGACCCCATTCCCCTCCTCAGATCCTGTCTTCCCCATCCTGTCCTGGCGATGTGTGAAAGCGAGGTGACAGGCGCAGTCTGGGGTGACGCTGGGAAGGAAATGTAGCCATATAGTAACAATAAAAATGAGACCCCTCTCTTCAGCTGCCTCACCAGCCTTCCCCTGACTACACCTAACTGGAGGTCATGCTTTACCCTCTATTACCCCAGACCCGCGTGCAGGTGCTCAGCCAGAACCACAATAGAATGGGTCCACTTTCTGAAGATAATACTGCCATAGTGTTCTCACATAATACCGCCATATAGATCACACACAATACTATCAAATAGATCACACAATACTGTCATACAGTTCTCACATAATACCACCATATAGATCACACATAATACCGCCAGTGTTCTCACATAATACCGCCATATAGATCACACATAATACCGCCAGTGTTCTCACATAATACTGCCATATAGATCACACATAATACCGCCAGTGTTCTCACATACCACCATATAGATCACACATAATACCGCCAGTGTTCTCACATACCACCATATAGATCACACATAATACCGCCAGTGTTCTCACATAATACCGCCATATAGATCACACATAATACCGCCAGTGTTCTCACATAATACCGCCATATAGATCACACATAATACCGCCAGTGTTCTCACATAATACCGTCAGTGTTCTCACATACCACCATATAGATCACACATAATACCGCCAGTGTTCTCACATACCACCATATAGATCACACATAATACTGCCATAGTGTTCTCACATAATACCGCCATATAGATCACACATAATACCGCCAGTGTTCTCACATGCCACCATATAGATCACACATAATACTGCCATAGTGTTCTCACATAATACCGCCATATAGATCACACATAATACTGCCATAGTGTTCTCACATAATACCGCCATATAGATCACACATAATACTGCCATAGTGTTCTCACATACCGCCATATAGATCACACATAATACTGCCATAGTGTTCTCACATAATACTGCCATATAAATCACACATAATGCTGCTAGTGTTCTCACATAATACCGCCATATAGATCACACACAATACCACCATATAATTCTCACAATAATGATCAAGCATAATACCACCATACAGATCACATAATACCATCATATAGATCTCACATAATGCCACAATACAGCATGACGCCCGCAGCTCCTGTTATCGCACGCATTGAGTTGTGTGTGCAATGGGGAAAGATATGCAGGGGGGAGAGGAGTGCATAGAAGTGGATTAGATACACGGTTCACCAGACAGTATCACACAGGAGAGGATTAGATACACGGATCACCAGACAGTATCACACAGGAGAGGATTAGATACACGGCTCAGCAGACAGTATTCCACAGGATTAGATACACAGGTCAGCACAGGATAGGATTAGATACACGGCTCAGCAGACACTATCACACAGGAGAGGATAAGATACACGGCTCACCAGACAGTATCACACAGGAGAGGATTAGATACACGGCTCAGCAGTCAGTATTCCAAAGGATTAGATACACAGGTCAGCACAGGATAGGATTAGATACACGGCTCAGCAGACACCATCACACAGGAGAGGATTAGATACACAGGTCAGCACAGGATAGGATTAGATACACGGCTCAGCAGACACTATCACACAGGAGAGGATTAGATACACGGCTCACCAGACAGTATCACACAGGAGAGGATTAGATACACGGCTCAGCAGTCAGTATTCCACAGGATTAGATACACAGGTCAGCACAGGATAGGATTAGATACACGGCTCAGCAGACACTATCACACAGGAGAGGATTAGATGCACGGCTCACCAGACAGTATCACACAGGAGAGGATTAGATACACGGCTCAGCAGTCAGTATTCCACAGGATTAGATACACAGGTCAGCACAGGATAGGATTAGATACACGGCTCAGCAGACACTATCACACAGGAGAGGATTAGATACACAGCTCAGCAGTCAGTATTCCACAGGATTAGATACACAGGTCAGCACAGGATAGGATTAGATACACGGCTCAGCAGTCAGTATTCCACAGGATTAGATACACAGGTCAGCACAGGAGAGGATTAGATACATGGCTCAGCAGACAGTATCACACAGGATAGGATTAGATACACGGCTCAGCAGTCAGTATTCCACAGGATTAGATACACAGGTCAGCACAGGATAGGATTAGATACACGGCTCAGCAGACACTATCACACAGGAGAGGATTAGATACATGGCTCACCAGACAGTATCACACAGGAGAGGATTAGATACACGGCTCAGCAGTCAGTATTCCACAGGATTAGATACACAGGTCAGCACAGGATAGGATTAGATACACGGCTCAGCAGACACTATCACACAGGAGAGGATTAGATGCACGGCTCACCAGACAGTATCACACAGGAGAGGATTAGATACACAGCTCAGCAGTCAGTATTCCACAGGATTAGATACACAGGTCAGCACAGGATAGGATTAGATACACGGCTCAGCAGACACTATCACACAGGAGAGGATTAGATACACGGCTCAGCAGTCAGTATTCCACAGGATTAGATACACAGGTCAGCACAGGATAGGATTAGATACACGGCTCAGCAGTCAGTATTCCACAGGATTAGATACACAGGTCAGCACAGGAGAGGATTAGATACATGGCTCAGCAGACAGTATCACACAGGATAGGATTAGATACACGGCTCAGCAGTCAGTATTCCACAGGATTAGATACACAGGTCAGCACAGGATAGGATTAGATACACGGCTCAGCAGACACTATCACACAGGAGAGGATTAGATACATGGCTCACCAGACAGTATCACACAGGAGAGGATTAGATACACGGCTCAGCAGTCAGTATTCCACAGGATTAGATACACAGGTCAGCACAGGATAGGATTAGATACACGGCTCAGCAGACACTATCACACAGGAGAGGATTAGATACATGGCTCACCAGACAGTATCACACAGGAGAGGATTAGATACACGGCTCAGCAGTCAGTATTCCACAGGATTAGATACACAGGTCAGCACAGGATAGGATTAGATACACGGCTTAGCAGAAACTATCACACAGGAGAGGATTAGATACATGGCTCAGCAGACAGTATTACACAGGAGAGGATTAGATACATGGCTCAGCACAGTATAGTGATAGATACAGGGTCTGATGTCCTGTGAGGAGCTGCAGTGAGAGGTCGTGCAGCACAGAGCCTCCCCCATCCCCCTCTGTTACCTCTCTGTAGCTCCTGATAAGAGAACATCAGACCACAGCACTTCAGACTCTCTAGCGATTCTAGAGATTCAGCCACACACCAGGCAGCAGAGGACAGGGAACGGCCGCTGAGTGTTGAGGGGAGACAGATGGAGCTGCCCCTCCAACAGCACAGCTCTCAGTCACAGTGGAGCTCACAGGTACACTCCACTGTAAGCTGAAGCAAGATGGCGCCGATCTCCTGCCTCTGCTGTGATGTGGAGATAGCCCAGGGGGCGTGGCCACATCAGAGCAGAGAGCAGCTTATAATGATAGCTATGGGGTCGCTTCCCGACTACAGATCTCTATGTCCAGGGCTGCCATATGTGAAGACTGTAAGTGTCATGCAGCTACACTTACAGTCCTGCAAATGAAAATGGCGGCGCCCAGTGGCAGAAAAAAAAATGAATAAAAAAAAACAATAAATACTGTGCACTTGAAAATAACATAAAAATAAGGAATTAACCCCTTCATGACCCAGCCTATTTTGACCTTAAAGACCTTGCCGTTTTTTGCAATTCTGACCAGTGTCCCTTTATGAGGTAATAACTCAGGAACGCTTCAACGGATCCTAGCGGTTCTGGGATTGTTCTTTCGTGACATATTGGGCTTCATGGTAGTGGTAAATTTAGGTCAATAAACTCTGCGTTTATTTGTGATAAAAACGGAAATTTGGCGAAAATTTTGAAAATTTCGCAATTTTCACATTTTGCATTTTTATTCTGTTAAACCAGAGAGTTATGTGACACAAAATAGTTAATAAATAACATTTCCCACATGTATACTTTACATCAGCACAATTTTGGAAACAAAATTTTTTTTTGCTAGGAAGTTATAAGGGTTAAAATTTGACCAGCGATTTCTCATTTTTACAACGAAATTTACAAAACCATTTTTTTAGGGACCACCTCACATTTGAAGTCAGTTTGAGGGGTCTATATGGCTGAAAATACCCAAAAGTGACACCATTCTAAAAACTGCACCCCTCAAGGTACTCAAAACCACATTCAAGAAGTTTATTAACCCTTCAGGTGCTTCACAACAGCAGAAGCAACATGGAAGGAAAAAATGAACATTTAACTTTTTAGTCACAAAAATTATCTTTTAGCAACAATTTTTTTATTTTCCCAATGGTAAAAGGAGAAACTGAACCACGAAAGTTGTTGTCCAATTTGCCCTGAGTACGCTGATACCTCAAATGTGGGGGTAAACCACTGTTTGGGCGCACGTCAGGGCTTGGAAGGGAAGGAGCGCCATTTGACTTTTTGAATGATAATTTGGCTCCACTCTTTAGCGGACACCATGTCACGTTTGGAGAGCCCAAGTGTGCCTAAAAATTGGAGCTCCCCCACAAGTGACCCCATTTTGGAAACTAGACGCCCCAAGGAACTTATCTAGATGCATAGTGAGCACTTTGAACTCCCAGGTGCTTCACAGAAGTTTATAACGCAGAGCCATGAAAATAAAAAATAATTTTTCTTTCCTCAAAAATGATTTTTTAGCCTGGAATTTCCTATTTTGCCAAGGGTAATAGGAGAAATTGGACCCCAAATGTTGTTGTCCAGTTTGTCCTGAGTACGCTGATACCCCATATGTGGGGGTAAACCACTGTTTGGGCGCACGGCAGGGCTCGGAAGGGAAGGCACGCCATTTGGCTTTTTAAATGGAAAATTAGCTCCAATCATTAGCGGACACCATGTCACGTTTGGAGAGCCCCTGTGTGCCTAAACATTGGAGATCCCCCAGAAATGACCCCATTTTGGAAACTAGACCCCCAAAGGAACTAATCTAGATGTGTGGTGAGGACTTTGAACCCCCAAGTGCTTCACAGAAGTTTATAACGCAGAGCCATGAAAATAAAAAAATTAAAATATTTTCTCAAAAATGATCTTTTAGCCTGCAATTTTTTATTTTCCCAAGGGTAACAGGAGAAATTTGACCCCAAAAGTTGTTGTCCAGTTTCTCCTGAGTACGCTGATACCCCATATGTGGGGGTAAACCACTGCTTGGGCACATGCCGGGGCTCGGAAGTGAAGTAGTGACGTTTTGAAATGCAGACTTTGATGGAATGCTCTGTGAGCGTCACGTTGCGTTTGCAGAGCCCCTGATGTGGCTTAACAGTAGAAACCCCCCACAAGTGACCCCATTTTGGAAACTAGACCCCGAAAGGAACTTATCTAGATGTGTGGTGAGCACTTTGAACCCCCAAGTGCTTCCAGAAGTTTATAATGCAGAGCTGTGAAAATAATAAATACGTTTTCTTTCCTCAAAAATAATTATTTAGCCCAGAATTTTTTAATTTTCCCAAGGGTAACAGGAGAAACTTGACCCAAATATTTGTTGTCCAGTTTCTCCTGAGCACGGTGATACCCCATATGTGGGGGTAAACTACTGTTTGGGCACATGCCGGGGCTCGGAATTGAAGTAGTGACGTTTTGAAATGCAGACTTTGATGGAATGCTCTGCGGGCGTCACGTTGCGTTTGCAGAGCCCCTGATGTGGCTAAACAGTAGAAACCCCCCACAAGTGACCCCATTTTGGAAACTAGACCCCGAAAGGAACTTATCTAGATGTGTGGTGAGCACTTTGAACCCCCAAGTGCTTCATAGAAGTTTATAATGCAGAACCGTGAAAATAATAAATACGTTTTCTTTCCTCAAAAATAAGTATTTAGCCCAGAATTTTTTATTTTCCCAAGGGCTACAGGAGAAATTGGACCCCAAAAGTTGTTGTCCAGTTTCTCCTGAGTATGCTGATACCCCATGTGTGGAGGTAAACCACTGTTTGGGCACACGTCGGGGCTCAGAAGGGAAGTAGTGACTTTTGAAATGCAGACTTTGATGAAATGGTCTGCGGGCGTCACGTTGCGTTTGCAGAGCCCCTGGTGTGCCTAAACAGTAGAAACCCCCCTCAAGTGACCCCATTTTAGAAACTAGACCCCCCAAGGAACTTATCTAGATATGTGGTGAGCACTTTGAACCCCCAAGTGCTTCACAGACATTTACAACGCAGAGCCGTGAAAATAAAAAATCATTTTTCTTTCCTCAAAAATGATGTTTTAGCAAGCATTTTTTTATTTTCACAAGGGTATCAGGAGAAATTGGACCCCAGTAATTGTTGCGCAGTTTATCCTGAGTATGCTGAGTATGCTGGTACCCCATATGTCGGGGTAAACCACTGTTTGCGCACACGTCGGGGCTCGGAATTGAGGGAGCACCATTTGACTTTTTGAATACGAGATTGGCTGGAATCAATGGTGGCGCCATGTTGCGTTTGGAGACCCCTGATGTGCCTAAACAGTTGTAACCCCTCAATTCTACCTCCAACACTAACCCCCCCACACCCCTAACCCTAATCCCAAATGTAGCCATAACCCTAATCACAACCCTAACCACAACCCTAATTCCAACCCTAACCCTAAGGCTATGTGCCCACGTTGCGGATTCGTGTGAGATTTTTCAGCATCATTTTTGAAAAATCCGCGGGTAAAAGGCACTGCGTTTTACCTGCGGATTTTCCGCGGATTTCCAGTGTTTTTTGTGCGGATTTCACCTGCGGATTCCTATTGAGGAACAGGTGTAAAACGCTGCGGAATCCGCACAAAGAATTGACATGCTGCGGAAAATACAACGCAGCGTTTCCGCGCGGTATTTTCCACACCATGGGCACAGCGGATTTGGTTTTCCATGGTACTGTAAACCTGATGGAACACTGCTGCGAATCCGCAGCGGCCAATCCGCTGCGGATCCGCAGCCAAATCCGCACCGTGTGCACATAGCCTAATTCTAAAGGTATGTGCACACGCTGCAGAAAATGCTGCGGATCCGCAGCAGTTTCCCATGAGTTTACAGTTCAATGTAAACCTATGGGAAACAAAAACACTTCTTTCTGCGAATTCCGCAGCGGTTTTACAACTTCTCAAATAGAAAATCGCAGTTGTAAAACCGCAGTGAAATGCGCAGAAAAAATGCGGTAAATCCGCCATAAATCCGCAGCGGTTTAGCACTGCGGATTTATCAAATCCGCAGCGGAAAAATCCGCAGAGGACCAGAATACGTGTGCACATACCAAAACCCTAACCCTAGCCCTAACCCTAACCCTACCCCTACCCCTAACCCTAACCCTAACCCTACCCCTAACCCTACCCCTAACCCTAACCCTACCCCTAACCCTAACCCTACCCCTAACTCTACCCCTAACCCTACCCCTAACCCTAACCCTACCCCTAACCCTATTCTAACATTAGTGGGAAAAAAAAATATTCTTTAGTTTTTTATTGTCCCTACCTATGGGGGTGACAAAGGGGGGGAGTCATTTATTATTTTTTTTATTTTGATCACTGAGATAGATTATATCTCAGTGATCAAAATGCACTTTGGAACGAATCTGCCGGCCGACAGATTCGGCGGGCGCACTCCGCATGCGCCCGCCATTTTGGAAGATGGCGGCGCCCAGGGAGAAGACGGACGGACCCGGCAGGATCGGTAAGTATGATGGGGTGGGGGGGAGCACGGGGGGGGGATCGGAGCATGGGGGGTGGATCGGAGCGCGGGAGGGGTGGAACGGAGCACGGGGGGGTGCATTGGAGCATCGGGGGGTGGATCGGACTGCAGGGGGGGTGGATCGGAGTGCAGGGGGGTGGTTGGAGCACGGGGGAGGGTGATTGCAGCACGGGGGGAGCGGACAAGAGCACGGGGGAGCGGCGCACAGGACGGAGGGGAGCCGGAGCAGTGTACCCGACAGATCGGGGGGCTGGGGGAGCGATCGGTGGGGTGGGGGCACATTAGTGTTTCCAGCCATGGCCGATGATATTGCAGCATCGGCCATGGCTGGATTGTAATATTTCACCCGTTATAATAGGTGAAATATTACAAATCGCTCTGATTGGCAGTTTCACTTTCAAAAGCCAATCAGAGCGATCGTAGCCACAGGGGGGTGAAGCCACCCCCCCTGGGCTAAACTACCACTCTCCCTGTCCCTGCAGATCGGGTGAAATGGGAGTTAACCCTTTCACCCGATCTGCAGGGACGCGATCTTTCCATGACGCCACATAGGCGTCATGGGTCGGATTGGCACCGACTTTCATGACGCCTACGTGGCGTCAAAGGTCGGGAAGGGGTTAAAGAGGTTTTGTTTTTTTTACAATATTAAAACGCGGCACCTTCCCTTTAAGTCCTCCTGTCTGAACAGGTTCTTACCTGTTTTACATACCTGTCTGCAGACCGGTCCCTACCGGTTCTTCCAGTGTACCAGCCTTGTCCGCCTGTCCTGCCAGAGAGCCAGCCGTACCTGCCTGCCTACCAGAGAGCCAGATGTGTCTGCCTGCCTGCCAGTGACTCTGTTGTACCAGTCTGTCTGCCTGTGTCCCAGCCATACCCGCTTGTCTGCCAGAGTACCAGCCATACCCGCTTGCCTGTCTATGTTCCGTTGCCCTGTGGGATCAGCAGCCACAGCCAGACACCACCCTGGAGTGGTACCTAGTAGCTTCCTATTCCTATAGCTCTGGACAGTCCTCTAATGAGGTAGTGTATACCTCTGCAATAAAAAATTATTCTAAGACTTTTATATTATATTTTTATTTATACCCCTGTCTCTGAGCGGTTGCTAGGGACAAACATATCTCGTTGGGCACATTCTGGCTTCATATTTATGAACCTGCATTCACCCCTCCCTTTTGTTATTTTCTTTCATAGGTAGTCACATTTTTTCTTTCTTTTATTTCAGTATGATTTATCTTATGTCTCCTCAATCTCCAACACTAGATCACAAGGGTTAACTGGTTTTATGCTACTACAGCCAGTCCAATTTTTGCCAAGGGTGTCTATGAAGCCCATAAAAGATTTTTTTTAAATGTAACCCCCCATGGGGAAATGTTTGTCAGCCCATGCACTTACTCTATGAGCATTACAAGTCTAGGAGACCCGCTCCTAAACCCCTTTACCCCCAAGGGTGGTTTGCACGTTATGGACCTGACCAATTTTTACAATTCTAACCACTGTCCCTTTATGAGGTTATAACTCTGGAATGGTTCAACGGATCCCGGTGATTATGACACTGTTTTCTCGTGACATACTGTACTTCATGACAGTGGTAAAATTTCTTTGATATTACTTGCGTTTATTTGTGAAAAAAACGGAAATTTGGCAAAAATTTTGAAAATTTTGCAATTTTCCAAATTTGAATTTTTATGTAATTAAATCACAGAGATATGTCACACAAAATACTTAATAAGTAACATTTCGCACATGTCTACTTTACATCAGCACAATTTTGGAACCAAAACTTTTTTCTTGTTACGGAGTTATAAGGGTTTAAAGTTGACCAGCAATTTCTCATTTTTCCAACACAATTTTATTTTAGGGACCACATCTCATTTGAAGTCATTTTGAGGGGTCTATATGATAGAAAATACCCAAGTGTGACACCATTCTAAAAACTGCACCCCTCAAGGTGCTCAAAACCACATTCAAGAAGTTTATTAACCTTTCAGGTGTTTCACAGGAATTTTTGGAATGTTTAAATAAAAATTAACATTTTGCTTTTTTTCACAAAAAATTTACTTCACCTCCAATTTGTTTTATTTTACCAAGGGTAACAGGAGAAAATGGACCCCAAACGTCCTGAGTACGCCGATACCCCATATGTGGAGGTAAACCACTGTTTGGGCACATGACAGAGCTCGGAAGCGAAGGAGCGTCATTTGACTTTTCAATGCAAAATTGACTGGAATTGAAATGGGATGCCATGTTGCGTTTGGAGAGCCACTGATGTGCCTAAACATTGAAACCTCCCACAAGTGACACCATTTTGGAAAGTAGACCCCCTAAGGAACTTATCTAGAGGTGTGGTGAGCACTTTGACCTACCAAGTGCTTCACAGAAGTTTATAATGCAGAACCGTAAAAATAAAAAATCATTTTTTTCACAAAAATTATTTTTTTGCCCCCAATTTTTTATTTTCCCAATGGTAAGAGAAGAAATTGGACAACAAACGTTGTTGTACAATTTGTCCTGAGTACGTTGATACCCCATATGTGGGAGTAAACCACTGTTTGGGCGCTTGGGAAAGCTCGGAAGGGAAGCAGCGCCGTTTGACTTTTCAATGCAAAATTGACAGGAATTGAGATGGGATGCCATGTTGCGTTTGGAGAGCCACTGATGTGCCTAAACATTGTAACCCCCCACAAGTGATGCCATTTTGGAAAGTAGACCCCCTAAGGAACTTATCTAGATATGTGGTGAGCACTTTGACCCACCAAGGGCTTCACAGAATTTTTTCCCCAAAAAATTATTTTTTAGACCCCAGTTTTGTATTTTTCCGAGGGTAACAGGAGAATTTGGACCCCAAAAGTTGTTGTCCAATTTGTCCTGAGTGCAATGATACCCCATATGTGGGGGGAACCACCGTTTGGGTGCATGGGAGGGCTCGGAAGGGAAGGAGCACCATTTGGAATGCAGACTTAGATGGAATGGTCTGCAGGCATCACATTGCATTTGCAGAGCCCCTAATGTACCTAAACAGTAGAAACCCCCCATAATTGACCCCATATTGGAAACTAGACCCCCCAAGGAACTTATCTAGATGTGTTGTGAGAACTTTGAGCCCCCAAGTGTTTCACTATAGTTTATAACGCAGAGCCGTGAAAATAAAAAATCTTTTTTTCCCACAAAAATTATTTTTTAGCCCCCAATTTTGTATCTTCCCAAGGGTAAAAGGAGAAATTGGACCCCAAAAGTTGTTGTCCAATTTGTCCTGAGTACGCTGATACCCCATATGTTGGGGTAAACTCCTGTTTGGGCACACGGGATAGCTCGGATGGGAACGAGCACTGTTTTACTTTTTTAACGCAGAATTGGATGGAATTGAGATCGGATGCCATGTCGCGTTTGGAGAGCCCCTGATGTGCCTAAACAGTGGAAACCCCCCAATTATAACTGAAACCCTAATCAAAACACACCCCTAACCCTAATCCCAACGGTAACCCTAACCACACCTCTAACCCAGACACACCCCTAACCCTAACCATAACCCTGACCCCTAACCCTAATCCGAATCCTATTCCCAACCATAAATGTAATCCAAACCCTAACCCTAACTTTAGCCCCAACCCTAACTGTAGCCTTAACCCTGGCCCCAACCCTAACCCTAGCACTAACCCTAACCCTAATGGGAAAATGGAAATAAATACATTTTTTTAATTTTTCCCTAACTAAGGGGGTGATGAAGGGGGGTTTGATTTACTTTTATAGCGGGTTTTTTAGTGGATTTTTATGATTGGCAGCCGTCACACACTGAAAGACGCTTTTTATTGCAAAAAATATTTTTTGCGTTACCACATTTTGAGAGCTATAATTTTTCCATATTTGAGTCCACAGAGTCATGTGAGGTCTTGTTTTTTGTGGGACGAGTTGACGTATTTATTGGTAACATTTTCGGGCACGTGACATTTTTTGATCGCTTTTTATTCTGATTTTTGTGAGGCAGAATGACCAAAAACCAGCTATTCATGAATTTCTTTTGGGGGAGGCGTTTATACCGTTCCGCGTTTGGTAAAATTGATAAAGCAGTTTTATTCTTCGGGTCAGTACGATTACAGTGATACCTCTTTTATATAATTTTTTTATGTTTTGGCACTTTTATACGATAAAAACTATTTTATAGAAAAAATAATTATTTTTGCGCCGCTTTATTCTGAGGACTATAACTTTTTTACTTTTTTGCTGATGATGCTGTATGGCAGCTCGTTTGTGGGACAAGATGATGCTTTCAGCGGTACTATGGTTTTTTATATCTGTTTTTTTGATCGCGTGTTATTCCACTTTTTGTTCGTCGGTATGATAATAAAGCGTTGTTTTTTTGCCTCGTTTTTTTTTTTTTCTTACGGTGTTTACTGAAGGGGTTAACTAGTGGGTCAGTTTTATAGGTTGGGTCGTTACGAATGCGGTGATACTAAATATGTGTACTTTTATTGTTTTGTTTTTTTTATTTAGATAAAGAAATATATTTATGGGAATAATATTTTTTTTTCTTTATTTAGGAATTTTTTTTTTTTTTTACACATGTGGAAATTTTTTTTAACTTTTTTACTTTGTCCCAGGGGGGACATCACAGATCGTTGATCTGACAGTTTGCACAGCACTCTGTCAGATCACCGATCTGTCTGAGAGCACTGCAGGCTTACCAAGCGCCTGCTCTGAGCAAGCAATTGGTAAGCCACCTGCCTCCCTGCAGGACCCGGATGCCGCGGCCATCTTGGATCCGGGCCTGCTACAGGGAGGGAGGTAAGGAGACCCTCGCAGCAATGCGATCACATCGCATTTTGCTGCGGGGGTCTCAGGGAAGCCCGCAGTGAGCCCCCTCCCTGCGCGATGCTTGCCTGCACCGCCGGCACACCGCGATCATGTTTGATCATGGTGTGCCGGGGGTTAATGTGCCGGGACGGTCCGTGACCGCTCCTGGCACATAGCACCGGATGTCAGCTGGCAGCTTCCCCTGTGAGCGTGGCCGATCGCCCTGGACGTACTATTCCGTCCGTGGGAATTTAGACCCACCTCACATGGACAGAATAGTACGTCCAATGACAGAAAAAGGTTAAAATTAGGCCTAGTTTTTAAGAATGCCTTCCTCAAGATATTATCATTCACCGCCACTAGATCACCATGGTTAACGGGTTTTGTGCTGCTACAGCCAGTCCAATTTTTGGAAAGGGTGTCTATGATGTCCATTAAAAGATTTTTTAAAAATATACCCCCAAGGGGAAATGTTTGGACGATTTTACTACTCCAAATTATTTATTTTAGTGTCTACTTAAGGACACATTTTTGGTGCCCACAAAAAACAAGAACACATTTTGATTTTTCTGTTTTCTCCGCCAGATGCACGGTGTATCTGTGGCATCTAAATCCTAACTTTGCATTCATACATTGCATTTTTTTGGTCTGCTAGACTGCTACCCTTGGTGTATACATTATTTTGTGTTTTTTAAAAAATACATCCCACATGTTGAAGCAGTCTGTTATATCAGTCACACGTCTGGTCTATCAGTGGTCTTCAAATGTTTTCTTTTCAGACATACACTCCACTTTTTTCTCTGATACCCTTGATGTATACAGTATTTTGTGTTTTTTTTTTTTAATTTTAAAAAATACATCCTACATATTGGAACAGTCTGTTATCTCAGTCACACGTCTGGTCTATGTGTGATCTTCAAATCTTGGCTTTTCAGCCATACATTCCATTTTGTGGTCTAATACCCTTGATGTATAGTATTTTGTGGTTAGAAAATTTTTTAAAATACAGGCCACATATTTAAACAGTCTGTTATCTACGTCCGACGGCCATTTTATGTGTGGTCTAAAAATAGTTTTTTTCATGAATACATTCCAAATTTTGGTCTGTCTAATACCCTAGGTCTATACACTATCTTGGTTAAAACAAAAAAAAATCTTACAGTGTGGTAGTTCCGTGACAACCCTGATCTATCTGTGGGCTACAAAGTGTGCTTTTGAGGCTTCCATTATCCATTTTTTGCTGTGTGTTACACTAGCTCAAAACAGTAAACACTATTTTGTCATGAATTTTTTTTTTAATTTTTTTTACCCCCATGTGGAAATGTTGGTCAGCCCATACACTTAGTGTATGGGCAGTACGAGTCTAGGAGACACGCTCCTTGGTAATGGGACAGTTTTGTTTAGGAGGCCCTCCTCCATGTTTCTCCCAAGGGGGGATTGGGGTGCGTGCAAATTTAGGTAAAGGCAGCCCTTGCATTGAATGCATAAGGAACCTGCATAGTAGGATCAGTTGAAGACTGTGAAGTGGGTTTTCCTGTGGCCATCCAGTATCTGGGTTCAAAGGCTTATTGGGGTGCATATGACATGGTAGCAGGGCAAGCCTTGCATTCAATGCAACATTTTTTTCAGGAGGCCCTCCTCTACCTCTCATGAAAGGGGTATTGGGATGCGTTGTAATCCTTGGCAGCCCAGCCACTCACAGCATAGGCAATAACAGCATGGGAGACCCACTGTTTAATAATGGCCCTTTAAGAATATTAATGCCGCCTGATTCCCCTCTAAAAATAGGTTTTGTGACTTTAAGAATCCTTCATTCATAAATGAAACAAGATGTGTCTCCTTAGGTGTCACACACCACATGGCCAACTGGGTTGTTAAATGTTACAATGACATTTCCCAGTGAATGCATTTGTATGGGTTGAAAGCAATGTGAAAGTTGAAAAATGCATCAAAAATGCTGCTTGTGAACATACCCCAAATGGTGAAATAATATTTTGGCCTGGGGTAAATTATTTTGCCTTATATAAAAGTCATTAGCCTGGAAAGGATGTACCTTAACATATTTCCAAGAAAAATCCTTTTTGGTTTAGTTTTTGTATGTTTTTTGGTGCACCTGTAAAAATGGCGTGAAACTCTGACAGCATTGCTTACAGCTGTGACCTAGGAGTCAGAACGGCTTCCAGGGGCGAACCCCATGATCCATCATTTTCTGACATTTTTTGACCTTAAAAGGACCCCTGGGGGGATTGTGGTAAAATATTCGGGTTTCCTATAGACTTACATTGGGCTCGTTGCTCGAGTAGAGTATGCCAATTTGCACCCGAGCATTTCACTAATGTTCAGTAAATGCACTCAATACTTGGTTGGGGTGTTACAGCAGCCCAGGTTGCTTTGATAGCAGTCTTTAGCTCATCTGCATTGTTGATTCGGGATTTGGATGGTTCGCCCCAGCAGTTCGCCCCTAGCAGTTTGTCCCGGGTACATTTACTTCACCTTTGGGAAGTTATACCATCCAGCTACCATACCATCACCCCAGAGGACCCATTTAATAAGTGTCGGTCCCTACTGACCGAATACCACAGGTGGCATCACTAACACAAACTTTGTTCACCAATCCCTTAAAAGACTTTTCCCTTTTATTTGAGTGCCCAGGGCCACGGACCGAGTCGCAGCCACTGTGACTTCCCATTCAAGTACTGGACTCGGTACCGAGTACCCAACTGCCCTGGTGGGCTACTCAACTTGGCGTCATGAACAGGATGTACCTGGGGGCGAACTGCTGGGGGTGAACTGCTGGGGGCGAAACATCCTATAACCGTTGATTCTGGTGTCTCTCATCTTCCTCTTGACAATACCACATAGATTCTCTTTGGGGTTATGGTCAAATGAGTTTTCTGGCCAATCAAGCACCATGATATTGTTGTTTTTAAACCAGGTATTGGTACTTTTGGCAGTGTGGACAGGCGCCAAGTCCTGCTGGAGAATTAAATTTCCATCTCCAAAAAGCTTGTTGGCAGAGTGAAGCATGAAGTGCTCTAAAATTTCCTGGTAGATGGCTGTGCTGAGTTTGGTCTTGATTAGAGTTGAGCGACCTTGACCTTTTTAGAGTCGAGCCGGGTTTCGCGAAACCCGACTATCTCAAAAGTCGGGTCGAGTGAAATCGGCCGATTATGACGTAAAGTCGGGATCGACCGAAACACGAAACCCAATGCAAGTCAATGGGGCAGCATAGTCGGCAGTGAGTGGGGGCCAGGAAAACACCTAGAGTGCCCATTTTAATGTCAAAACCATCCATTCTTCTTAATAAAGCTTGTCAAGCGTAATTTACCTTATAATAATTGGAAGGCATTTGAAATTGGGGGTCATTTGGCTAAAGTTGTGTGGGGTAGGGATGGTTCAAGTAATTAGTGGGCCCAGGAAATCTGGACCACGTCACGGCAGTGGAGCAGGGAGAGGTAAGTATTTCAACTTTGCAAGTGCTGTGATCCTGAGCAAGCAGGGGGGGCCCACTTGTTGGCATTGGCACTGGCACAGGGCCCCTCAAAGTACAGCGGTGTGTTTGCACGGCGGGGGCGCCTCCCACCGGCAGCAACACTTTTGCGTACTATGAGAGGCCCTGTGCCAGTGACGTCGCCAACTAGTATTCCTCCCCCCACCTGATGAAGGAACCTGCACTTTCATCTGCACCTTCCTCTTTGTCCCCGTGTAAGGTGGTATGGTATGCGGGAAGAGCAACCTGACTTTCAGCAGGGTCACAATGTTGTTGTGTAGCATGCACGGGGAATGTTGCGTTATGGGTCAATGTACCAGCAGACTCATCTATCACTGGCTGGGCAATGGGCACGATGAAGTGGAAACACAGATATAGGCCCAAAGAATAAAGTGGGCTAAATGCAGTTCAAAATTGGTAACACAGGAATAACCAGGGGGCATTGCAGTGGAGGACAACTGTAATGAGAGGCTGACACAGAGAGTAGGGCCAAATCAGTAAGTAGTCGAAATGCAGTTCAAAATTGGCAACCGTAGTAAACAGGCGGCACAGCTTTGTTCAGTGGAGGAGAACAGCAAGGAGTGGCAGACACCGATAGTAGGCCCCAACCCAACTAGTAGGCCAAATGCAGTCTAACATTAACAACTACTTAACGAGAGCCTGAAAATGGAATTTCAGGACAGGAAACCAGGAGAACAGCAAGGAGTGGCAGACACCGATAGTAGGCCCCAAACCAACTAGTACGCCAAATGCAGTTGTTCCATTTAACCACAATTTAATGAGAGCCTGAAGATAGAAGCTCAGGAAAGGCAACCTGGGGAACACCTTGGAGTGTAACACACCATCTCTCTCCACCCCATACCCATTTTGTAGGCCTAATGCAGTGTACTTTTCTACAACTACTAAACGAGAGTCGGAAGACCGAAGCAATGGCAAGGAAACCTGGGGAACACCTTGGAGTGTAACACACCATCTCTCTCCACCCCATACCCAATTTGTAGGCCTAATGCAGTGTAGTTTCCAAGAACTACTAAACGAGAGCCGGAAGATCGAAGCTCAGGAAAGGCAACCTGGGGAACACCTTGGAGTGTAACACACCCTCTCTCTACACCCCATACCCAATTTGAAGGCCTAATGCAGTGTAGTTTCCAAGAACTACTAAACGAGAGCCGGAAGATCGAAGCTCAGGAAAGGCAACCTGGGGAACACCTTGGAGTGTAACACACCCTCTCTCTACACCCCATACCCAATTTGAAGGCCTAATGCAGCGTAGTTTCCGACAACTACTAAACGAGAGCATGAAGATCGAAGCTCAGGAAAGGCAACCTGGGGAACACCTTGGAGTGTAACACACCCTCTCTCTACACCCCATACCCAATTTGAAGGCCTAATGCAGTGTAGTTTCCAAGAACTACTAAACGAGAGCCGGAAGATCGAAGCTCAGGAAAGGCAACCTGGGGAACACCTTGGAGTGTAACACACCCTCTCTCTACACCCCATACCCAATTTGAAGGCCTAATGCAACGTAGTTTCCGACAACTACTAAACGAGAGCCGGAAAATCGAAGCTCAGGAAAGGCAACCTGGGGAACACCTTGGAGTGTAACACACCCTCTCTCTACACTCCATACCCAATTTGAAGGCCTAATGCAGCGTAGTTTCCGACAACTACTAAACGAGAGCCGGAAGATCAAAGCTCAGGAAAGGCAACCTGGGGAACACCTTGGAGTGTAACACACCCTCTCTCTACACCCCATACCCAATTTGAAGGCCTAATGCAGCGTAGTTTCCGACAACTACTAAACGAGAGCCGGAAGATCGAAGCTCAGGAAAGGCAACCTGGGGAACACCTTGGAGTGTAACACACCCTCTCTCTACACCCCATACCCAATTTGAAGGCCTAATGCAGCGTAGTTTCCAACAACTACTAAACGAGAGCCGGAAGATCGAAGCTCAGGAAAGGCAACCTGGGGAACACCTTGGAGTGTAACAAACCCTCTCTCTACACCCCATACCCAATTTGTAGGCCTAATGCAGCGTAGTTTCCGACAACTACTAAACGAGAGCATGAAGATCGAAGCTCAGGAAAGGCAACCTGGGGAACACCTTGGAGTGTAACACAACGTCTCTCTACACCACGGAAGGGCTGATCCTTAGGAAGGAAGGCTGTTGGAAATAAGCATTGCGCGTCCGAGGGTGATTATATTCTTATTAGGTATATACTCACCCTCGGACGCGCCCTGCTTCTTTATTTGGAATGAATGTTTATTTGCAATGTGGTGTTGACTTTCTCTATTATTTTGGTAATTAATGATTTTATTATTTTCATTGTTTTGCATCTTCTCGGCAATAATATAAAGAAGACGCGACAGGACAACACTCGGTGGATGCCATATCTGTGTTTTCAATTTAAAAAACCTTTCAGTTAACTACTTGCAGGAGAAAGTAATTGTAGCTGGTGGCCATTTTTAGTACTGTACCAGATTTTAGTTGTGTGTTTGTTTTTAATGTTAAAATGTCTGCATTTGATATCTCACCAGTATTTTCTTTTTTATAAGCAAAATACTTTTTTTTTTATTTTATGATGTTGGTTCAAGGGGTACACGGGCAGCAGTAGACAGGTCAGTGGAGGCCTAGTGGAAGGAGGGACCGCAGACAGGCTTCGAAGCCCTAACATAATAAATTGGGCTGCCTGTAGGCAATTTAAAATTGGTTCCAGGGGAACACGGGCAGCAGTAGACAGGTCAGTGGAGGCCTAGAGGAAGGAGGGACCGCAGATGCGCCAATGTTTCCCCCATACCAAATTTGTAGGCCTAATGCAGTGTAGTTTTCAACAACTACTAAACGAGAGCCGGAATATCGAAGCTCAGGAAAGGCAACCTGGGGAACACCTTGGAGTGTAACACACCCTCTCTCTACACCCCATACCCAATTTGAAGGCCTAATGCAGTGTAGTTTCCAAGAACTACTAAACGAGAGCCGGAAGATCGAAGCTCAGGAAAGGCAACCTGGGGAACACCTTGGAGTGTAACACACCCTCTCTCTACACCCTATACCCAATTTGAAGGCCTAATGCAGCGTAGTTTCCAACAACTACTAAACGAGAGCCGGAAGATCGGAGGTCAGGAAAGGCAACCTGGGGAACACCTTGGAGTGTAACAAACCCTCTCTCTACACCCCATACCCAATTTGTAGGCCTAATGCAGCGTAGTTTCCGACAACTACTAAACGAGAGCATGATGATCGAAGCTCAGGAAAGGCAACCTGGGGAACACCTTGGAGTGTAACACAACGTCTCTCTACACCACGGAAGGGCTGATCCTTAGGAAGGAAGGTTGTTGGAAATAAGCATTGCGCGTCCGAGGGTGATTATATTCTTATTAGGTATATACTCACCCTCGGACGCGCCCTGCTTCTTTATTTGGAATGAATGTTTATTTGCAATGTGGTGTTGACTTTCTCTATTATTTTGGTAATTAATGATTTTATTATTTTCATTGTTTTGCATCTTCTCGGCAATAATATAAAGAAGACGCGACAGGACAACACTCGGTGGATGCCATATCTGTGTTTTCAATTTAAAAAACCTTTCAGTTAACTACTTGCAGGAGAAAGTAATTGTAGCTGGTGGCCATTTTTAGTACTGTACCAGATTTTAGTTGTGTGTTTGTTTTTAATGTTAAAATGTCTGCATTTGATATCTCACCAGTATTTTCTTTTTTATAAGCAAAATACTTTTTTTTTTATTTTATGATGTTGGTTCAAGGGGTACACGGGCAGCAGTAGACAGGTCAGTGGAGGCCTAGTGGAAGGAGGGACCGCAGACAGGCTTCGAAGCCCTAACATAATAAATTGGGCTGCCTGTAGGCAATTTAAAATTGGTTCCAGGGGAACACGGGCAGCAGTAGACAGGTCAGTGGAGGCCTAGAGGAAGGAGGGACCGCAGATGCGCCAATGTTTCCCCTATACCAAATTTGTAGGCCTAATGCAGTGTAGTTTCCAACAACTACTAAACGAGAGCCGGAATATCGAAGCTCAGGAAAGGCAACCTGGGGAACACCTTGGAGTGGAACACACCATCTCTCTACACCCCATACCCAATTTGAAGGCCTAATGCAGCGTAGTTTCCAACAACTACTAAACGAGAGCCGGAAGATCGAAGCTCAGGAAAGGCAACCTGGGGAACACCTTGGAGTGTAACACAACGTCTCTCTACACCACGGAAGGGCTGATTCTTAGGAAGGAAGGCTGTTGGAAATAAGCATTGCGCGTCCGAGGGTGATTATATTCTTATTAGGTATATACTCACCCTCGGACGCGCCCTGCTTCTTTATTTGGAATGAATGTTTATTTGCAATGTGGTGTTGACTTTCTCTATTATTTTGGTAATTAATGATTTTATTATTTTCATTGTTTTGCATCTTCTCGGCAATAATATAAAGAAGACGCGACAGGACAACACTCGGTGGATGCCATATCTGTGTTTTCAATTTAAAAAACCTTTCAGTTAACTACTTGCAGGAGAAAGTAATTGTAGCTGGTGGCCATTTTTAGTACTGTACCAGATTTTAGTTGTGTGTTTGTTTTTAATGTTAAAATGTCTGCATTTGATATCTCTCCAGTATTTTCTTTTTTATAAGCAAAATACTTATTTTTATATTTTCTGATGTTGGTTCCAGGGGTACACGGGCAGCAGTGGTGTGGTCAGTGGAGGCCTAGTGGAAGGAGTGACCGCAGACAGGCATCGAAGGCCTAAAATAATAACACATGGCTGTAGGCAATTTTAAATTGGTTCCAGGGGTACACGGGCAGCAGTGGTGTGGTCAGTGGAGGCCTAGTGGAAGGAGTGACCACAGACAGGCATCGAAGGCCTAAAATAATAACACATGGCTGTAGGCAATTTTAAATTGGTTCCAGGGGTACACGGGCAGCAGTGCCCTGGTCAGTGTAGTAGTAGTTGAAAGAATGGACCGCAGACAGGCATCGAAGGCCTAAAATAATAACACATGGCTGTAGGCAATTTTAAATTGGTTCCAGGGGTACACGGGCAGCAGTGGTGTGGTCAGTGGAGGCCTCGTGGAAGGAGTGACCGCAGACAGGCATCGAAGGCCTAAAATAATAACACATGGCTGTAGGCAATTTTAACCCTGCTGTTCTGTTGGTCAAAAATGACCGACTTTGAACTTCAATATTCTTTAAAATATTCAAGATGCGGCTCTGAAACCCGTGGCCGACCGACCCATCCTCATTTAAGTCAATCAACCACAAGTTTCAGAACCGCATCTTGAACACCCCAAAAAATACCAAAGTTCAAAATAGGTCTCCCCAGACCGAACAGAACAGCAGGGTTAAATTGGTCCCAGGGGTACACGGGCAGCAGTGCCCTGGTCAGTGTAGTAGTAGTTGAAAGAATGGACCGCAGACAGGCATCGAAGGCCTAAAATAATAACACATGGCTGTAGGCAATTTTAAATTGGTTCCAGGGGTACACGGGCAGCAGTGGTGTGGTCAGTGGAGGCCTAGTGGAAGGAGTGACCGCAGACAGGCATCGAAGGCCTAAAATAATAACACATGGCTGTAGGCAATTTTAAATTGGTTCCAGTGGTACACGGGCAGCAGTGCCCTGGTCAGTGTAGTAGTAGTTGAAAGAATGGACCGCAGACAGGCATCGAAGGCCTAAAATAATAACACATGGCTGTAGGCAATTTTAAATTGGTTCCAGGGGTACACGGGCAGCAGTGTTGTGGTCAGTGGAGGCCTAGTGGAAGGAGTGACCGCAGACAGGCATCGAAGGCCTAAAATAATAACACATGGCTGTAGGCAATTTTAAATTGGTTCCAGGGGTACACGGGCAGCAGTGCCCTGGTCAGTGTAGTAGTAGTTGAAAGAATGGACCGCAGACAGGCATCGAAGGCCTAAAATAATAACACATGGCTGTAGGCAATTTTAAATTGGTTCCAGGGGTACACGGGCAGCAGTGTTGTGGTCAGTGGAGGCCTAGTGGAAGGAGTGACCGCAGACAGGCATCGAAGGCCTAAAATAATAACACATGGCTGTAGGCAATTTTAAATTGGTTCCAGGGGTACACGGGCAGCAGTGCCCTGGTCAGTGTAGTAGTAGTTGAAAGAATGGACCGCAGACAGGCATCGAAGGCCTAAAATAAAAAAATTGGGCTGGCTGTAGGCAATTTTAAATTGGTTCCAGGGGTACACGGGCAGCAGTGGTGTGGTCAGTAGAGGCCTAGTGGAAGGAGTGACCGCAGACAGGCATCGAAGGCCTAAAATAATAACACATGGCTGTAGGCAATTTTAAATTGGTTCCAGGGGTACACGGGCAGCAGTGCCCTGGTCAGTGTAGTAGTAGTTGAAAGAATGGACCGCAGACAGGCATCGAAGGCCTAAAATAATAACACATGGCTGTAGGCAATTTTAAATTGGTTCCAGGGGTACACGGGCAGCAGTGGTGTGGTCAGTGGAGGCCTAGTGGAAGGAGTGACCACAGACAGGCATCGAAGGCCTAACATAACAAAAATGTCAATACAATGGTATTGTCAGTGGCAGGCATTGAAGGATGTCAGCGCATAGACTAAACATTGGTGGAGCTGTGAGATAATTTTGCAAGTGGTAGAGCACTGTTTGAGCTGGGGTGGGGGGAAACTGTCTTGTGGCCGGCGGTACAGGCCCAGGGCCCCTCATATTACAACGGTGTGTCTGACGTTGGGTGCGCACCACCACCGCCAGAGACACTTTATTGTACTAGGAGGGACCCAGTGGCAGTGCCGTCGACCAAAAGCGGGCTCACCCACCTCTTCAGACAAACTGCACTCTCACGGGTGCTGTCGCCAAGTGTCGATACCACGGCCCCGTGTGGGGAGTTTGGCCATTTAGTGAGGTGTAAACATGTCGTATGCTGGACAATCAGGTGCTGAAAATTACGAGATTGGAAAAGGCATTCAGAATAGTCCACAGGCAAGACCTTTTCATAGGAAAGCTAGGTGTCAGCCGGGCAAGGTGGGGCAAAAGATTTCGAAATCCAGTTGTGGTTCATTTTAATGAAGGTTAGATCATCTACATTTTGGGTAGCCAGACGAGTCCTTTTTTCTGTTAGTATTGAACCTGCAGCACTGAATACTCTTTCTGATAGGACACTAGCTGCCGGGCAAGCAAGCTCCTGCAATGCATATTCTGCCAATTCTGGCCAGGTGTCTAATTTTGATGCCCAGTAATCAAATGGGAATGACGGTTGAGGGAGAACATCGATAAGGGATGAAAAATAGTTTGTAACCATACTGGACAAATGTTGTCTCCTGTCACTTTGAATTGATGCTGCAGTACCTGTCCTGTCTGCGGTCATAGCAAAATCACTCCACAACCTGGTCAGAAAACCCCTCTGGCCAACGCCACTTCTGATTTCTGCCCCTCTAACTCCTCTGGTCTGCTGGCCCCTGCAGCTCGTGTGAGAACGATCACGGGCGCTGTGTGCAGGGAATGCCAGAAGCAAACGGTCAACAAGAGTTGATTGTTTGGTTGCTAATATTAGTTCCAAGTTCTCATGTGGCATTATATTTTGCAATTTGCCTTTATAGCGAGGATCAAGGAGGCAGGCCAACCAGTAATCGTCATCATTCATCATTTTAGTTATGCGTGTGTCCCTTTTGAGGATACGTAAGGCATAATCCGCCATGTGGGCCAAAGTTCCAGTTCTCAAATCTGCGGTTGTGCTTGGTTGAGGGGCAGTTTCAGGCAAATCAACGTCACTTGTGTCCCTCAAAAAACCAGAACCCGGCCTTGCCGCGCCACCAATTTCCAGTGGCCCCGGAAAAGCTTCCTCATTAAAAATATAATCATCCCCATCATCCTCCTCGTCTTCCTCCTCCTCTTCGCCCGCTACCTCGTCCTGTACACTGCCCTGGCCAGACAATGGCTGACTGTCATCAAGGCTTTCCTCTTCCTCAGCTGCAGACGCCTGATCCTTTATGTGCGTCAAACTTTGCATCAGCAGACGCATTAGGGGGATGCTCATGCTTATTATGGCGTTGTCTGCACTAACCAGCCGTGTGCATTCCTCAAAACACTGAAGGACTTGACACATGTCTTGAATCTTCGACCACTGCACACCTGACAACTCCATGTCTGCCATCCTACTGCCTGCCCGTGTATGTGTATCCTCCCACAAAAACATAACAGCCCGCCTCTGTTCACACAGTCTCTGAAGCATGTGCAGTGTTGAGTTCCACCTTGTTGCAACGTCTATGATTAGGCGATGCTGGGGAAGGTTCAAAGAACGCTGATAGGTCTGCATACGGCTGGAGTGTACGGGCGAACGGCGGATATGTGAGCAAAGTCCACGCACTTTGAGGAGCAGGTCAGATAACCCCGGATAACTTTTCAGGAAGCACTGCACCACCAGGTTTAAGGTGTGAGCCAGGCAAGGAATGTGTTTCAGTTGAGAAAGGGAGATGGCAGCCATGAAATTCCTTCCGTTATCACTCACTACCTTGCCTGCCTCAAGATCTACAGTGCCCAGCCACGACTGCGTTTCTTTCTGCAAGAACTCGGACAGAACTTCCGCGGTGTGTCTGTTGTCGCCCAAACACTTCATAGCCAATACAGCCTGCTGACGTTTGCCAGTAGCTGCCCCATAATGGGAGACCTGGTGTGCAACAGTGGCAGCTGCGGATGGAGTGGTTGTGCGACTGCGGTCTGTGGACGAGCTCTCGCTTCTGCAGGAGGACGAAGAGGAGGAGGAGGGGGTGCGAACGGCTACAGCCAATTGTTTCCTAGACCGTGGGCTAGGCAGAACTGTCCCAAACTTGCTGTCCCCTGTGGACCCTGCATCCACCACATTTACCCAGTGTGCCGTGATGGACACGTAACGTCCCTGGCCATGCCTACTGGTCCATGCATCTGTTGTCAGGTGCACCTTTGTGCTCACAGATTGCCTGAGTGCATGGACGATGCGCTCTTTAACATGCTGGTGGAGGGCTGGGATGGCTTTTCTGGAAAAAAAGTGTCGACTGGGTAGCTCGTAGCGTGGTACAGCGTAGTCCATCAGGGCTTTGAAAGCTTCGCTTTCAACTAACCGGTAGGGCATCATCTCTAACGAGATTAGTCTAGCTATGTGTGCGTTCAAACCCTGTGTACGCGGATGCGAGGCTAAGTACTTCCTTTTTCTAACCATAGTCTCATGTAGGGTGAGCTGGACTGGAGAGCTGGAGATCGTGGAACTAGCGGGGGTGCCGGTGGACATGGCAGACTGAGAGATGGTGGGAGATGGTATTGTTGCCACCGGTGCCCTAGATGCAGTGTTTCCTACTACGAAACTGGTGATTCCCTGACCCTGACGGCTTTGGCCTGGCAAAGAAACCTGCACAGATACTGCAGGTGGTGCGGAAAATGGTGGCCCTACACTGCCGGAAGGGATGTTGCGTTGCTGACTAGCTTCATTGGCCGAGGGTGCTACAACCTTAAGGGACGTTTGGTAGTTAGTCCAGGCTTGCAAATGCATGGTGGTTAAATGTTTATGCATGCAACTTGTATTGAGACTTTTCAGATTCTGTCCTCTGCTTAAGGTAGTTGAACATTTTTGACAGATGACTTTGCGCTGATCAATTGGATGTTGTTTAAAAAAATGCCAGACTGCACTCTTTCTAGCATCGGATACCTTTTCAGGCATTGCAGACTGAGCTTTAACCGGATGGCCACGCTGTCCTCCAACAGGTTTTAGCTTTGCCACGCGTTTTGGGCAAGATACGGGCCCGGCAGATGGAACCTGTTGCGATGTTGATGCCTGCTGCGGCCCCTCCTCCTCCGCTTCAGAACTGCTGCCGCCTGCACCCTGTTCCCCCAATGGCTGCCAATCGGGGTCAAGAACTGGGTCATCTATTACCTCTTCTTGTAGCTCGTGTGCAACTTCGTCTGTGTCACCGTGTCAGTCGGTGGTATAGCGTTCGTGATGGGGCAACATAGTCTCATCAGGGTCTGATTCTTGATCAGCACCCTGCGAGGGCAATGTTGTGGTCTGAGTCAAAGGACCAGGATAGTAGTCTGGCTGTGGCTGTGCATGTCAGATTCAACTTGTAATGGGCATGGACTGTTAACTGCTTCACTTTCTAAGCCAGGGACGGTATGTGTAAAGAGCTCCATGGAGTAACCCGTTGTGTCGCCTGCTGCATTCTTCTCTGTTGTTGTTTTTGCTGAAGAGGACAAGGAAGCGACTTGTCCCTGACCGTGAACATCCACTAACGACGCGAGGCTTTGACATTTACCAGTTTCACGAGAGGAGGCAAAAGAGCTAGAGGCTGAGTCAGCAAGATAAGCCAAAACTTGCTCTTGCTGCTCCGGCTTTAAAAGCGGTTTTCCTACTCCCAGAAAAGGGAGCATTCGAGGCCTTGTGTAGCCAGACGACGAACCTCTCTCCACAGCTCCAGACTTAGGTGCAATATTTTTTTTCCCACGACCTGCTGATGCTCCACCACTACCACTACCCTCATTACCAGCTGACAATGAACGCCCCCGGCCACGACCTCTTCCACCAGACTTCCTCATTGTTTTAAAAACGTTACCAAACGAACGGTATTTGTTGCTGTCACACAACTTACACGGTGAGCTATAACTTCAGTATGATTTAGCTACCCCTTTACAGGTGGGTGAGACCACAACGAAAATCAGCCACAATGTTACACACTCTGTTGTTGTTGGCAACAAATGAGATGGCACACACGCAGGACTGTCACTGAAGCGCAAATGTGAATATTTATCTCCCACTGATTTGTGTTTGTTTTTTTTAAAAGGGAGACTTCAGAAAAAAAAAAAATTAAAAAAAAATTATTTTTTACAGAAGAATTTATAAAACAAATAAAATGAAATGATTGTTTCAGGGAGAATTTAGGAAAAAAAAAAAAAAAAAAGGCTTTGTAGGGCCCACTGAGTGAGAGAGGACGCACACAGGAGTCAGGAGTGGCACACAAGCCCAGAGGCCAATATTAATCTCCCACCGATTGATTTAGTTTTTTTTTTTGGTAGATTTTGGAACCCAAATCAAGCAAAAAAATTAATAGGCTTTCTATGGCCCACAATTGGGGAGAGAGAGAGAGATGGCACACCCAGGAGTCAAGACTGGCACACAAGCAGAAGGGGCAATATGAATCTCCCACAGATTTTTTTTTTTTTTTTCAGGGAGACTTGAGAGAAAAAAAAATACAAAAAAAATGATTTTTTTCAGGAATAATTTAGAAACCAAAGAAAATAAAATGATTGTTTCAGGGAGAATTTAGAAAACAAATAAAACAAAAAATAGGCTTTCTAGGGCCCACTGAGTGACAGATGACGCACACAGGAGTCAGGAGTGGCACACAAGCCCAGAGGCAAATATTAATCTCCCACTGATTGATTTAGTGATTTTTTTTGGTAGATTTTGGAACCCAAATCAAGCAAAAAAATTAATAGGCTTTCTATGGCCCACAATTGGGGAGAGAGAGAGAGATGGCACACCCAGGAGTCAAGACTGGCACACAAGCAGAAGGGGCAATATGAATCTCCCACAGATTTTTTTTTTTTTTTTTTTTTCAGGGAGACTTGAGAGAAAAAAAAATACAAAAAAAATGATTTTTTTTCAGGAATAATTTAGAAACCAAAGAAAATAAAATGATTGTTTCAGGGAGAATTTAGAAAACAAATAAAACAAAAAATAGGCTTTCTAGGGCCCACTGAGTGACAGATGACGCACACAGGAGTCAGGAGTGGCACACAAGCCCAGAGGCCAATATTAATCTCCCACTGATTGATTTAGTGATTTTTTTTGGTAGATTTTGGAACCCAAATCAAGCAAAAAAATTAATAGGCTTTCTATGGCCCACTATTTGTGAGAGAGATGGCACGCTCAGGACTGGCACACAAGCCCAGAGGCCAATATTAATCTCCCATTTTTTTTTTTTCCAGGGAAAATTTATAAACCCAATAAAAAAAATAATAATAAATAGGCTTTCTATGGCCCACTATCTGAGAGAGAGAGATGGCACGCTTAGGACTGGCACACAAGCCCAAAGCCCAATATTAATCTCCCACTGATTGATTGATTGATTTTTTCAGGTAGAATTATGAACCCAAATCAACCAAAAAAATAAATAGGCTTTCTATGGCCCACTATTTGTGAGAGAGATGGCACGCTCAGGACTGGCACACAAGCCCAGAGGCCAATATTAATCTCCCACTTTTTTTTTTTTCCAGGGAAAATTTATAAACCCAATAAAATAATAAAATAATAGGCTTTCTATGGCCCACTATCTGAGAGAGAGAGAGATGGCACGCTTAGGACTGGCACACAAGCCCAAAGGCCAATATTAATCTCCCACTGATTGATTTAATGATTTTTTCAGGTAGAATTTAGAACCCAAATCAAGCAAAAAAATTAATAGGCTTTCTATGGCCCACTGAGTGAGAGATGGCACACACAGGAGTAAGGAGTGGCACACAAGCCCTGAGGCCAATATTTTTCTCCCACTGATTGATGTTGTGATTTTTTCTGGTAGATTTTGGAACCCAAATCAAGCAAAAAAAATAAATAGGCTTTCTATGGCCCACTGAGTGAGAGATGACACAGACAGAGATGGCACTCTAGCAGAAATGTCAATCTTAATCTCCCACAAAAAAAAAAAAAAAAAAAAAGGAACTGTCCTTCAATTACTATCTCCCTGCAGTAATCTCAGCCAGGTATGGCAGGCAGCAATAAGGAGTGGACTGATGCACAAATTAAATAAAAAGTGTGGACAAACAAACAAGATAGCTGTGCAGAAAGGAAGGAACAAGAGGATTTGTGCTTTGAAAAAAGCAGTTGGTTTGCACAGCGGCGTACACACAGCAATGCAGCTATCAGGGAGCCTTCTAGGGCAGCCCAATGAGCTACAGCGCTGAGGAAAAAAAAAAAAAAGGAGCTTCCACTGTCCCTGCACACCAAAGGTGGTGTTGGGCAGTGGAAATCGCTACAGCACAAGCGGTTTTGTGGTTAATGGACCCTGCCTAACGCTATCCCTGCTTCTGACGAAGTGGCAGCAACCTCTCCCTAAGCTCAGATCAGCAGCAGTAACATGGCGGTCGGCGGGAACTCCCCTTTATAGCCCCTGTGACGCCGCAGACAGCAAGCCAATCACTGCAATGCCCTTCTCTAAGATGGTGGGGACCAGGACCTATGTCATCACGCTGCCCACACTCTGCGTTTACCTTCATTGGCTGAGAAATGGCGCTTTTCGCGTCATTGAAACGCGACTTTGGCGCGAAAGTCGCGTACCGCATGGCCGACCACGCACAGGGGTCGGATCGGGTTTCATGAAACTCGACTTCGCCAAAAGTCGGCGACTTTTGAAAATGTTCGACCCGTTTCGCTCAACCCTAGTCTTGATAAAACACAGTGGACATACACCAGCAGATGACATGGCTCTCAAAACCATCACTGATTGTGGATACTTCACATTAGACCTTGGAAATCAAGTTCCCAGAGTCTAGAGGAAGAGTGGAGAGACAGACAATCCAAGCTGCTTGAAGTCCCGTTTGAAGTTTCCACAAGCACAATTCCACAATTTCCCCAATTCTACTTTCTCATTGACTTGCATTGTATTCGTTATTCAATATGACTATACAGATATTAAAAATTATTCATGCCGATTTTCCCGAATCTGAATATTTCACTATTCACTCATCACTACCCTCTATGCCTTGGAGATGCTGGCCTGCCCTGCAGAAAATGGACATGTGTGAAGGTGGGCATTCATTAAAATGAACCAGGTGTGGATTAGAGATAAGCGGTGTTCGAGTCGAACTGTTCACTAATTTCAAATTCGAACTGTTTTGGGCGGTGTTCGAGTTGTTCGACGAACCCGAACAATTTGCTTAAAATTCAGCTGTTCGAGTTTCTGTTCGATAACTGTTCGTTCACCAAAAGCCTAGCTTGATTTGCAGATTAAAACTGTTTATCATTGTTAATAGACTGTTTCAGTGTATAGTAGGCGGGGGATAGATCTGTGCTGAAATAACACCGATCTCCATTTTTTTTTCTTTCCCACATTTACAGTGGGGCGGTGCAGTCTCTCAGCCTATGAGCAGTGCACACACACACAGCAATTTGCATGTGATGCACACAAGCAAGGGCATGTGTCATTGGCTGTGTATGTCACATGTCCTTGCCCTATAAGAACCAGCCATTTGCCCCGTCACCACCATTTCCTCACTGCTGCAGCTTAGTGTTAGACGGCACCACTGCTGCTGTGGGCGCTATACAGACTAAGAGTGTTTTTTTTGGAGTGAATTGTCAGAGAGATAGGTTTATGGAGTCGGGAGGAGTCGGGACTAGTTGTAATATCAACCCTTTTCAGGGTAGTTAATAGCAGTTCATAGCACTGTTTGCCAGGCAGGTCTGTGTCAGTGCTATGCAAGTTCTCACAACACTGAGGACGATTCATTCGAAATGACTTCTCCATGCATTTTATGCATTGGTAAAAGCACTATGATGAAAAGTGTGATATGTGTAGATACCTGAAAACATATCACACTTTTCATCATAGTGCTTTTACCACTGCATAAAATGCATGGAGAAGTCATTTCGAATGAATCGTCCTCAGTGTTGTCACAGCATTTGGTGTAATCTAGCTCAGCCAATCCTTTTGGGCTAGTAGCATTGTTTGATAGTTATCTGAGTAGCCCCCTGTGAAGCTAGCTACACCGCCTGTGTATCTCAATTTTTACTGCATCTAATCCAGTTAATAGTTTAGGGTCTAGGAGCAGTGTCTGCACGTCAGCAGAGTAGCCCACCTGTGAAACTAACTACACCACCTGTGTATCTCAATTTTCGCTGCATCTAATACAGTTATTAGTTTTGGGCCTGGGAGCAGTGTCTGCACGTCAGCAGAGTAGCCTGCCTGTGAAACTAACTACACCGCCTGTGTATCTCAATTTTCACTGCATCTAATGCAGTTATTAGTTTTGTGCCTAGGAGCAGTGTCTGCACATCAGAAGAGTAGCCTGCCTGTGAAACTAACTACACCGCCTGTGTATCTAAATTTTCACTGCATCTAATCCAGTTATTAGTTTTGGGCTTAGGAGCAGTGTCTGCACGTCAGCAGAGTAGCCCGCCTGTGAAACTAACTACACCACCTGTGTATCTCTATTTTTACTGCAGCTAATCCAGTTAATAGTTTTGGGCCTAGGAGCAGTGTCTGCATGTCAGCAGAGTAGCCCAGCCACCCACCGCCTTTTTACCTAAGTACTACTTTTAACGGCATCTGGCCCAGGAAATCCTTTTGTACCTAGTAGAATTTGGTGCTACTCAGCAGCGTACTTCACTCATGAAGCAAGCTACACCGCCTGTTGATCTAATTACTAATTTTTAACTGCATCTAGCCCAGGAAATCGTTTTGTACCTAAAAGCATTTTGTGGTACTCAGCAGCATATCCCACCCATGAAGCAAGCTACACCGCCTGTTTACCTAACTACTATTTGTAACGGCATCTAGCCCAGGAAATCCTTTTGGGCCTATTAGAATTTGGTGCTACTCAGCAGCGTACTTCACCCATGAAGCAAGCTACACCGCCTGTTTACCTAACTATTTTGTAACGGCATCTAGCCCAGGAAATCCTTTTGTGCCTATTAGAATTTTGTGCTACTCAGCAGCGTACCCCACCCATGAAGCAAGTTACACCGCCTGCTTACCTAACTACTATTTTGTAATGGCATCTAGCCCAGGAAATCCTTTTGGGCCTATTAGAATTTGGTGCTACTCAGCAGCGTACTTCACCCATGAAGCAAGCTACACCGCCTGTTTACCTAACTACTATTTTGTAACGGCATCTAGCCCAGGAAATCCTTTTGGGCCTAGTAGAATTTGGTGCAACTCAGCAGCGTGCCCCACCCATGAAGCAAGCAACACCGACTGTTTACCTAACTACTATTTTGGAATGGCATCTAGCCCAGGAAATCATTTTGGGCCCAGTAGAATTTGGTGCTACTCAGCAGCATACCCCACTCATGAAGCAAGCTACACTGCCTGTTTACCTAAGTACTATTTTTTAACGGCATTTGGCCCAGGAAATCCTTTTGGGCGTAGTAGCAATTTCTGCTACTCAGCAGAGTACCCCACCCATGAAGCAAGCTACACCGCCTTCTTTCTTTTTCAATCTAACCCCTCGGTTCTGGGGTGTCCACTCTCCCTCCAGCTCTCTCCTTCTCACAGGTGGACTACCGCGTGTTTTCACACTGTGGCGAATCTTTTGGGCCCAGGCATAAGAAGTCGTCGAGGTAATGTATAATATGTGCCGCCTTACAAACGTCCATGACGACACATTTGAGGAAGCAACTAAACACCTCAAATAGTGAGCAGGATATGGAGCACCCCATGGGCAAACAGCGATCTAAGTAGTATGCTCCTTCACAGAAGCAGCCCAATGGGAGGACACTATTCGGAGGCACAGGTAGTAACTGTAACGCACCCTCAATGTCTGTTTTGGCCATTAGGGTGCCCCTTACCAACTTCTTGACCCGCCTGATTGCCTCGTCAAAGGATGTACAGTACATAGTACTGTACTTGGTTCCGCGTCAATGTTGTCGTTTACTGACTTGCCCCTTGGATATGACAAATGGTGGATTAGTCTGAATGTATTGGGTTCATTTTTTGGCACAACTCCCAACAGGGGTACCACTACATCTTCTAAGGAAAGTGTTCTGAAGGGACCTGCTGCCATTCTACCTAAAGATATTTATTTTTTTATTTTTTTGTCAAGACGTCTGGGTGTTGGTAGAGTAAGTATACATTTTTACTCCAGCCTTTCTTGATTTTAGAAGGGCATGACATGCCTATATCTGTGTCTCCTCCTCCTTTTACTCCTCCACCTCTTTTCTTTTCACATGACTATATGTAGTTGTGACGTTTCCATGTGTTTTTTGTGTCTTCTGAGCAGTTTGTCAGCTTTTGGACACCTTTTAAGGTGTTTTCTATGTGTTTTCCATGTGGTTGTATGTGTTTGTGTTTGCCTGCCATTCGTTTCAATAGGGTTCGACGGTGTTCGTCGAACGTTCGATGACCATTTCGTCGAACACGTCCCTGTTCGATGAGCCAAACCCGAACACTAGGGAGGTGGCTCAACACTAGTGTGGATCCCACAAGACTTGTCTGTGCGATTGGCTGACTAAACAAATATAGCAGCCAGGTCCAGCCATTGTTATACTCCACCAGTTTTTTCTACACATTTGAATAAAGGAACTTCTGACTACAGGACCAGTGAGTGCTGCCGCGTTTGTTCTATGATTTGCTATACTCCACCAATTTATTTGTTCAATTTGCCACTCCCAATGTTTTGAGGCCTCCTTAATTAAAAAGGAATAAAAAGACCTGGTTCAAGATGGCTTTTTTTTGTTTGTTTTTGTTTTTGTTTTGTTTTTTTTTGGGGGGGGGGTTATTCGTCTTTTAATTTTTTATTTTTTTTATGTTAAATCACTTCCTTATAACAAACAAACACAGTTGGATTCCTCCTCTAGATCTCTACCTCCTGGTTCAAAATTGTTATTTTTATTTGTTTTCATTCTGTTATTTTTAGACATTTTTCTATACACATTTGTTTTCAGGGCAATTGTTCACCTTTTACCCTCATTTTGTTTCATTTTCAGCCTCCTATCTCTTACTAGACCATTTTACAGCCATTTTATAGCACAAAACTTTGTGTTCCCATTGGTTTCTAAGGGGTTCGGATAAAGTTTGAGTCAAGATCTGGTACCCGAACTGAAATGTGGACTACATTTCAACTGAACCCGATGAGCCTGAATATCTACCGGTCCTCCCATCCCTAGCCACCGCTCATCATTCCAGCTCTCACTCTGTCCTCTGTATGACCCGAAAGCTGTGAACTGCGGTAACCTTATTGACATCACTGCTCATCACAGTCACTGGGTCTCACTGAGTGCAGCGTGAGACTTGGCAGTAGCAGATCAGTGGCTGCTGCTCCATTCTATGGAGCTTCTTTCTCTAAACGGGGTTCCATATGCTGAACTATGAAGTTGGGGATCGTCATGGGACCTCTATGTGGTCTTCGGCGTAGGTGTTTTTTTTTTTAATAAATTGATGAAAGAGGGAATTTTTCAGGGAGTGTTTTTTTTTTTTTACAAATAAAGGACTTTTGTGTGTCTGTTTATATCTTTTAACTATTGTGTTAGTAATGGGAGTGTCTGACAGATGCCTCTCCATTACTAACAGCAGGGCTTGATACCATTTCTGGGGTGGCTGAGGTCTGGTATTTTTAGACTGAGAAGGGCCAGATAAGCATGGACCTCCCATCCTTTTAATATCAGCTCACAAGTCTCTGCTTTGCTTTTCCTCATTATCAAAAATGGTGGGACCCACTTTATTTTTTTTAGCTTACTTAATTTTTTAAAACCAGCACATGCACAGCAGATAGCTGTGAGCTGATACTATAAAACTGGGAAGGTCTGTAAATATGTTGCCATTCCTAGCCTATTAATATCAGGCCTCAGTTGTCTGCTTTCCCTTAGCTGATTATTAAAATTGGGGAGAACTCACATTTTTTAATTAATATACTTGTTTATTTAATAAGTTAAAGGGAATCTCTAAGGCTAGGTTCACATTGCGTCAAGTACATGGCGTTAAACAGATTCGTTAAACGCATGTACAGAAAAGGAGCCAAAATATGTGTAAAATCGTCGTCACGGTAACGCTAGCGTTAACGCATGTGATCGCGTTTTTTCATTTGGATGTCCATTACGAAGTATCCGTTTTGCTGCGTTTGTCACTGTCAATAAAGTTGTCCTTTTTTTTTTTTCCCTTTTGTCATTGTCGGGTGTGGGTGCAGACTCATTCTCCATTTTGAAAGCATTGAGTGAACTTCTGCTAGCAAGATGTTTGTGTCTGAGCTCGTTAGATTTCGCTTGATGCGGTTGCGACTTCGGCAGAGAAAGCGTAGTTTGCAAAGGAGATATTGGATCCACGAAGTGAATTTCTTGCAGAATACATATGGTGCCTTTCACACCCTGTATGTTCAGCTTCGGGATCATCCCTTCAAATTCCAACGCTATCTACGGATGTCCATTGAGACCTTTGATGTTCTGCTCTCACATGTGAAGGATGAGATACATCATCATCGCAGCACTTTTCGTGAAAGCATCTGTGCGGAGCAACGTTTAGTAGTGACTGTGAGGTAATTATACATTTTTTTTATCATTCTACTAGCTGAAGAGCCCGGCGTTGCCTGGGCATAGTAAATATCTGTGGTTAGTTATAGCACCTCACTTCTCTTATTTTCCCATCACGCCTCTCATTTTCCCAATCACATCTCTCATTTTCTCCCTCACACCTCTCATTTTCTCCCTCACTCCTCTCATTCCCCCCTAACACTTGTCATTTCGACCTCACATCTGTCATTTTCTGATCACTCCACTATTTTCCCTCACTCCTCTCATTTTGCACTCACACCTTTTCATTTTCACCTCACACCTCTCATTTTCACCTCAGTATATACATGTTTGTCATCTCCCTTATATATAGTATACACCTGTATGTCATCTCCCCTGTATATAGTATATACCTGCTGTGTGTCATCTCCCCTGTATATAGTATATACCTGTATGTCATCTCCTCCTATATATAGTATATACCTGTATGTCATCTCCTCCTATATATAGTATATACCTGTATGTCATCTTCTATATATAGTATATACCTGTATGTCATCTCCTCCTGTATATAGTATATACCTGTGTGTTATCACCCCTGTATATAGTATATATCTATGTGTCATCTCCTCCTGTATATAGTATATACCTGTATGTCATCTTCTATATATAGCATATACCTGTATGTCATCTCCACCTGTATATAGTATATACCTGTAGGTAATCTGCTCCTGTATATAGTATATACCTGTGTGTCATCTCCTCCTGTATATAGTATATACCTGTATGTTGTCTCCTCCTGTATATAGTATGTACCTGTATGTAATCTCCTCCTCTATATAGTATATACCTGTGTGTCATCTCTCCTATATATAGTATATATCTGTGTGTCATCTCCCCTGTATATAGTATATACCTGTGTGATCTCCTGTATTAGACCTCATTCACACGTTATTTGCTCAGTATTTTTACCTCAGTATTTGTAAGATAAATTGGCAGCCTGATAAATCCCCAGCCAACAGGAAGCCCTCACCCTGGCAGTATATATTAGCTCACACATACACATAATAGACAGGTCATGTGACTGACAGCTGCCGTATTTCCTATATGGTACATTTGTTGCTCTTGTAGTTTGTCTGCTTATTAATCAGATTTTTATTTTTGAAGGATAATACCAGACTTGTGTGTGTTTTAGGGCGAGTTTCGTTTGTCAAGTTGTGTGTGTTGAGTTGTGTGTGGCGACATGCATGTAGCGACTTTTGTGAGATGAGATTTGTGTGGCAACATGCGTGTAGCAACTTTTTGTGTGTTGAGTTGCATGTGACAGGTTAGTGTAGCAAGTTGTGTGCAGCAAGTTTTGCGCATGGCGAGTTTTGCGCATGGCGAGTTTTATGTGTGGTGCCTTTTGAGTATGTGCAAGTTTTGTGTGAGGCAACTTTTGCATGTGTTGCAAATTTTGTGCATGTGGCAATTTTTCCGCGTGTGCAAGTTTTGCGTGTGGCGAGTTTTCCATGAGGTGAGTTTTGCACTTGTGGCGAGTTTTGCATGAGCCTAGTTTTTGCATGTGGCGAGTTTTGCGCGTGGCGAGTTTTGAGCGGCGACTTTTGTGTTTCGACTTTTATGTGGCGAGGTTGGTGTATGGGTGGTGAAATGTGTGCTGAGGGTGGTATATGTGTTCAAGCACGTGGTAGTGTGTGGGGCATTTTGTGTGTGTGTTCATATCCCCGTGTGTGGTGAGTATCTCATGTCGGGGCCCCACCTTAGCAACTGTACGGTATATACTCTTTTGCGCCATCGCTCTCATTCTTTAAGTCCCCCTTGTTCACATCTGGCAGCTGTCAATTTGCCTCCAACACTTTTCCTTTCACTTTTCCCCATTATGTAGATAGGGGAAAAATAGTTTGGTGAATTGGAAAGCGCGGAGTTAAAATTTCACCTCACAACATAGCCTATGACGCTCTCAGGGTTCAGACGTGTGAGTGTGCAAAATTTTGTGGCTGTAGCTGCGACGCCTCCAACACTTTTCATTTCACTTTTTTCCCATTATGTAGATAGGGGCAAAATTGTTTGGTGAATTGGAAAGTGCGGGGTTAAAATTTCACCTCACAACGTAGCCTATGACGCTCTCGGGGTCCAGACGTGTGACTGTGCAAAATTTTGTTTCTGTAGCTGCGACGCCTCCAACACTTTTCCTTTCACTTTTTTCCCCATTATGTAGATAGGGGCAAAATTGTTTGGTGAATTGGAACGCGCGGGGTTAAAATTTCGCCTCACAATATAGCCTATGACGCTCTCGGGGTCCAGACGTGTGACTGTGCAAAATTTTGTGGCTGTAGCTGTGACGGTGCAGATACCAATCCCGGACATACACACACACATACACACACACACACACACACACACACACACACACACACACACACACACATTCAGCTTTATATAGTAGATTGACAAAGACTAGATCTCGGTATCGTGTGGCATAATGTTCATTTAGCAATTGTATATTCTATTGTAACCAGCCTTTTAGTTGATCTTTAAAATCCATTTTTTTTCTTTTTGAATGCCGACAGATATCTGGCTACCGGAGAATCTTTTGCGTCACTGCATTATCAATTTAGACTTGGGAAGTCAACAATTTGCCAACTGGTTCGGGAAACTTGTGATGCCATTTGGAACAACTTGCAACCACTTGTGCTACCAACACCAACATCAGAAATGTGGCTAGCGATTTCCCAACAGTTCGAGGATGTGGCTAATTTCCCCAATTGTATTGGTGCCGTGGACGGCAAGCACATTCGAATTCAGAAACCAGCGCATAGTGGCTCACTATACTACTGCTATAAAAAATACTTTTCTATTGTTTTGATGGCTATTGTGGATGCAAGGTACCGTTTTGTTGCTGTGGATATTGGTGCTTATGGCCGGACTAACGATTCCAGAGTCTTCAGAGACTCCAACATGGGCCGAGGTTTGTACAGCCAAAATTTTAACATACCCTCATCACGACCTGTACCGGGGACCAATGACCCAAGTTTGCCCTATGTTTTAGTTGGTGATGAGGCGTTCCAACTCGGACAAAATCTCCTCAAGCCGTACTCAAGCCATAGTCTAAACTCCACCAGGCGCATTTTTAATTATCGCTTCAGCCGGGCAAGACGTTATGTGGAGTGTGCCTTTGGGATTTTGACATTAAAATGGCAGATTTTACTAACCTGCATGCAACTGCAACCAGAAAATGTGGACCGTGTTGTGAAGGCGTGCATCTGTCTGCATAATTTTTTGGCGAGACATGAACCCCAGGTGGTAGACCCCGATGAATGTGAGTCGAACCTCATTAGCATTGAATCGACTGCTGTTCGGTCTACAGCACAAATAATGAGGCTTCGTGATCAATTTGCACATTACTTCACACATGAAGGCCATGTTCCATGGCAAGACAGACACGTGTGAAAATAATTTAAAGTCTTAAGTTGTATCCTGATGTTTTGCTGAAATGTGTGTGGCTTTTATTGTTTGTTTTATTTCCCACAACCTTATGTCGTGTAAAAATTAAAGTCATATAAGAATCTTAAATTTTAAACAGTTTACTAAATGTTTATGGATTTTTCCAACAAACTGTTGGTAGACAGGTTTAACATATGATATGAGGTTCCATGCTCGTTTCACCCCGGCCTCTATATTGAGGGTTGTAGGCCGGCAAGTCCATTCTTCTTGTTCCCGATGGAGCGGGTTCCTGGGGGCCCACAAATTCCTCAAGAAGGTCGTTCAGTCTTTGTCTAAACATAAGGTTTCTATATATATTTTGAGCGACAGGCACATAGGACAAGAAAAGTAGCTTCCACTCATTAGCAGAGTATACAGACTCGCGGGATTGCAGGTCGGTAATTTCCCGCCTCAGGTCTTTGAGCTCACTGCGACACATGTCCTCTACCCGTTGGAGTCCATCGACGATAATTGCATCAGCTTCATCTTTTTGTGATGCTCGCTTGCGTCCACGCTGTGATTGCAACCGGGCACTCACACCTGCAGCAACAGTGCTTCTCTCCACAGATCGTGGCTCGCTGATGCCAGACATCTTCAGGTTGGGTTGGTTCCACTGGAGAAGGCTCCAGTTCCTCTGTCGGTCTAGGCGCAGCGGCACTGCATATCGTGCTGTAACCCCCAAAAAAATGTTTTTATTATTTTCCTTTCAACAATTATGTCTCGCACACAGACCTATTTGTACTTACGAGTTACGAGCGCTGAGACAATGTTTTTTGAAGGAAGAGCAATTGGTCGTAATGCACATACGGGGTCACCCGTTTGCCACTTGATCCGCTTGGTGCATTCTGACTGTTGCGATAGTCACGGACAAAGCGATCGCGTATGGATTTCCAATGGGTATGGACAGCATCGGCTTTAAATAAAAAAAAAAAAAAGTTATATAAATAGTAGATAGATAGTTTGAAAATATATTAGTAGAAAAATTGTTGATAGTTTGTTACGATAGTTGATATATAAATAGTAGATAGATAGTTGTTAGATAGTAGTTAGATAGATAATAGAGAAATAGTTTAGAAATAGTGTATAGATAGTTGAGAATTGAGAGATAGATAGCAGACAACAAGTGGATAGGTTGATAGGATAGAATTTTTTTTTTTTTTCCACATTTTGCAATGTAACGTCACCAATATTTACCAATTTTTTTCTTTGAGGTTGTCGACTTCTCAATGTATCGGGGATCGAAGTGACAGATAATTTGATCCCACAACTTGCGGTTCTTCACAATGTCATGGTGGGAGCTGTCGCTCTGGTGCCATATGGAGGGGTTGGCTTCCACGAGGTTGATCAGTGTCTCGTTGTCAATAGTCAATGTTTCTTCGACAACGACAATCCTTTTTTTTTTGGTCGCTGACTTGGACTATGTAAACACAAAACGTTATGTTGAAAGTGTCAATTTCACTGGATGGCCATATTCATATATACAGAGATAGATAGATAGATAGATACATAGATATAGAGATAGATAGATACAAAGATATAGAGAGATAGATACATAGATATAGCGATAGGTAGATACATAGATATAGCGATAGATAGATACATAGATATAGAGAGATAGATACATAGATATAGAGATAGACAGATACATAGATATAGATAGATAGATAGATACATACATAGATATAGCGATAGATACATAGATATAGACAGATATAGACATAGATATAGAGATAGATATATACATAGATATAGATAGATAGATACATAGATATAGCGATAGATAGATACATAGATATAGCGATAGATAGATACATAGAGCGATAGATAGATACATAGATAGAGCGATAGATAGTTGATAGATGGTTTATAGATATAGTAGATAGAAAGTGAATAGATAGATTGTTGATAAATATTGGATAGAATATTTCTAGTTTTATATTTACCACTGGCAGTTGTGGCGACGACAGACGGCTAGGGACCTTCTTTCTCTTGTGTCCTCCGTGTGCCACAACCTATTGTGTATGTAAAATGAAAAAAAATTTAACATTCATTGGATCAATAAATTTATGCCTGAAAAATTCAAAATGTGTGCCATATACCTTTGTGGTTTTTGCCTGTTTTTTTTGGGGGGGGCCTAGCAGCCTCGGGCTCAGAAGACTCCTATTTACAATAAAAACATGATTTTTATAACGTGCTTAGCTCAATACAATGGAGTTTCACACAACATTATTGTGGTTTTTTAAAGTGCACGCCTACCGATTGAGAAGAAAACACCGCAGACACGCTGCTGCTGCTGCTGACATCAGTATCCGACATCTGCGTGCAACAAAGCAATACATTTTTAGTACACACACATCCGACAGACAATACAGACTCCCATGATGTATACAGAGATATATAATATATAGAAATGTACTTACATTTCCTGTGATCTCTTTCAAGACTCTGTCACGTGCAGTAGGCCTCAGGAGAAATGTGTGGGTGGGATATTCCTCATTTGGCCGAAATCACATTTCCTGTCACATGACCACATGTGACCACCCTCAAACGCTATTAAAACGTGTGGTTCTATTTGGAAATTTTTCATGATTTGCGTCTGACTGTGTTTGCCATAGCCTTCTATGGCAGAATGAACGCTTCCGTTAGTATTGCGTTAGCTTGGCCAGACCCGAAAACGCTGCAAGCCGCGTTCAAGGTCCGTCAGAAAAAAAATGTTATGTGACAAACGCATACCAATTTTGGGATGCGTCACGATGCGTCAGACAATGCAAGTCTATGGGCGCGTTAGTATGTGCATTACATTGCATTTTTACTACTTAAAAACGTGTCCGTTAGACGGACTCACCTAGCGCAATGTGAACCTAGCCTAAGGTGATTTTTTTTGGACTGTACTAATGAAAGCTTGTGTGGCACCCCTAGGGGTATTTGCCACAAAAATAGTTACTGACAGTAAATACAAATACTAAAATAGCAAGACTGCACTACCACCTCCGGCCAGAAGGGGGAGCTCCAGAGATTCCCCTTGATCCATTCTGGTCTGAGAGAAGAAATGGCAGTTGGGCTAAGGAGCTGAAAGTGAGAGGTCATACAGCTGAATTTCTAACAGCCCTATGACGGTTTCCAGGCCCAAATCACCGGCCTGAGGAGAAAAGGGACAGAGAAAAAGGACATTGTGAGAACCGGGTAGCATTAATCACTACCCAGAACAGGCGCAAAGATGGATACCGGATCCGTGGCTGTATTCATTATATATAATACAGCAACCGGAAAAACGTGAGGTGATATCAGCTTCACTAGGGCCGGACGCAGCAACAGACACAGAGTTCAGCGGTACTCCCGGAGGGGGTAAGCTGATAAAAGGACTCGGTTTGCCCGTCGAAACAGGACCCGGAGGGGACAGATTGGGCCGGCAGCCAGTTCACATACAGCAGCAGGGCCACACAGAAATTGCGTACAATAAGAGGCGAAGACCCCGGCAGGGTCAAAGTAACTAAGAGTTCCCATACAGACTCCGGTGACAGGACTGGTTGTAGATCCCTTTATGTTAAAGTAAACTGGTTAAACGTTTCAGTGCCTCAGTCTTTCATTTGGACAATAGCCAATATCCAGGATCGGGATCATCGTCGCTGGGAGAACCTGCTGCTGATCAAGTAAGTGCCTGCTCCCTCACGATACCCCTTACACTGTGCATTGCCTGAGGCTACAGCACCGGGTCAAGCCACCCGTGACATCCCCCTTAAGAGACAGACCCCATTGGTCCGGTGCTGGGTATCCCGGTCTCCTGGGCGTCACAATTGGCGTCACGAACAGGATCGAGCCAGCCCATATACCGGGTATTGTGTGCCGTGATTGGAGCCCAAAACTTTGAAAACTTGGATGAAAAATCTTGAAAATTGACTTTATTAAAGAAAATTCCATTTCCCATTAAAAACTATTGAAAGTGACTTTTCCCCATTGGTTATAATGGAGTAAAGATGGCCGCCATCACTTCATAACCGTTAGGCACGAGACTGTTAATTGAGCTACGCCATTACCTGAGCCCCAGTCTAACTGAAAAACTTCAGAATCCGCCATTACAGAGCGCGTGGCGGGCGGGAGCAGCAGGGGGCGTGTCATTGTGGGCGGCACCAAGGTGAGCGCTCTGACGTCAGAGTAAGGGGAAAACCAATCCTGCTGCACAGCGGAACGAATCTACACTATCCCGACGGAAGCAGAGGACCGGAAGGGTCCGGATTAACTAAGGGGGCACAGTATGTCACAGCACGGAGACGCCGCAGCACCCGGCGACGCTAATGCAGCTGAAAGACAGAGTGTCGATAGAGAGTCCGGTAGCGCAGCGGTGCAAGGAGTGGTGCCCATCATGCCGGTGCTGATGCCATATACCCCGGGTGGCCCGTGGCTTCCAAGGTATGAAGGTGAGCCTAATACCCTTGACGATTTCAGAGAAAAGATGCTGGCCCATTTTAACATGTTCCCCGTGGGTGAAGTTCAGCGTGTTAGTCTCCTGATGATGCAGTTAAGTGGCCATGCTAAGCGAGAAGTCACAGCATGGGCAGCTGATCTAAAAGACACTGTTGAACGCATATTTGCTGGATTAAAAGCTACATTTGAAACCACTGCCAGCAGCAAAGCTAAAATACGATTCTTTAATTGCAAACAAAAAGCTAATGAGGGCGTGAGAGACTTTGCCTTAAACCTGCAGGAAGCCCTTAAATCACTTACACTGGCTGAACCCATTTTTAACACCGGAGCGGATAAACTGCTAAGAGATCAATTTATTGAGGGACTCTACACCCCTTCTCACCGGGGGCATGTGAGCATGCTTGTTTTTAAGAACCCTGAATTGACATTTGCCCAATTAAAGGAGAGCGCTATACGTCTCCAACTGGCAGAGGCACCTCGGGATCAGGAGCCTGCGCAACCCATGGCAGAGGCTCCTCAACAACAGGGAGTGCCAGTGACATCAGCTATGTCCGGGGCCATTGCTAAGCCCCTGGGGCCCAGTACTAATGAGGCTCTTTAACAAAAGCTTGACTCTTTAACTGATATTGTTGCTTCAATGGCTAAAACCATGCAGGAGATGAGAGGACCCAAGATGGAGTTGGCAAACCATAGAGAAGATGTTCCATGGATGAGACCCCGGAGATACCCGACATGGAGAGGACGACCCCGCGACCGCTACCAACCGGATGGACAGCCCATTTGCCGCCGTTGCCAGCAGCCAGGCCACTTTGCACGAGATTGTGATTTAAACGGGAATTCCCTGGGAATGCGGGCCGCTTCGCAGGAATGAACTTTCAAGGCCCAACACCCTGGCACGACAGGTACATCGGAGGACGACCCATTGTCCCTATCGTGCTGGACGGAATTCCCCTCAACGCTTTGCTGGACACAGGTTCCCAGATTTCATCTATACCGTATATCCTTTATAAGAGGTACTGGGCTGATGCAGATATTGATAAAGGGCCCTCTGATGTTGAACTAGATATATGGGCCAGTAATGGTAAGTTGGTACCGAAACTAGGATTCAGAGAGATGACCATAAAGATTGGTAAAGTAGAATTGAAGAAACAGGGTATAATTGTTGTTGATGTTGACCGGCGGAACTGTGAACCAACTGTATTGATAGGAATGAATGTGTTAGAGAACTGCTTTTCCGAAGTTATTTCTGTCTTACAGCAAATTGCTGAAACTGCCCAATCCTGCCAGCAGAGAGTTCTCCAAAGGGAAATAAAAGTATTGATGTTAAGGCAACAGGTAGAAGTTGCAGGTGGAGAAATCGGCAGTGTGAGGGTAAGTGATCCAACGTCTATTATAATCCCACCAAAAACAGAAATGCTGGTATGGTGTAGAGCAGCCATTGGTACTAAGGGACGAGATTATCAAGCCTTAATAGAACCAGTGTACACCGACAGCAGGCCCACTATACTCACAGCACGAGGGGTAATCGAGGTACACCGGGGACGAGTGCCGGTACGACTTTTGAAATGGGGAGAGGAAGAGGTCACTTTGCCAAGGTATGCTACAGTGGCAAAGCTATATACTGTTGACAACAATGCCATCACAACCATTGAGCCCTTAGAACCAACCTGTCAGGTGGAAGGCAACGGCTCAGACGGAGAATTGGAGGATTGGTGCCAACAGCTACACGTGGGCATAAGTTCAACACCTACCCATCAAAAACAAGGGGTGTATAGGCTAGTGACGGAATATGAACAAGTCTTCAGTAAACACCCATTGGACTTCGGACGGATAGGAGGGGTAGAACACACAATCCCCACCGGTGACCATCCCCCAATAAAAGAAAGATATAGACCCATACCGCCCGCTCACTATCAATGTGCAAAAGATATGCTGAGGGAGATGAAACAGGCCGGGGTAATAAGAGACAGCTGTAGCCCCTGGGCGGCCCCTCTAGTGATTGTCAAAAAAAAGGACTGAACCATGAGAATGTGCGTAGACTACCGGCGGATTAATAACATCACCCATAAAGACGCCTACCCCTTGCCTAGGATAGAAGAGTCCTTGACTGCTTTGAAATCTGCTAATTATTTTTCCACCTTAGACTTAACAAGTGGGTATTGGCAAGTCCCTGTGGCTGAGAGAGATAAGGAAAAGACGGCATTCACCACACTAATGGGTCTATGTGAATTTAATCGCATGCCATTCGGACTCTGCAACGCATCCGGTACCTTCCAGCGGCTGATGGAATGCTGCCTCGGACACAAGAACTTCGAGACTGTCCTCCTGTACCTAGATGATGTGATCGTCTACTCAAAGACTTACGAACAACACTTAAAAGATCTGGCAGAAGTGTTCGAAGCCTTATCCAGGTATGGCATGAAAATCAAGCCATCCAAATGTCACCTTCTCAAGCCAAAGGTACAGTACCTGGGACACATCGTGAGTTCGGAGGGAGTAGCACCGGATCCCGAGAAAATAAGCGCCATAAGGGATTGGCCAAGACCTACCAACGCAAAAGAAGTGAGGCAATTCCTGGGATTGGTGGGTTACTATCGCAGATTTATAAAAGGATTTACCAAGTTGGCAGCACCCTTGCAAGACGCCTTGGTAGGGCAGACGAAGAAACCTTCAAACCGAAACCCTCCTTTCCAGTGGAACGACGAAAGGGAAGACTCCTTTGAACAACTAAAGAAGGCACTAACCGGTGAAGAGGTTCTGGCATACCCAGATTACCATCAACCTTTCATCCTCTACACCGATGCCAGTAATGTGGGACTAGGAGCGGTGCTGTCACAAAAGCAAGAAGGTCGGGAGAAAGTCATCGCCTTTGCAAGTAGAAAGCTCCGGCCTACTGAAAGAAATCCAGAAAATTATAGCTCCTTCAAATTGGAACTACTGGCAGTAGTTTGGGCTGTGACTGAACGTTTCAAACACTATCTGGCCGCTGCAGAATTTATTGTCTATACTGAC